>NC_092640.1:27771329-28084941 GCF_039555335.1 Amphiura filiformis
TGTGCATTTGTATATGTATTCATGTGGAAGTGTGCATATGTGACATGATATGGTCCATAGAGGCCAAAGGCGGCAAAATTGAAATTGAGATAAAGGCATAATGGAGTAAAAAAGCAACTTAAGAACCAAGTATGCTAGACCTTTGGGGCGAATTTCTCGATAGGAGTCTTAGTAAGCCTTAGGCTTAAGGTGGCCTTGAGGCTACTAAGCCTAGCCCGCTCTCGAAGCCCGAGTCTTAACTGTAGCCGGATTTCTTGAACGCAAATTCAAGCTGGTCTTAGTGGCCTTGCAGGCTTAATGCTTGCTGGTCCCTTTCTACCAGCGACTTAATTGTATAGGCAGTTGGAGGTAGATGTGCATAAGCTGTTGTCTTTCACGGTTTACCGTACTAACAAAGTAATAACAGCGCAAAGACTAGCCTAGACCGGCGGTCTTGTGCTTGGGCTTACACCGTACACAACTTGATGCAAGGCTAGTATTTTTTTCTGTTTTTGTGTCTTTTATGTATTATTTTATTTCCACTTTACTTTATTATGAGTCCTGCTTGCATGAATGATACGTCTATACTTTTTACTAGACTCATTAATTTTTCTTTGCATTTCAAAAACGGTCAAACTGCAAGCCTACAGAAAAGGAAACTTTGATTCCCCTAAAAGTAGGCCTAAAGCAAAAATTGTTTCACACTTCAAACAAATCATACGCATGTTTGTCAAAAGTAAAACATTATTTAAGGATCATTTTGGTGCAAAAACAAAAACATAACCAAGCATTTGACAACCATCGTGCGTGCTATCTACTGCTGATATTTTCATGTTCTATTTGTGAATTTAACATGATCTATGAGTGCATTAGAGTTTAATATGATGATGATGATGATGATGATGATGATGATGATGATGATGATGTTGATGATGATGATGATGATGATGATGATGATGATGATGATGATGATGATGATAAAAGAAGTTTTGTTTCTTGATCATTCAAACGTTTCAAGAACTGTTCCTTCGGGTATGTTAACGAAACGACTCCGTTCACAAATATAATCATTATTGCCATCAGCATGCCTGCAAAAAGTCGCACTCAGGCAACAAATGTATACATAATTGAATTACTGCATATTTTGCAGCTAAATTTGAAAGCAAGGCGTCCGATAATAAATCTCAGGCAAAAAAGAGGAAAGCATGGGAGCAAGTCATGTGGAACATTAAGGTTTTTGGACATGTGTCAAATATGGGGGGGACACTTCTTGTAGCAAAATATCGTAAGGTTAGTAATATTTATTGAACATGAAGGAGAGGGTTGCTCCTATTTGTTGACCGTTACAAGTTAGGTTCAAGCAGATCAGTAAGCCTTAAAACATTGCCTTTACTGAATTGCCAGCGCGATTTAAATTTGGTATCTGAATACTTCAGAAAAGGATCCTTCCTCTCCTAAAGACGCTCACAACAGCAAGTTGACGTCGAAGATTGCGTCTCCGTCTCGCTTTAATTGCACCACTTTGGCACCGTTGCTCCAAAAGAAAGTTCATCATTCAAAATGAGTAGACCTTATAGCAACAGCAGGTTTAACTGACTCGAATGAACACTACAATAAAATGGTGAAATGTTCAACTAAATCGAACAATAATTATTACCTAGGGGTAGGGGCCTACTCTTTGTTGAATGAAAGACAGCATCAGTTTCGATTTCTCAAAAATATGAAAGAAAAACTTTGCGTTACAATTTAAGCAATTTGTAAATTGAAATCGACCAAGGCTTACGACCTAAGACCTGCTCTGAGACAGGGCCAAGAAAAGCCGCTGTAAGCCTGGCCTAACAGGCTTGCGTAGACTACGGCTACAGAAGACTGATTTCGAGAAATGCAAATTTTACCGAAGCCTGGGACTAATCCTACAAGCCTGGCCCACAGGCTAACGAAGCCTCGAGGCTATGGTAGCCGTGCTTCGGGGAACGTGTTTTCAGTTAAGCCTGGTCTTACGACCTCTTAAGCCTTGCGGCTAGACTAGCCAACTGCTAAGCCACCCGTCGAGAAATTCGCCCTTGGTGTTTTCAGTATTATGATAGCCTTATGTTTGTATTATTTAATACTTGTAACTCAATTTTCAAACAAGCCTCCTTTCGTGACTCCATAGTTGGAGAACAAGTGTTATGAGCCATAAAGGAGGGTAAAGCAAGCAGTAAGTACATACTACCTCCTATACATTCCAGTGCACAATTCTAACAACCCTTTCAGCTTTTCCAGTCCTTAGGGGATTTGGATAGTAAACCTACAACAAGGATGCCAGATAGTGAACTTTGTACAGAGATTGACTTTCTTGCAAAATATAATGTAACATACAGCTTTCTATATAACTTTTGTTTCGTTTAAAGTAACTTTCTGTATTAGTTTTGTTTACACTGTGACCCAGAATACTTTCATTTCTGAAGACAAAGCTCAATAACACTAATTTTACAACCATAATTCAAATTTGTCCTGAAGTTGTGGGGTATGAGTTTTTGTACCTAAATATTCGAAGGTCATTTTATGAGTGTACAAACATATTGAGGTTAAAGAATCGTGTACTGACAAATGAGCATGTTTTAGATCCGGGTGATACTGATGAGCAGATTGATTTTCTAAATCAATAGAGGATCTCACTATTAAATCAATAGAGGAAAGTAAGTTGTGACACCAGGAAGTGAAAGTGAAAAGAAGTGAAAGTTCAGGTTATAAACTTTCTGCCTACATAATTTGTGGATACTTTCTATTTGCTGGGCATTTGTGTGGTCAAGGCTCCATCATCGTATACGGGTTGTTTCATTTGAAAGAAGATGTATAGAGAACTAGTCATGACTTGCAAGAACAACTAGCCAATCAGGGAAGAGCATTACATAATCTTAAACATTCCGTGTTGTTGAAGCATTTACTGTTTTTGCTTTGACTTAATTTGTTTGCTGATAGTGAAATAGTGCATCATGGTATACTTTCTGATCTGGATGTGTGTGGTTCTTAGATTTACTGTAGCACCATCAACTGACTTCACCTACCCAAAGGGCTTGCCATGTAAGGTATACAACAGCACTGAGTTGGACTGTAGCAATAGGGAACTAACAAATATTCCATCTATAGAAGATCCCAAAGTCAAGAGTTTAGATTTGAGTGATAATCAACTAGAAACTATCCGCGGAAAGAGTTTTATTCATCTCAATTCACTCCAGAAATTAGATCTGAGCAACAATAAGATGCCCAATATCAGCAATGACACATTTACAGGTTTGAACAAACTGGAAACGCTAGACCTACGCTATCAATTCAGTTATCTTACACTCCATGGAAGCCCGTTTTACTCTCTTGTGTCCTTGAAGAAGTTGTATATTGGAGGTATGTATGCTGGGAAGTTCATTCCATCGCCATTAGTGTTCAATGGATTGCATGAGCTGCAAATACTTCTTATTGTAGGTGGTGTTGGATTGATGGAACCATTTCCTGATTCTATTTTCCAAGACTTGACTAATCTGATTCACTTGCAAGCAGCACATCTTGGTGATTGGATTCCATCTGTTTTGTTCAATTTCACGAGTTTAGAATACTTAGATATATCCTGGAATCGTTTCTCAAGCTTACCAGACAAATTCTTCGCAAATCTCATCAGTCTGGAATATTTAGATCTATCTTCCAATTCTATATCAAGCTTACCAGAAACATTGTTTGTTAATCTTACACGTCTATTATATTTAGACATTTCCTATAATTTGCTCTCTTCTACTCCTTGCAAAGCAATAGAAGGCCTACAAATGTTATCAACATTAGATATTTCTCAGAATGATTTTGAATATGTACCTTGCTCTATTGAAAATATGACTAGCCTCAATGAGTTAACCATATCATTCAATTATGATGACGATAACACAGACTATTGGAATGTAACCAAATGGTCAGAACTAATCACAAGGTTACCAGCTTCACTATCTACTCTGAGCATGGACATAAATGGCAATAGTAATGCTGTATTTCAATATGTGAGACCTGGATCATTAGTGTATGCATCTCTGTCATCTTTATTAATTTCATATTGCAATTCAAATCCAATAAATTTTGTATCAATTGAAGATGATGCATTTGGTATTTTTCCACACCTACATGAATTAAGTATACTTAACCCTTGTGTTAATAGTAATGTAAGAGTGAAGGCTGTATCTTTAACCAAATATGCCTTTCGAGGGTTATTACAACTGAAGTCATTGCATCTCATTGGAATGGGTCTGACTGAATTTCCTTATGAAGCACTAAGAGTGCTTGCAGACTCACTAGAACACTTGAAGTTGACCAATAATAACATAAAAGACATGTACAATGATGGGAAGTACGTGAGCTATAAACTACCAGGCATATACCATGATGGGGAGTATGTGAGTTATAATGATAATAATGACATCAAGCATAATGGGGAGTACATGAGCTTAGGATTGAAATCCTTGGATATCTCAAGGAATCCCATGGAAAATGTGGACCTTGGATTATTTAGCAATCTCACCAATGTGTATTTGAATCATCTTGACACTTATATGGTTTTATACACTTGCACATTAGCACCCTCAATGTGGCTCTCAGATTTATTTACATTTCAGTTGAAGATCTTTCTGCAGTTTCATATGATTATCCTTTACAATTGTGTAATTCATACCCTGTACTTGAGGAAATTACTTTTAGTAAACTTGCATTCTGGTTTACATTTGAATTGGGTAATTGTTCACATCTCAAGTCACTTTCCATATCTGACTCAGAAAGAGTCTATTTGATTTTTAACAAAGAAATGAACCATTTTCCTCACCTAGAAAAGCTGTCATTAGCAAACTGTAAATTGTCATCAATTAATCAATTAATTCTTGAGATTCATAGTCTACAATATCTAAATCTGAGTTACAATAACATTGTCAATATTTATGAAAATTACTTTTCTTCACTGGTAAACCTCAAACACTTGGATCTCAGTCACAATGAAATAGAAAGATTACCTGAAAATCAATTTCATTACATGTCACATCTCACTTGCCTTAATTTGACTGGAAACAAACTTGGCAATTTAAATTCTTTGAAAGGACTCTATGGTCTACAAACACTTATTGTATCTGGTAATGCATTGACTACACTACCTGCCTTTCTGATGAAAATACCATACAACCTGCAGCATGTTGAATTTGGAGACATCCCATTTTCTTGCACATGTGATATACAACCCCTGCAACATTGGATACTGACAGATACAAACACATACATAGATCCACAGCCTCCATACAAATGCAAATCTCCTGCAATTAAAGAGAATCTTGGTATCACCGAATTTTCTTTAGACTGCAGTCTGCATCTTGAAAACTACATTATACCAAGCGTATCAGGTTTACTTGTTATTGGTGTAATAGTTTCTCTAATTTACAAATATAGATGGCGCTTACATTACAAATGTTGGGTTTTGTGTTGTCAGAGAAGATATCAGAGATATATAGATAACGATGATGATGCTGATATCAATAGTGATGATGAGGATGATGTTGATGCCCCATATGAAGCACCAATCATGCGACGTCGATATCATGCGTATGTTGCCTACCACAGAGACAATGAAGCATGGATAAATGATCAACTCATTCCAAACATTGAAGATGGACCAGAACATTTCCGACTTTGCCTTAAAGAAAGAGGTGACATTCCAGCAGGGCATTATATTCTCAATGCTATATGTCATGGTATTAAGCAAAGCCGCAAAACTATCGCAGTTTTATCAGAGAATTTCATGGATGATGGATGGTGTCATTATCAGCTACATTTTGCACGAATGCGAATGGTAATAGACAATGCTGATGTACTTGTCCTTGTACAGATTGGAGAAATTCCTGATCATAAAAAAACATTGTTGCTTCGTCAGTTATTATGTTACAAGGAAGTGTTGAAGTGGCCTGAAGATCCCAATGGACAAGAGTTATTCTGGAATCAGTTGAAGATGAAACTACGTAAACCAGGTCGAGTGGATCGTAGATTTGACGCCGTTTGATACAAAATAATAAATAAACATTTCATGACTTGTGCAAGTCTGACCACATTGGATTTATCAACCCGTAATATGGTGATATTTATTTCCTGTTGCTTTAATGACTTATTCACAATAAAATGTTGTGGACAAAGTAATATTTATGTAAAATATGCATATTTATTCAAGAATTAAAAAGTGTAGACATAAATAACAGGAATATTTTTTAACTAGGCGGTTACCCGTATTTGGCGGTTCTCGGCTGTCGCGATAACCTGGCTGATGGTGACTGTACTCACCAAGTTTTATGCCCATAGGACAGTTTTACTAATTTGACCTCAGATGACCCCTTGTGACCTCGAAATGACCTTCCAAAATTAGGCTCTAAATGTTGACTGTACCCACCACGTTTCATGCCCATACGACAGTTTTTTGTAATTTGACCTTGGATGACCCCAGATGACCCTAAAATGACCATCCAAAAATTTGACTCTAAAAGTTGAATGTACCCACCAAGTTTCATGCCCATACGACATTTTTTACTAATTTGACCTCAGGTGACCCCTGATTGACCCCAAAATGACCGTCCAAAAATTTCAATCTAAAAGTTGACTGTACCCAACAAGTTTCATGCCCATACAACAGTTTTTACTAATTTGACCTCAGATGACCCCTGGATGACCTCGGGTGATCTTGGCCCACTAACCGAAACAAACTTGTTCTGTCTGAGGTCCAGATGCACCCATCCACCAAGTTTGAGGAACGTGCGACCCCTAGTCTCCGAGAAAATAGGCGGAAAACAGTTTTTACTAATTTGACCTCAGATGACCCCTGGGTGACCTTGACCCACTAACCAATACAAACTAGTTCCGTCTTAGGTCAAGATGCACCTACCCACCAAGTTGCATACCCATATGACAGTTTTTACTAATTTGACCCCTAGATAACCTCTGGTGACCTTGACCCACTAACCAATAAAAACTTGTTCTGTCCCGGGTCAAAACGCACCCACTCGTCAAGTTTGAGGAACGTGTGACCCCCAGTCTCTGAGAAAAACAGTTTTTACTAATTTGACCCCTGGATGACCTCTGGTGACCTTGACCCACTAACCAATACAAAATTGTTCTGTATGGGGTCAAGCTGCACCCACACACTAAGTTTGAGGAACGTGCGACCCCTAGTCTCCGAGAAAATAGGCGGACAGACAGACACACACACACATAGACAGACAGACGATGCCTATTATCATGATTATTATATAGATATTTCATTCGTTTGACGATTCTTATATAAAGATGTTTCATTAAAAATGTCATATTTTTTTCACATTACAGCACCTAAAGCACAGGGTGAATCCAGGGATCTACTCCGAGAGGGGTACCCACCTCACCCGCATCACCCCCATGACCTATAGAGTTGTATATGACCAAAATTTTGCATGCCAGAAACTTTATCATGAGTGGGGCTTTTCTTTTAAAAACCTGGATCCATCCCTGCCCAAAGCATTGATTTTTTACTGAGATGTTAGTTTATTAGGGAACAACCCAAAAGTTCGATTGAGCCCTATAAATGAAAGTCCTTTCGTTAGAAGGCTAACCTCCTCCCCCCTCCCCTCTAACGCAAGTGTCAAATATCGAAAATCCCAACCCGTATAGACCTTTTTCCCTCTTTCCCATCATGTACTATTCCAGGGGGGTATGAGTGTCGCAAAATACATCATCTCCCCCCGGGAGTACAGAGTTACGTTCATTACATTCTGAATACGGACATTTCGGCTGGTGCCTTCATCACAAAAAAGGAATCCCCGATAATCACGATAATGGTGCACGATCCCTAATGCCTTTCGGGGGCAAAAACAACAACATTTCTATGCCTTATGGACATGGTGTCGTCACCAAAAAAAGTTTCATAGTGCAGTGTCGTCCACGGCATATTCACCGTGACCTTTCCAGCCATAAACCCACTTATTGAACATGTTGAAGATTAAACCGATATATGCAGTACTAACCATTATAATTATAGTAATCTATTGTCCAATGCAAATTTATTACTACCTTGATAATATTGATCCAATGAGCGACCGAATTGTCCAATCCAATCGATAATGATGCTATTGACATGTACGAGCGGAGCTCCACTGACCGAGTTTTGGGATATCTTTCACTGGTTTGCAGCTGTTTGCTGTCATTTACTCATCAAGGCGGACCACCGTTATTATAAGGACTATGCCAATTATTTAAAGATTGACATGTGGAGAATAAGCCATAATTGATTGACAGAAAGTACTAAATTTGTACCTATGACGGTTTTATGACACCAATGTTCCAAATACGACCAAAAAATGGCTGCCCGGTGAAGCAAAATGTGCATTGGAATAACACGGCGAGTTTGGATAGATGGTAGGATTTCTTTTTAATAAAAATGTATGTTCCCCCGTTATTAAAGCTTGTACCGGGTTGAAGATTCAGATATTTGGAAAAGAATAAGTAATTGAAACATAGAGCAAGTACCAAAATCATAGCTTTTATACTTTTTGATATATGATGCTAACTAGTTCATCCCATATAGCTACAACACAGCGCTACCAGTAGGGTTCAATTGCCTATTGTGAGTGCCCCTGTGTTGTGTGCATACATGTAGTTAACAATAACTGCATGATGTCCTGTTATTGAAACCTAACTATGTATACATTTTATAGACCTAATGGTGAAAAACTAGTGACGGGACACACATTGATATTTTGTCGGCGTCCGTTTCACTTTTTTCGGAGATGAAAATAAAATGTAAACAAAATCTCCGTAATTGCTTCACTCGTGTATTCAATAATTGCATAATTAGTAACATCGATGGCCTTTACGATAATCCGCATATATGGAATCAGTATGCCCATATTAAGACAAAATAATTGCAAAGGCCTGGCAAAGACCATCGGATGCACAGGATCTATGAGGTTGATGAACTACGTCATACCCCCCTGGAATAGTGCATTGTGGGATAGAGGGAAAAGGGTCAATTCATTGGACACAGGGCCGTCGCTATGGTCGATGGGGTTGTGGAGGGGTGCGACATTGCTAGGATATTGATCACGTTTAAGAAACAATAATTCTATTTTATTTTGAAATATTTTTCTTCATGAAAAATTAGGACTTGCTGGATTTTCAAATAAAAAAAGAATTAAAGTGTGTTACAGCTGCTTTAAAAAATGAACTTACAAGTTGCAGGTTGCGAGTACTGCACTCTATATTTATTTGAAATCATTTTGAAGCAACCACTGTAAAATGTCAATATCGTACTTCAGAAAATACTAAAATTTTACAATTAGGCCTATTTTATTAAATCCTTTAAAAAGATCAACTTCGACCGATGTTTTAGCTACTTCTTTACAAACGTAATCAGACTTTTTGACCCCCCCCCCTCTCCTCCCTAACGAAAGGACTTTCGTTTATAGGGCTTCGTCGGACATTCAAATGTCTTGGAAGAGCACTTTCAAAATGTCTCTTCCCTCGCTATGATAAGCAGATCTCAATCTGAAGATCAAGCTCCCAGGTGACAATATGGGTGTTTCTTAAGGGTTTGGTATGAACGTTTGGACAGTATTTATTGTGGGACATTAGAGCACATCACACATATCGAATTGCATTCTGAATACGAAGAATGTCCTTCTGATATCAAATAATTTTGATATTTTTGAAATTCGCAATGTAATACACATTTTATGGCAAATGATTAAAATTTATATTTTTGATATTTAACAGTACTCGAAGTAAACATTATAAATCTGATGATTTATAAAGTGGGATGAAAAGCCGACGATCAATTGAAAATTTTGACCTTTCGTATTGAAGATATGGATATCTTCAATATGTCATTAGATTTATAAAATTACTTCGAGGACTGTTATATATCAAATATGTGAAAAATATCCAATTTTAATAATTTGTCATAAAATTTGTATTATATTGTGAATTTCAAAAATGAAAATTATTTGATATCAGAAAGACATTCTTCGTATTCAGAATGCAATTCGATATGTCTGATGTGCTCTCATGTCCCACAAAAAACTGTCGAAACGCTCAAAACGCTCATTCCAGATCCCTTATGTAAACAAGTATCACTGATTGCATTTATGCTATTAAAGACAAATATAAACTAAAATATGATTAAACTTGTGCATGTGTTTGTTTGTTGGGGTGTTTGTGTGTGTATATTTATTTATTTGTTTGTGTTTCATGTCATGGAATAATAGAACAAAAGTATGCCTTTAAAACCTCTGATGTGATGTTTTGTTCCCAGGAGGCCACTTCAGAGAAATGTGTTGCCATTCTCAAGCAGAAATTCAAGTGAGAGGGTAGTTTTTTAATACAATTTTGAGGTTTTCACTGACCCACGTTTAAGGTCCCAATTGTGAAAACGGGTATGCTTTTTTTGCAACACAAGTCAGCGTTTAGGGTATAATTTACAAGATAATTTGCAAGATATTAAAATCCTGAAAAAATATTCTCACACATGATGATGTATCTTTTGTCAGAATGCTGTAAATCTCAGACTTGTTAATATCCAATTTAATCATGTAACGTGTCTTCAGGTGAAAAGGGTCGCTTTTTATAGCAGATTGGTGAAAAGGGTGCATTTTTATGGTAGGTCAGTGATAAGGGTAGGTATTTCACATGACATAAGTCAATGGTGTGAAATTTGAGGGCCTGCTTGATGATGACAAAACAGATATATATATTAGTGGCCCCTGGGTTTAATTTATTCTGAAGAACCATGTCCAATATTTGTGTGCCAGAGATGGATTAAACTTCCAGAGTTTGGGTCAAAAGTTTGAGATTGGCTATATGCAAATATTAAGGAATTGGGTGGGGTGGTGGGGTGGTGGGGTGGGGTGGGGTTGAATTATGAAATGATACAGTATTATACACAGGTCTGTGTAAAAATACTGCAATATTCTGGATTACGATTTAAAAAAAAATCCAATAATAGAAGAAGCCTTTCTCCAGTGATTGCTTGTTTTAGGTTAAATATCACTAATAGGCCTGGGCGATACACGATAATACGACGTGTAACTATTTGTTTGCATGGCATCTGAAAAGACTGCATTAAAATCGCTGAAATTGATCAAGTTATAGCCAAAAAAAGTACTTTTTAGGGTTTGATGCTTCAAAATGGTATATTTTCGCTCATTATATGACATTTGTGTTGTAATAGTACCAAAATTCATGCGCACGGCTTCGGTTTTTAGTAAATATTCGCCCTACCATATTGTAACTTTCAGCTTCGAGGGCGCACTGCCATTTTAAGGTGTTTACGGTTCAGTGCGTTAAAACAAGATAAGTCTCAGGTCAACCTATGTTGAGTTTTTGATCATTTGGCATCTAAATCATATAGTTTCACCTGATATTAGTGGCATTTAACTGTGAGTATTCCGAATATGAGAAAATTCCACCCGAAATAAGCCATTTTCCCAATGAAACCCGTGTAATACATAATTAGTGGTATTTAACCTATACCGACTGATCTTCCTCCGGTATTTCTGTGGGATTTATCTGTTGTACCGCAATTTTTTTTGCGTAAATTGTCCATCCCCCATCAAAATACACTGGCTCCGCCCCTGGGAATCTAATCATTAACTTGAAGAATGCGACTGGAATTTTTTTTAATTATGGGTTTATTACTCAGAAAATCAAAATTGCAAATGAGAAACATGTAATAATGACTTTGGTTATGAGGGTGACGATATATATATTGGTAGTTGATTGTCCAATCAAGTGACTGATGTAGATGCGAAATGTGTCACCAAAAGTATGCTTTTATACATTCTCCAATTCTTGAAAGTTTTTCAAAATCCTGACGTCTTTAGCAAAAGTCATTAAATAAAAGTATCTGATAGTGTTTTGTAATGTCGCTCTTTTTGATACTAATTTTGTTCTTTGCATCTCTTGTTATTTCTTATTTTACTTTGGAAAGTGCTCTGAGACTTTATGTTTTGTGCACTATATAAACCACCTTTTAATTATTCCACCTTTTCTTATATATAGATCCGGTTATTTTTACTATTTTTGGTCCCATTTAGGGTCACTTGCAGCACCCCTTTAATGAGCCTTGGTACCCAACTTTATTATTAAATGGCTCCCTGGGAATATTTTTAGTTTGGTTGAAAGGATTCTGATTTAAGCTTCCAACAAGTGCAAAACATGGGCAAACTGATGGTAATTGTGATTTAACTTGATAACTAATTAGAATTCATAACAGACTTGACAAACCTTTCTTGCCAAATATTAATCCTGATCAAAATGAGATTAGATATCATTTATATAGGCATAAACGGGATGATTGACATATGCCTAAACAGGATGATTGACAGAAATTGAACTTGGTTTTGATACAGAAAATAAGTTTCATGGAAAACAAATGCATAGCAATAAAAGTTTACTTGCTGTATCAGTTTTTATCCTGCATTAGAGAAAAACCAAACAAGTATTCAAGGGACACTACAGATTTGTTATATGCATGGACCCAAGATCTATTTAGTCCAGGTTTATTTTTAAAATTTATAATAATACCCATGTACATTATCACCACTTAAATAAATAAATGAGCCAGATTTGCTTGTGTACAGACAAGGCAGTCACATAGGAAATCATGCTTAACAAAGAGAAAAAAGAAGGATGAGCTACTACATGTTGAAATTTACTTATTTGTACTTATTTTGTGGGGAGAGGGGGGAATTTACAGACATGGTATGTGCCTTCTAATAGATAGTCCATGTCCCTGGCTGCTTCTTTTGATGTAAATTGCCTTGTACCCCCTTTAAATTCAGCAGCAGAATTGTTACATTTTGATTTAACTCACCGATCATGACAACATTTCTGAAAAGGGCTAAAATAGTCAGCAGATTTTTACAATCTGTTGCCTAATTGTCCCTCTTTTTGCAGACATACACTGGGTGACATCCATCTTCCCACGAAATCTGTCTTTGTTTGATAAAGTCCTCTAGTTTCATGTTCTCAGTGGAAGGCACAAGTGTGTCACTACCGTATTATAAGTAAGGCACATTATTTCATGTCCCTTTAACATTTTCTTTAACTTGATATCAAAGTGAGTATTTCGTAAGCACAACACGTACCATGTAACTATATTACCTTAGGTGAGGTGAGCAAGTATTACGAAACAAGGAAGGACACTATCATGTGGCCAGTATTGCATGATATAGTGAGTGGTCTGAAATTTTCCCAAATGCACTTGTGGCAATCAAACTTTCACAGTCATAATTTCAATTGTCTCTTGTTGATACAGACTTCATAATATTTTTGCTCATCTGCATGTTGTTTCATTTAAATAAAACTGTAAGATAATAGTCAGGACGTTCTAGCATCCATCTAGCCAGTCAAGAAAAGGAATTTTACAATTAAACAATCAGTGTCTATGATAAACTTTTCACCTGCTGTTTCATTTGCTGACAGTAAAGTGATCACCATGAAGTTCTTTCTGATCTGTCTGTTTGCTGTGCTCACTATCACAGAATCATCCAGTAAATTCACCTACCCAAAGGGATTACCGTGCAAGATATATAATGGCACCAGCTGTGACTGTAGTAATAGACAGCTTTCAAGTATTCCACTGCTTAAAGGCCACAATGTCAAGAGTCTAGATTTTAGTTATAATCAACTTCAAACTGTCTATGGGATAAGTTTCATTCATCTAACTTCACTTCAGCATTTAGATTTGAGTCATAATCAACTTGAAGCCGTCAATGGGAAGAGTTTCATTCATCTAACATCACTTTTGAGTTTAGATTTGAGCAACAACTGGATAATGGATATCACAAATGTTACATTCTCAGGACTGAACAAACTGGAAACTCTGGATCTAAGTTATCAAGGAAACTATCAAAGCTATCCTACCCTGCATGGAAGTCCATTTTATTCTACTGCATCATTGAAGAAGTTATTTATTACTGATAGTGGTTTGTGTAGTTTGTCACCATTAGTATTTAGTGGATTACATGAGCTGCAAGAGCTTGATATATCATGGAATAATATGGACTCATTCCCTGAGTCTATTTTCCAAGGTTTGACTAATCTGACTCGCTTGGATGCAGTAGCTTTTAGAATTGACTCACTGTCAGTTGCTCTGTTTAAAGACCTCAACAGTGTGGAATATTTAGATCTATCCAGGAATCTGATATCAAGCTTACCAGAGACATTGTTTGCAAATCTTACCAATCTGGAAGTTTTAGATCTGTCATGGAATATCATATCAAGCAATCTGGACACGGTGTTTGTTAATCTTACACATTTAACATATTTAGACATTTCCCATAATTCTCTCTCCTCTACACCTTGCAAAGCAATAGTAAGCCTACCAATGTTATCAATACTAAATATGTCAGGCAATAATTTTGACTATGTAACTTGTTCTATTGAGAATATGAATAGTCTTAAGGAGTTGAGCACATCATATAATATTCATCAAGATAATGATACTGAATATTGGAATGTCGCCAAATGGTCAGAATTAATCACAAAGTTACCAGCTACGCTATCAACACTATACCTGGGCGTAAGTGGTAAAGCTGTATTTCAACCTGTGATGCCTGGATCATTGAATTCATCTGTGTCATTGTTGACAATTTGCTTCTATTGCACTAATTATTTCGATGTATCAGTTGAAGATGATGCATTTAGTATGTTTTTGTACTTGAAAAAATTGAGTATAAACACACGTAGCTGTTCTACAAAAAATAAATTAACACATCTGTCAAAATATGCTTTTCGAGGGTTATTCCAACTTAAGGCATTGGACCTTAGTTACGTTGGTCTCAGTGAATTTTCTTATGAAACCTTGGAAGTGCTTGCAGACACACTGGAACACTTGAATTTGAGCAATAATGAAATACAGGATATACACCACGATGGGCGGTACATGAGATCAGGTTTGAAATCCCTGGATATTTCAAGGAATCCCATAAACCATATGGACCTTGGATCGCTTGGCAATGTCACTAATGTGTATTTGAATTATCTTACCAATCCTAATTTCTTGAACATTAGCACCTTCAATATGGCCCTCAAATCTATTTACATTTCAGTTGAACAATTTACTACGGTTTATTATGATGATTTCCCTTTGCCATTGTGTGCTTCATCCCTTGCACTGGAAGACATTGCCTTCAGTAAACTACAATTCACCAAATCTAAACCAATGGTATGGGGTAATTGTTCACATCTCAAGGCACTTTCCATATCTGACTCAGGAGGAGTCCATTTGATTTTTAAAGGCAAAATTGACAATTTTGCTCACCTAGAAAAACTGACATTAACAAATTGTAAATTGTCATTAATTGACCAATTTCTTCTTGAGAGTCTTAGTCTACAATATTTAGACCTTAGTGGCAATAACATTGAAAATATTAACGAAAATGATTTGTCTTCACTGGTAAACCTCAAACACCTGGATCTCAGTCACAATGAAATAAAAAGTTTTCCTGCAAATCAATTTCATTATATGTCACATCTCACCTACCTTAATTTGGCCGGAAACAAACTTGGCAATTTGAATGATTTAAAAAGTCTCTATGGTCTACAAACACTCATTGTATCTGGTAATGCATTGACTACACTACCTGCCTCTCTGATGAAAATACCATATGACGTACAGCATGTTGAATTTGGCGACAACTTATTTTCTTGTACCTGTGATATACAACCCCTGCAACATTGGATACTGACAGATACAAAAACATACATAGATCCACTGTCTCCATACCTGTGCAACGATCCTGCTATCAGAGAGGATCTTGGTATTACAGAATTCAGTTTAGACTGCAGTCTGCATCTTGAAAACTACATAGCCCCAAGCGTGTCAGGTCTATTTGTTATATGTGTAATAGTTTCTATAATTTATATTTATAAGTATCGATGGCGCATACATTACAAATGCTGGATTTTGTGTTATCAGAGAAGATATCAGCGATATATTGATAATGATGATGATGCTGATATCAATAGTGATGATGAGGGTGATGTTGATGCCCCATATGAAGCACCAATCATGCGGCGTCGATATCATGCGTATGTTGCCTACCACAGAGACAATGAAGCATGGATAAATGATCAACTCATTCCAAACATTGAAGATGGACCAGAACATTTCCGGCTTTGTCTTAAAGAAAGAGGTGACATTCCAGCAGGGCATTATATTCTCAATGCCATATGTCATGGTATTAAGCAAAGCCGCAAAACTATCGCAGTTTTATCCGAGAATTTCATGGATGATGGATGGTGTCATTATCAGCTACATTTTGCACGAATGCGAATGGTAATGGACAATGCTGATGTACTCATTCTTGTACAGATTGGGGAAATTGGTGATCGTAAAAAGACGTTATTGCTTCGACAGTTATTATGTTACAAGGAAGTGTTGAAGTGGCCTGAAGATCCTAATGGACAAGAGTTATTCTGGAATCAGTTGAAGATGAAACTACGTAAACCAGGTCGAGTGGATCGTAGATTTGACGCAGTTTGATACAGAATCAATAACAAACATTTCATGACTTGTGCAAGTGATCACATATTCGGATTTATCAATCTCTAATATTTTGATATTTACATGTATGCTGTTAGTATACTGACTAGAAGACACTTATTATTCACATAAATAATGTTATGAACATTTTCAACATTTTGCAGGCCTTTCTTTCTTTCTTTCTTTCTTTCTTTCTTTCTTTCTTTCTTTCTTTCTTTCTTTCTTTCTTTCTTTCTTTCTTTCTTTCTTTCTTTTCTTTCTTTATTTTTTTCTTTTAATATTTGATAGTCCATATCAATGTACCATTGTAACCTCATTAAATATCATATGACTAAAATGGGTCAAAGGTCATGCAGAATAAGGGTCAAAACAACTCACAATGGTGCTCTGGAACCATGGACTGTAGAAATAAGCTGATACATACATTGGCTTTTGCGTGGTCAATTCGTAATTTGTCATTTTTATAATTGCACGAATTTCCAAACAACGGTTCCTATGCTCACGATGATTAAACTTTTGATATCAAATTTGGTATCAACCTTCGAAGGAAAGTGTATAGAAAATTATTATATAAATTATTTTGCCATAAACTGATCAGACTCTGTTTAAACGGGGATGGAACTAGTGGCGACTTTTTAATTTGGCTGTGCTTAGAAACGTTTATGATACCCTCTAAATTAACTAAAGACAAGATAGATAAACGATTGTTATCTAACCGTAGCTCTGTCAAGGAAATGTTGAAAATGTTGAAAAATAGTTTTCGGCAATGATTTGATGCTGCTAAAATCTAACCGAAGAAATGTCAATTAAGATAAGCTTGGATATGAATCACTGCGAAAAGCATCAGGGTGCACATTTGTTATGAAATTATTAGATAAAACTAATTAGTATAGGTTATTTAAAATTCCAAATGAAGTATTCGTTATTTCAGTCAAAAATTATTATCGCAACACAAATATCGTAAATCATGAAGATGATTGAAATATACGTCTGACAAAACTTGCATTTTGTTATGACTCAGATATAGCCATTCACAATCGTGCAACCATTCAAATGCGGCCGAAACAATATACATGTAACTCAAATTGTTATGAGACAGATCTAAATGTATTTCAGCCACGCTCTCCCAATAAATTAGTTCTTCTACGTTATCCATTCTGTCCAATGAATGCATCTTCCGCAATACTCTCAAGTCCGCAATGGCGAAAATCTACTAAAAACATCTGCTTCTCATAGACCAATAGAGTAGAACGTTTGGTTCCGTTTCTGCAGATGGTCTCAATATTTCTGAAGCCTAAACTGTACTCTATACATACATGTATGTTCATTTACATATTGCGGAAAATCAGGGTGTAATTTCTTTACTGTTTGTATGTTATGGTAAGTAGTAACATTTTGGTTCGTTGTTTTGTAAACTTTCCGATAACAATGACTTCTCGTAAGCATATCCGTTTGTGACTCGAAGTTGAAGATAGTGACGATGAAAGTCAACTGAGAAATTTGATTCCAATTTCACATAACACAATAATTGTAAGTTATTGTCTTTTTGGTTTATGTCAATTGATGTGAATGTTAAAGGACAATCTATGCATTACTATATGTTCAAACCACATGCAGCTGAATGTGTCGTGTCCTCCATTTTTATTACGTAATAGAATTCGTTAATATCGCATTGAAGAAATGTACCTTTGCATTTAGAAGTCGCAGTACTTTCGTACATTACAGAACATTTTTATCTCCCAAATCAACGGCAACACCCTGTCTGACAGGCGATTGCGTAAAATGACGCGATTCATTAATCCCATAAACAACTGGAATCGTGCGCGAAGGTTGCGGATAGATTACAGCATTATTGCGACGAGATTGTGAGAAGTCCACACGAAAGTGGAACAGCTACCAAAATGTATTACCTGGTGTCCTGTTACAATAAACAATTAATTCACAGTAAGTAACTGGTTAAGAAGAATTGTTGTTGATTATCACAAACGTTGTTGCCCAAGCTGGCTGAATAATCATTATGCTGATAGTGTTCAAGTACCACTTTGTCACCACGTTCAAACACGCAGCTTACACTAAGATCCATAACATGCTCATATATCAGGGGCACAGTTCTTTAACCCCAATACATTGGTACATTCATTGAATGAGTTTTGTAAATTTGGGTACAAAAACTCATACTCTGCAAGTTGAGGTCAAAATTTGTGCTGTTATTGTTTTATTGAGGTTATTGAACTACGCCATTGGGATGATGCCATTGTGGCCCAGTGTTATTGCGGGAAGAACAGGTAATGGCTTTAATTGAACTTTTGTGCGGCAAATCAATATCAAATGCTTGTGGAATTCTTGGGATATATTCTTTTTTTATTTTTCTACTCCAACTTCAAATACTTATTTTTGCTGAACCATGAAATGGTATCAGCCTATATAAGTCTATCTAACTAACTAACTAACTTACTTACTTGCCTACTTCCCTACTTACCTACTTACTTACTTACCTACTTGCCTACTTACCGGGTGTGACACTCCTCATAAGACCTGGGTCAATGTTTTTTAAAAGACCTGTCTCGTATTGTGTGTCTATCTCGAAAAAAAATATTAAAAAAATAAATATCTCGAGAACAAAACAGAGAACTAGACTAAGCTGTGGTCTAACCCACGAACACAGCCGTGTTGTTACCCCTAATGACCTTTGACCTCAAAATATATGAAAACGGCCATAGACATTGGCTAATGTCAATGCATGGGTGCATGTGGCACCACTTTGCTATGTTACTTGTTTCAGAAGGGGCATTTTCGGCATTTTTTCGTCTCAGACCGGAAGTGACCCCTTAATGACATTTGACCCCAAATGAAAAAATACCACATATGAATTGGGTACCCACAATTCATGTGTGAACATACCGTTACTGTCCTATGTTTTTCTTAGCAAATAAAAATTTTTGAAGGTTTTTCGTTTTATACCGGAAGTGACCCCTTAATGACCTTTGACCCCAAATCTGTGAGGACCCCATAGACACTGGGTAATAACAATGCATGTGTGCAAGTGGTGTCACTGTCCTACGTAATTTGTGGGAGAAGAAGCATTTTAAAGGTATTTAGTTTTATACCGGAAGTGGCCCCTTAATGACCTTTGACCCTAAATAAAAAAATACCACATATACACAGGGTAACCACAATTCATATATGAACATACCGTTACTGTCCTATGTTTTTCTTAGCAAATAAAACATTTTGAAGGTTTTTCGTTTTATACCGGAAGTGACCCCTTAATGACCTTTGACCCCAAATCTGTGAGGACCCCATAGACACTGGATAATAACAATGCATGTGCGCAAGTGGTGTCACTGTCCTACGTAATCTGTGAGAGAAGAAGCGTTTTTCACCCCTATGACCCCTGCGTGACCTTTGACCAAACGAGTTTCATGTGACATGTAGGGGCATGGTCAATGATGGTTGTGACCAAGTTAGGTCAAAATCGGTGGAAGCATGTAAGTGCTAGAGCAAATGTAGTGGTCGGCAGAAAGAAGAAGAAGAAGAAGAAGAAGAAGAAAGAAGAAAGAAACTAGACTTAGCTGTGGTCTAAGACCACGAACACAGCCGTGTTTTGACGCCTTAATGACCTTTGACCTCAAAATATATAAAACGCCCATAGACATTGGCTAATGTCAATGTATGGGTCCAAGTGGCACCACTTTGCTATGTTATTTGTGGCAGAAAGGGGCATTTTGAAGGTTTTTCGTCTCAGACCGGAAGTGATCCCTTAATGACCTTTGACCCCAAATGAAAAAATACCACATGTACAATAGGTAAACACAATTCACGTGTGAATATACCATCACCCTCCAATGTTTTTCTTAGCAAATAAAAAAAATTTGAAGGTTTTTCGTTTTATACCGGAAGTGACCCCTTAATGACCTTTGATTCCAAATTTGTGAGGACCCCATAGACACTGGGTAATAACAATGCATGTGTGCAAGTGGCGTCACTGTCATACGTAATTTGTGGGAGAAGAAGCATTTTAAAGGAATTCCGTTTTATACCGGAAGTAGCCCCTTAATGACATTTGACCCTAAATAAAAAATACCACATATGCACAGAGTAACTACAATTTATTTGTGAACATACCGTTACTGTCCTATGTTTTTCTTAGCAAATAAAAATTTTTGAAGGTTTTTCGTTTTATACCGGAAGTGACCCCTTAATGACCTTTGACCCCAAATCTGTGAGGACCCCATAGACACTGGATAATAACAATGCATGTGTGCAAGTGGTGTCACTCTCCTACGTAATCTGTGAGAGAAGAAGCATTTTGAGTTGAAATCACGTTTTGACCCTATGACCCCTGCTTGACCTTTGACCCCACGAGTTTCATATGACATGTAGGGGCATGGTCAATGATGGTTGTGACCAAGTTAGGTCAAAATCGGTACAAGCATGTAAGTGCTAGAGCAAATGTAGTGGTCGGCAGAAAGAAAGAAAGAAGAAAGAACCTGTAAGAAAAAAGAAAGCCGTGACTAACGTCACGGCTGTGTAAGAACCTGTAAGAAAAGACACAGCCGTGCACGGCTGTGTAAAAAGTCCGAAATGTGTACTACAAGATACTGCCGAAGCCCCATGGTTCAGCTATGATGCGATAACCGCTTTAGTTTTCACAAAAGCGCATTACAAGTCAGGAACATTTAAAAACGGTTGGATTCATATCTCTTTTGTTTTTATCCATGTAATTAATTGCTTTAGATGTCAATTACGTGTGTTAAATCAATATCAATTCTTTTGCATTTCTTGTTACTGGATTTATATTTAGATTAGCATTTCACAAAATAATATTACATTATTGCAGTTTTCTACCTTCAACTTAATGCCTTTTTAAATGGATTATCAATTACATTGATTTTTTTATCCTTTTAATTCTATTCTCTTCTCTTGTCGTTTCGATTCAAATCTATTTCCATATCGCGTGTACAGTCGAATACGAAACACGAAACTGAGAGTTGATGCTACAATAAAACGGTATTCGATACAATATTTTCATACATGTTATTGTTGGCAACAACTGTGGGGTATAAATACACAGCCAGAAATCAAAGAAAAAATTAATAACAAGTAGTTCATTTTACATGTACTATAGCATATAAAAGTTGAGTTGTTTGAACATCGTTATCCATTGAAGTAAGCAGTAAGGTAAGGTTAGGTTAGCAACTATTTTAAACTGTTGCGATTTGATAGTTCACAGCATTTTGCGAATGGTAGTGAGCTTTGGCAAAAATTGCATTAATCATTTCATAGCGAGTGTGTAGAAGAATTAAAATATCACAGATAAACTTTTATAGGTCCTTTAGTTTTTGAGTTATGTTGTAAAGAGGGCAGAAACAACAACACTGTAGAGATTCATCAGGTTTGTTATTGTTCAAATAATTACAGATTGTTTTTACAAAACCAATAGTGGTTATCCGTGTTCTATAAGCTGCATACCCTATCAGCTACTGCTATACCTTGTTTAGGACTTTCAAAAGAAGTACCTGCATGTGTAACCATGACTGTTTCAAAATAGCCCGCCAAAGTCATGCAGGTAACTCCGAGGTCGTGTATTGAATTCCTTTGAATGAGGAATACTACGGGAATCAGCGTCTTTTGTTAGAAGTCACACATGAGTGAAGTGGATAACCTCTATATATTGTGGTGAATAGATGATAATAACTCACCAGCTGACGTTTCATCCGTCTTGTTCAGTCGGATTTCTTCAGAGTTGTGATGAAGCTCTGCTACTGTACGACCTAGTGTTGCCAGTCCTTGAGTCGCTTTGTAGCAGAGGGTTGTAGATTTTACTCAGGTTGTAGGTGCCCTCGTCTCGGTTCATGGTGTTATTCATTCCTCTCGTCCTGATCCATATGGATTCCTTTATCCCATACTGCAGTTACTGTCCGTTTTCCTATACACAATACACAGTGCTCTCACCATTGACGGGCCACCTTTACAAATAGTCTATGTTAGAAGTATATTGCATTTGCCTAGTTAACATCACTGTGTGACAAATAACCGGCCAATATTTAAATTATTCTCCAAACTTCTAGCAAATATATTACTCTAACATGACCTAAAATTACAGCCAGGTTAGATGTTCAGAAGGGGTCGCACTTTCGTAGAATATGAGTGAGGGCAAAGCATAGCTAGGTCATAGCTAGCCAACTCCCCGTGTTAATTGAATGGAGATTTGACCGAAAATATTGAGCTATATTGGTAACGGACCGCTCAGTTCTGAAGGATGCCACAAAAAAACGGTACAAGCTACATTTACACTATTCTATGAAATTCTAGAAAATATAGTTTTGTAACATGTCCTAAATTTTTAGCTAATTTAGGTGTTTGGAGAGGGTCGCACTTTTGTGTTTTAGGAAGGATATGTAAACGACAGATAACACCAAAAATATGAAGAAATTATTTCCAAACTGTGTTAAGTCAACAATCATTATGTTGCTCATTTTCAAGAATGCTGGTTAACAAAAAGCAGGCCATTGTCTCATTTCGTGAACAAAGGTCCACTACCATTGTTTCCTTTCGTTTCCTTTATAATCGGTTACCCAACTGAAGCTATAATACCAGCTTTATTGCGATATCGCACGTGTAAAACAGACACATGTGCACAACCAGAGAAGATCCGATTTAATCAGTTGAGCTGTTTCAATGAGTGTTATCTTGGTTTAATAGCTTTTAATGGGGTTTAAGTCCTGCAAAGGTCGAGATGAATTCTACTGTAGACATGACTGCATCATGCATCGCTTGATACGTACCTCCTCCTTATCAATAACTCTCGAATCCTCCCAGTTAATTAAATGATTGCTTCTTGCTGCATGGTCAGCAACAGCTGACTTATTTTGTTCGCTCTCAGAAACTTTGCGTTCTGATCTGGTGTATTTTCTAGAACAAGCTCTGTCGACTTTCTTTTTATGTTCAGACAGTCTAATGCCAAATTGTCTACCTGATTCACCCATATAAGTTGACTTACAGCCACTACAAGGGATTTCGTACACACAGTTGGCTGTGTCCACAACTTCCCTTTTATCTTTTGGGTCTATGATCTAGGAATCGATCTATGACTATGGCTCTTGATATTATTACAAATTTGGTACCTAACAATATATCTGCTAAAGAAATACAGACTCTTCTAAATCTGAGAAACGACAACAATATCATTATAAAGCCCGCTGATAAAGTCGGGTCTATAGTTACTGTGGAAAGTTCTTTTTTCTTTCTATCGGATGCAAGATGGGCTTTGGGGCAAAGCTATAATATGGATAAAAACAAACTGTTTGAGATGAAAGGTTCAGAAAGAGATCCTCGAGGCTAGAGTCTAAGGATCGAAAAGCAACATGCCCGCCTGAACAATCAGGAAATATAGCTTCACACATAGAGTGGTGGTTTAGTGGAAGTTGCTTCCTAAGTCGGCTGCAGAGGCACCCTCGGTCAGTGGCATCAAGAATGAAATTAAAAAGTTCTTCGAAGCCAAATGCAACAAGCATGTTATTAATTTGTTTCAGTAGCTATAAATATCCCATCTAGTGGAGGTTGAATGAATGAAGGAGGGCTCTATCGTTCAGTCCAATTAAGACATATTTGCTATCAGATTGTTTCCAGTAGTTTAGGATTAGACTTTAGGTTAGACTAGTTTAGGTTAGTTTAGGTTAGGTTATCACTGCCATAGGTAAGCTAATATACGTAGTGAAATATTGCGGTCGACCTAAAGTCAAATGGTAGATATTTTTGTACAAGTTTTAAAACATAAAGGCCGACATACACGAGGCAATTTTCCAAGCAATTGAATGTTGCACAGACCTTGTAAAAAGATTGCTCCGTGTATTTTGGATTTGCAAGGAATTAATCCCCCAAGCAACAGGCAAAAGGTAGAGACATGCTCTACTTTCAAGGTTGTTGCATGCAATCTAACCTCCTCCAGCCAATCAGCTGAGTGAACACCGGCTGGTCACTGCATTCATTTGGGAATGTGTAGGGACCAGCTTGATTCACCATCCACAACATGATAATGTACATTATACACTTGTAGGCCTATGTGGTTGTTGGTGGTGGTGTTTAGCCCTTTTAATCTTAGTTTTCCTTAGCCTTATCTTTATGGAAAATTGTATAGATATTCAGGAGAGGATGGCAATCTTTTGCTTTCAGGACAACACATGAGCCATTTTGATATGATTATGAAACTCATTACCACTAAATATGTTTTGAGTATATCCCCAAACCTATGAGCACGCTCAAGGAATTGCAAGGCCATACATTGCTTCGTGTATTTTGATCAATTGCTATAGCTTCATGGTCAGTGAGTACATAATCTCACCCACTAAGTAATGGGCCTTGCAATTGAAATTGCCTCGTGTATGCCTACCTTAATACAAAAAAGGAACAAGATATCATCAATATAGGGTAGTTTAATTTGCTTTGTCGGGTATTTAATGGAGTATTAACTATTCACTATGTATGACATAATACGACAATGTAATGATACACAATTTCACACTCTTATACATGTAATATCTACTATATTTAATTATTCATTGTTCAACGCAATCTTATACTAACAACACTCATTGGAGTATAATCCGATATGCTAGAGTGTCCTATCATTAATGGGTTTGGGGTATTGTATTTACATGACCAGATTCCGACCATGTAGTGTACATAATGCACTGTCTTTCAATATACAGGTACTGCCTTACACCTCGCTTATTTCAGAAAGTGACTCTACGCGAACTGCCTCCACTAACCACTTTAGTGCTGCCTTATACATATCAGCTTAAGTGTCATTTCTATGTAGTTTTTACGGAAGATAGAGACACGACATTGGGAATGGAATTGAGAGTATATCAATAATATCCTGGTTACCCCGGCGAATGGATTAACCTGCATGTTTTATGGCAAGGAACTTCGTAGGTACCAATACGGTACATGATCATTATGCCAGATTGTATTATGTAACAGCAATTTAAAAAAATGTACTTAAACATGAGACATGTTAGTAACAGCTATAGTTAAATACAAGGTGTACAAGGTGTACAAATACCAAGAGTAGTCATGAGAAGTAACACGTGCGGTCCACCGATTTCTGACGTGTGATGTTCTTTACGCAACTACCAGAGACGGAATCCGGTCGTGTACATTATTATTTACACTTTATTCATTTTACAAACACCAATATAATGTATCAATAAAACACAAGGTTAACTCTACGTCTTCACGTGCAGCATTTAACTGCGTCACGGCATACATTGGGATTTTCTAAAATCATGTCGACTGTTTAACTGTTTAACTTGTTTTTAGACATCTTGATTTGACCTAATGATTGTTACATACATTTAAAACCAAATGTAATTTATCGAAATGTTACAATTTTTGATAAAAATCATATATAATGCCTATACAATTAACAACTTTTTCTAGACAATGGCTGAAACTACGCCTTAGTTTTTGTGTAAATTTAGAATGTTTATAGAACGTTTTTATCTCAAGTTTTGCAATACACATATTGTGCTGATCTATTTAAAGGCCGCACTCCCCCTGTGGAAGAATTTGGAAATATCTTCCATATTGGGAGTATGAATTTCAAATGAAATTAGCATATATTGCGGGTTTCAGTCATGTTTGGCCGTTCACCACACTTTTACATCGATGCGTCCGCGTCAGAGGAAACCACGCAGACGTGCCGGACGCGAGTTGTTAAATGGTGATAAACAACGGTGAAACATGATAGAATACATTTCAACAACGAAAAAAAGCTAAAGATCATCTAATTTACATGAGGGATGTCAGTTAGTCATTACCACTCAACGTTACAAGAACATTGATAATTTCAATAAAACTACAGAATAAACCTGGGATAATAAAATGTATAGCCGCTTCCTCCACAATAAAAAAAAATCAACAAGTTGCAGGCAGGACGAATTTATGAATAGCCAAGCGGGATGCTTAAATTGACGAATCATATATAAAGAACCCATATTTAAACCCCAAACAACCTATCATCTTACGCGTATTAATCTTCGACCACTGAAATCTCACTATAGCATTTCTTATAGGCGAATCCAATTTCACGCATTCCTACTCCTCAATGACCCAGCTATCTCATCTAAAATGTGAAATGATGCGGCCTTGAAGGGTATTTTAAACTGCATTCTATCACCCGTGTTACACGTAGACAAAAGAATGATGACAGTTTACAACACAAAAGAATCTAATATCGAATTTAAGCGGGTTTAATCCACCCAATTGGGCACTCACAACACATGTTTGGTGCATGCGGGGAACCAAATATGGCCGACCAAATCCTGACCATGAATTGGCTCGTTGGATTCGTCTATACGCGTAAGAATTGTTTATCAGGGATGGACGGTATTCCAATTTGACAGGTACACACGACGAGCGTCAATAATCTCAGCCCCGATATCGATATGTACCGTGGTAGTTTTTGAAAACGTGATCATTTTACTTTCATCTCTTGAAATTAATTGCTATTGAGTATAAATTGACTCCAGTAGCCAGAAAGTGAGATAAATCGGGCTGTGACCACGACAGACCAATAATCGGAACAGTTTCTGACACAGTTTCAGCATACAATACATTGTAGCACTCATACAAATTTAGAAAATGCCTCGTTTAAGATGTCGGTGACGAGCTCTACTTAACCTCGGTACGCCGCCAATGAGGGCGCACACCACTAAATAAACTCTCATTGAAATACGTGTAAATATACAAGAAAGTAAGTTTGTATTTCTACCCCATGTAAAACCATTTTTCATATTTTGGTAGCACCAATGTCTTAAATAAAGATTAAAATTTAATTTAAAATGGGTTTTTTGACACAAGTTGAGACTAACTTTTAAGCTACGGGGACCTGAACAGCGCCACGCTTATTTTCAGCTTGCACGAATGCCTCCTTACCATGTCCGTACGCGGATTAGTTTTGGGAGCCAAACTTTTTGACCAGATCAAGATGCACCATTTTGTGATATTCTGAACATTTACCAATTGCATATCTTTTAATTTAATTATAATAAACAATCATGGCTACTCATCTTGCTCCCAAGGGACACCCACTTGTTTGCACTACCGACCTATGTTTACCGGGACTATCAAGGGTTACACCAAATGCGGAAGGATTTAGTGGTGTGCTGCCTTCTAAGAACAAAATATTTTTGTTTTTCTTTATTTTTGGAATCAGTGTTAAACATCTTAAAAAAGCGTCATTTCTTTTTATTGCTAGTCGCTCCAAAGTTATAAAACAGCGCTTCAAACAAGTTCGCACCTAGTGAAAAATGTGCTACTTTTTGCCCTTTTGAGAATTCTAGGGCCAGAGCAACATAGAAGGCCATGTTAAACTGTATTTATATTCCCATTGATATCAGAAAAGTGATTGATTTCTTTCAAAAATATTCACAATCATAAATATGACAAGGTGGACAAACAGTATGTGAGCATTCAGCCCCCCCCCCCCGCTCTTTATCATGCAGTATATACGGATATGCCAAAGGCCTATGTTCTAAAGTTTGGGGGTATGGGTAGATGGAACGTCATTTTGGCACTTTAAAATGTTCATTTTCCAAGTTGTGTGTATTATTGTGGCAAGATCTAAAATTAAGAAAACCCATCATTCAAATTGTTTGATATATTTCTCTCTTGGGAATTGAATATTTGATAATATCTTAAAAATACCGGCATTTTGGGCCGTGTATTACGAAAAAGCATGCATTGACTTTCAAAGTCTATTGCGACCCAATTAAATGGTCAGTGATTATTTTAAAAACGTTAATATACGAGTTTTGTTCTTATAATTACATTTTGCATCAAAATAATTTCAAAGATGTTTCACTTTTTCTGCGCCGGGATAATCAAAAGTGACCACTCCTATGATGTTAAGGCCAAAATAGCTCATTTCTATAGCACGGTCTTAAATTGTCAATTCGATGGGAACTTGTGTTTTGAAGAAAATTTCGTGTGCGTTTAAGAATGAAATCGCGTATTTGTAGACGGTAACAGAAAACAGACATTTTTTCTTTGCAAATAGAAAAGTTTCAGGCAAAAATCTCAACTTTTTGGCACTTAAAATCAGGTATCAATCATGCCCATAGCCTAAAAAATGAGTCTTCGAAGAACAAAATATTTTTGTTTTTCTTTATTTTTGGAATCAGTGTTAAACATCTTAAAAAAGCGTCATTTCTTTTTATTGCTAGTCGCTCCAAAGTTATAAAACAGCGCTTCAAACAAGTTCGCACCTAGTGAAAAATGTGCTACTTTTTGCCCTTTTGAGAATTCTAGGGCCAGAGCAACATAGAAGGCCATGTTAAACTGTATTTATATTCCCATTGATATCAGAAAAGTGATTGATTTCTTTCAAAAATATTCACAATCATAAATATGACAAGGTGGACAAACAGTATGTGAGCATTCCGCCCCCCCTCTCTTTATCATGCAGTATATACGGATATGCCAAAGGCCTATGTTCTAAAGTTTGGGGGTATGGGTAGATGGAACGTCATTTTGGCACTTTAAAATGTTCATTTTCCAAGTTGTGTGTATTATTGTGGCAAGATCTAAAATTAAGAAAACCCATCATTCAAATTGTTTGATATATTTCTCTCTTGGGAATTGAATATTTGATAATATCTTAAAAATACCGGCATTTTGGGCCGTGTATTACGAAAAGGGCATGCATTGACTTTCAAAGTCTATTGCGACCCAATTAAATGGTCAGTGATTATTTTAAAAACGTTAATATACGAGTTTTGTTCTTATAATTACATTTTGCATCAAAATAATTTCAAAGATGTTTCACTTTTTCTGCGCCGGGATAATCAAAAGTGACCACTCCTATGATGTTAAGGCCAAAATAGCTCATTTCTATAGCACGGTCTTAAATTGTCAATTCGATGGGAACTTGTGTTTTGAAGAAAATTTCGTGTGCGTTTAAGAATGAAATCGCGTATTTGTAGACGGTAACAGAAAACAGACATTTTTTCTTTGCAAATAGAAAAGTTTCAGGCAAAAATCTCAACTTTTTGGCACTTAAAATCAGGTATCAATCATGCCCATAGCCTAAAAAAATGAGTCTTCGAAGGGCGCACACCACTAAATAAACTCTCATTGAAATACGTGTAAATATACAAGAAAGTAAGTTTGTATTTCTACCCCATGTAAAACCATTTTTCATATTTTGGTAGCACCAATGTCTTAAATAAAGATTAAAATTTAATTTAAAATGGGTTTTTTGACACAAGTTGAGACTAACTTTTAAGCTACGGGGACCTGAACAGCGCCACGCTTATTTTCAGCTTGCACGAATGCCTCCTTACCATGTCCGTACGCGGATTAGTTTTGGGAGCCAAACTTTTGACCAGATCAAGATGCACCATTTTGTGATATTCTGAACATTTACCAATTGCATATCTTTTAATTTAATTATAATAAACAATCATGGCTACTCATCTTGCTCCCAAGGGACACCCACTTGTTTGCACTACCGACCTATGTTTACCGGGACTATCAAGGGTTACACCAAATGCGGAAGGATTTAGTGGTGTGCTGCCTTCTAAGAACAAAATATTTTTGTTTTTCTTTATTTTTGGAATCAGTGTTAAACATCTTAAAAAAGCGTCATTTCTTTTTATTGCTAGTCGCTCCAAAGTTATAAAACAGCGCTTCAAACAAGTTCGCACCTAGTGAAAAATGTGCTACTTTTTGCCCTTTTGAGAATTCTAGGGCCAGAGCAACATAGAAGGCCATGTTAAACTGTATTTATATTCCCATTGATATCAGAAAAGTGATTGATTTCTTTCAAAAATATTCACAATCATAAATATGACAAGGTGGACAAACAGTATGTGAGCATTCCGCCCCCCCGCTCTTTATCATGCAGTATATACGGATATGCCAAAGGCCTATGTTCTAAAGTTTGGGGGTATGGGTAGATGGAACGTCATTTTGGCACTTTAAAATGTTCATTTTCCAAGTTGTGTGTATTATTGTGGCAAGATCTAAAATTAAGAAAACCCATCATTCAAATTGTTTGATATATTTCTCTCTTGGGAATTGAATATTTGATAATATCTTAAAAATACCGGCATTTTGGGCCGTGTATTACGAAAAAAAGCATGCATTGACTTTCAAAGTCTATTGCGACCCAATTAAATGGTCAGTGATTATTTTAAAAACGTTAATATACGAGTTTTGTTCTTATAATTACATTTTGCATCAAAATAATTTCAAAGATGTTTCACTTTTTCTGCGCCGGGATAATCAAAAGTGACCACTCCTATGATGTTAAGGCCAAAATAGCTCATTTCTATAGCACGGTCTTAAATTGTCAATTCGATGGGAACTTGTGTTTTGAAGAAAATTTCGTGTGCGTTTAAGAATGAAATCGCGTATTTGTAGACGGTAACAGAAAACAGACATTTTTCTTTGCAAATAGAAAAGTTTCAGGCAAAAATCTCAACTTTTTGGCACTTAAAATCAGGTATCAATCATGCCCATAGCCTAAAAAAATGAGTCTTCGAAGGGCGCACACCACTAAATAAACTCTCATTGAAATACGTGTAAATATACAAGAAAGTAAGTTTGTATTTCTACCCCATGTAAAACCATTTTTCATATTTTGGTAGCACCAATGTCTTAAATAAAGATTAAAATTTAATTTAAAATGGGTTTTTTGACACAAGTTGAGACTAACTTTTAAGCTACGGGGACCTGAACAGCGCCACGCTTATTTTCAGCTTGCACGAATGCCTCCTTACCATGTCCGTACGCGGATTAGTTTTGGGAGCCAAACTTTTTGACCAGATCAAGATGCACCATTTTGTGATATTCTGAACATTTACCAATTGCATATCTTTTAATTTAATTATAATAAACAATCATGGCTACTCATCTTGCTCCCAAGGGACACCCACTTGTTTGCACTACCGACCTATGTTTACCGGGACTATCAAGGGTTACACCAAATGCGGAAGGATTTAGTGGTGTGCTGCCATGATATCGCGTATCGTCCATCACTAAAATCCATATCTTATACGTATTATGAAGTCGTGGGTGTTACAAATCTCAAAACGTCTTTACATATTATTGGTCGAAGTTTGCTACGCTGGAGATGATTGGTTGTTTGTGATTTCTTACTCTCTGGTTCATCAAATTAAGAACCCCGCTTCATTCTTACTTCAAGATGCAATCTTTAGCGTATAAGATGCAATCTTACACATGTAACCTTGCACGTTTTTGAACCACTTGGCCATTCATATCCGTTTACCTGCTTTCGCGTATAATACGCGATAGTAAAAGTAATAAAAGTATCAATTCATCACCGATTAACCGCAACGTTTGGCTCCTGTACAAACATATGGGAATAGTTGTTGAATAACCAATTTCCTAATATGTAATTCAAATGGAGTTGCTTTATGTGTTAATTCCAATTGAAATCCATACCCCCTTGGAAGATATTTCCAAAATCTTCCACAGGGGTAGTGTGGTTTTAATTGGAATAGATTATGCCTTATACTACAGCTGTTAGTAAAGGAATAAGTCTTGTTATATCACGTCGCTTACTCATCAAGCGTTGAAAAATATAATATCCCTGGTCAGAGGAATGTAAACAAGGAGGTTATATATTATATAAGCATCCAATATATTACGTTTCTTTGATGCCGATTTGTTTGCAGTTAATCTATTCATAAAAGTGGTACCATTGAGTTGAACAAAATGGTTCCGCCATTAAATTGGTAACTGACCCAACAGCATATTAACGCTTTACACAGTAAGCGAGCATCAATAAGTGACCACAACAAAGTCATGTGTAAGCGCACCACCACCACCATGACCACTTGAGAAGTATCATTGTTATTACACAGCCCAAGTGTGTGCTTGAGTTGCCTCACAAAAACTTTCTTTGTAATTCTAAAGACAGCGCCCAAAGTGTTTTTGCGGCGAATTTGAATAAAATGAATGAACACGCTAGGCCCTGGCGATACAGCTCGATATACAATGTATGAATACAAACACCTAATAACATTGCTCCGCCATATCTTGCTTCAAACTTGACTGCTTACACATCATCTCGTAGTGGCTTGCGCTCGTCTACAGATACTACCCGGCTTATGGAACACAAAATTCATCCACGGAATCTCCAATCTGCTGCTGATAGATCTTTTTATTACTATGCACCAAGATTATGGAACAAAATCCCAATTGCTCTGCGCACTGCCAAATCGCTTAATATCTTCAAGAAAAATTTAAAATCATATCTCTTTCCAAAATGAGTTTGTAATTGTTGCATTTATATTTGTTTGCTCTGTCATTATTTTTTATGCTTGTTGATTTAATATTGTTTTGCTGTATCATCACACCCGCTGTGGTCTTTATGAAATGGCGGGTTATAAAAGCCTTGTTGTATGTATGTATGTATATGTATAACAAAGTCGCCTAATTGTAACTATTATTGGTGTCCATGGCACGACTTCATTATATTTGCAACATTTTCCAATATGTCAGCGCTCAAATCGGACATAATAGACGGATAAAAGCGAGAGTCCGTTGAACGTAAGTAACTTGAACCTGTAGGTAAGATCATGGTTACACGTAGCTACTTCCGAAAGCAAGCTAGTATATGTCTAGTATAGTATAGTGCCCGTGTAGATACACTTGTTCATATTATTTAATTGCAACCTATGAGTTATACATTTTGCAAGATGTCTTCAAGTTACCATAGTGCAGTTACGTCCACGGCAAATTCACCGTGACCTTTCCAACCATAAACCCACTTATTGAAGATTAAACCGATATGCAGTACTAAACCATTATATAGTAATCTATTGTCCAATGCAAATTTATTACCACATGATAATATTAATCCAATGAGCGACCGAATTGTCCGCTACGGACGACTAATCCAATCGATAATGACGCTATTGACATGTACGAGCGGAGCTCCACTGACCGAGTTTTGGGGTATTTTTCACTTGTTTGCAGCTGTTTGCTACCATTTACTCATCAAGGCGGACCACCGTTATTATAAGGACTAGGCTAATTATTTAAAGATTGACATGTAGAGAATAAGCCATACTTGATACCAATCTTCCAAATACGACCAAACCATGGCTGCCCGGTGAAGCAAAACGTGCATTGGAATAACACGGCGAGTTTGGATAGATGGTAGGATTTCTTTTTCATAAAAATGTATGTTCCCCCGTTATTAAAGCTTGTACCGGGTTGAAAATTCTGATATTTGGAAAAGAATAAGTAAATGAAACATAGAGCAAGTACTAAAATCATAGCTTTTAAACTTTTTGATATATGACGCTAACTAGTTCATCCCCTATAGCTACAACACAGCGTGAGTATTGTGAGTGCCCCTGTGTTGTGTGCATACATGTAGTTAACAATAACTGCATGATGCTGCTTACCTAACGACGGAGCAAAGTTACACGGTTAAATGTACAGCATTGCCCACTTACCTGTTTCATTAAAATTACACACAGGATTGTCTCAAAACTCTACTCTAAACACATGCATGTCAGTAACCAAGCAGGTGTCCTACTGACACAACAGCAAAATGCACTGATATGGAACAGCTTCCTGGACCACATTCACAGCCCAATAGTTGGCACCCATCACAAGAATTCTGTGAGAATCGTTGAACAGATGATAATTTACGCACTTTCTTTAAGAAACAGGTCTTGTTCCACACTATTCCACTTACTATTTGGGAATTATCATCTATGAAAGGACCTTGTTCAATTATTGGGCTGTGAATGTGGACCAGGAAGCTGTTCATGGACAGGATTTTACAGAACGGTCAATTGCATATCCGTCAATACACGCTTTTTCAATGGGAAATGAACTTTGCTGCTTGGATGATGTCACGATGAGGTTAGCATTTATTCCGTATTGAAAAGCGTGTACTGACGGATATGCAGTCGATCGCCCTCTTAAGATATGACCTTGTTAAAATTTATAAGTTTCTTTTTTGGCTTAGTGTACAATAAAACAGGAATAAAGAATTTTAACAAGTTGGTCCACCATTAAATATCAATAGGAGAAGCACACTCACAGAATCGGGCAAATAAAGTTCTTAAACGCATCCATCATTCGAACATGTATATTAACAGGTTTTGCATTATCTTGTTTTATGGTTTTTTTAGATAATTTCTTATAGCTGGGTTAACATAAAACATTTAACGTCATTATATAGAGTAATGCCCATCTCAATCTCATACTAAATATACATGTTAGATATACAAAACGAAAGTAATAAACATTTTACTTTTTTAAATATAATATTAGTAGGAAGCATTACAACTACATAAATTGTATGAGAACGCATATCTCGCCATATTAGGGTCATTTGAATATACTTTGTGACGATAAGAACGCAAAATAAACGCTTCTGATAAAACGAACACCAATGGAGTATTCCATTTAAAACCTTTTCACCACCTCCCACAGAGTGACGATTTTAAATGGAATCACCCAATACAAATACGTCAAAATACATCTGGGCAATTAGTTTACTACATAATACATGTAGGACGGACTCGTAGTGTGCTCCAAACAACTCTTCCTTAAGCATGTTGAAGGCGCTAATCAAGTCCTATACAGCTTGCCTACGGCTTATTCGGAACGTATATCGTGCTTCCTACGTCACTCATGTGACCGTATCGTAAAAGATCAGAGATGTGATAGCGAACACTACTGCGTTAGAAGTACGTCTGATTCTGAATTCAAAACGTCATCGGCTCCTTTTTTTAACCGCTTAAAGCATGAAGTTTTGACAAATTGCAAGAATATTTTCAGACTTGAACAAACTTAATCATACTTCGAACTAAATTAATCACACTGTTGTTACAAAAGGCATATCATATCTGAGCATAAGTAGGTGTATACTGCTTGTCACACCTGCACCTATATGTGATGCGATCAAGCAAAATCAATCGGAACTCGAGAATATTAAATTTTCAGTTTCCTAGTCCTAGTCCTAGTTCTTACAGGATAGTAAAAAGCATTTACGAAGCGGCATTTTGCAGAAAACCCCTTTGAAATTGAACAACCTGTTCCAAAGATATGATCATGAAAGAGTTTCTAAAACAACTGGAAACAAAAAGAAATATTTCCTTTGTTTAGCTATATCTCAAAATCAATATTTCCGTGTTCCGACATATTATGCGTTATGTTGCTTATCAGCTGACGGACCTGCTCATACCTGCTCATATGAATCTGGATTAATATACATCAGTAGGTATCGTATAACTACACTTTATATCACCTGTTGCAAGCATACCTCTTTATAACACACTCGCTTAATACAAAAATGCGCGCAATTCATCAAGATGTCACTTTCAACTCTGTCGAGTCGAATTGACCTTGAAATTGCGTTGACAACATTATTGACCAAAACCTTTCCTCATTTAAAGGTTTAGTCGCCGCTGTCGCCGGGTATTAAGCAATCTCACACAGCAGACAAAGTGATCGTGGTCTATAAGTACAAGTTAATGAGCTCACTCAATCAATATCAGTTCATTGCCGATGAGGGGGTACACTGATGACCTCACTGACGAAATGGCGTATTATGTTATCCTTGTGTATTATGTTATCCTTGATTATCGAGAACATTGTTGTTGATGTTTCCATATTGTGTATGACTATTCAAGTATACAACACCTCATTCACAGTATTCAGTTTTCGCGATGTTTTACCCCCTCTTCGGCAGTGGACTGTCAATCGTAAGTTTTACATGCACACTGTATTAGAGGGACAAACACACATTTTTGGTTGAATTATCGGGTTTTTTAACACGTTTATATACCACCTTATTATGCTTATATGCTACATCTACTGCTATGTATATATAAATTCTGCAATTTAATAGTACTGGGATTCATTCTCTGTGTAATTTACATTCCAACATTTTACCTAAATACCTGTACAACACTTTGGTGTACCTTCACGTTAACATTGGTTAAGGGGTAAGGCTATACGCTGGAGGACTTGTCGGGAGTTTGTGCAATACCTATACAAGGATTTAAAATTGATTTTAAATTTATTGTCATAATACAGGATATAATCTTAATTTACAACTGCGCTCTGACAAAAATAATGTTCACCACTTATGACATATTACAATCGAATTAAGTACGAAATGGGATGGCACTAACGATTTATCACGAAGATTGGTCCCAAATATTTATATCACGAACATTACATTGGTCCCAAATATTTCTCATGAATCAAATTCTAAAATAAAAGGTAGGATGGCCTGCTACAATATCACAACCCCTAATGTGCATAGCTGGAGACCCAAAGTCACCAGTTTTTAGCATGTGTAATCTGATGATAAAAACATGCCACAGAAATTAAAACAAAATGTGCATGCGACAGCAGATCAATTTAGTAATAGAGTGCTTGCACGGAAGGTCATTAGTTCAAATCATTCTCCAGACACGCTCCAGAAGACATGCAAATGTCAACATCAACCGTGAACTGTTAATGTTGGTGCCATTCAATAGTACCGATTTGTTAACATGGCATCGCGTGACGTGCCTCGTTTACGGTCGGTAGCCTCCATAAAGAAAAAAAAAACATACAAAAAAAAAAAAAAAAAAACCAACAACCAAAACACCAACATCTGTTTTATATGTATCATTATAATTACAGCAGCATGTCTTTACTCTGGGATTCACAAAAAAATCATAATGTGTGAGTATAAATTCAAAGGGATAATCAATACGACTGCTGAAATAACAATAACATTATACTTATATTAATGAAGACCTTTGGTATAAGTTACTAAGTTTATCTCTTCACATCATGACATTATTCATCAAAATTGTTATACAATATGTTATATAGACACAATTCACAGTTCTTAAAATATACACAAAGTTTTACAATTTTTTACTTAGAATCTACTGGAGGATTTTATGTAATACGAGGGTCATTCACAAAGTCCTGCTTCCTTTTATTGGAAATGGTTCTACAATCGCTCTTTTTCTTACATTTCTTAACAATATAATTTTTTGTACTACCATCTTGTACGTTAAGCGCAACTGTTTACCACACATTTTCGTTCAAAAAGGAAGGTAGTACAAACAGCATGAGTAAAGCTTTTTCTTGGACACGCTTTTTTTTGTTTTTGCTGTATACATAAACTTGATATGCCACTTTGAAATAAGCAGCACAAAACGAGATCAGTATTCCTGAGACCCAAGCGTATTTTCATCGACATTTTCCAATAATCATCGCAGAACTTTATGAACGACCCAGGTATTTTGCATATGTTACGTCATAAACCGGCATACATGACTTGGGAAGCAGCTATTGATCCAAGGAAGCTTAGGATGCACGCGGCGACAACCACAGCTGTTGTAGTACCTACTGCATGGACCACACTACCCATGCATACAGAGAGGAAGAACTGAGCGACGAATACCATACTTTGCACAAGGGAGACATCGGTACCGAGACCACGAATCTGTTTTGGTTGACCCGGTCTTGCCTCCTGTTCAAACTACAATAGAAACAAAAGAACAAGCAGAATGAGATTACTAGATACTTCCTAAAATAAGTTTTACAACAGACGTCTAATTAATTGCTCCGGAATTTACAAGACTGCCCAATTGCGCCAATTTCTAAGGTAAATGATGCCATTGACCAGTGTCAAAGGTCACACTGATGTAAACTTAAACTTAATGCGCTGTTCAACTAGCGTGATTAATGTTATTTTCTTTCATCAATCACATTATTGCACTGGATTCTTTGATGGTTTACGTATGCATGGCAAACAAAACAAAACACAACACGTTTTCTCATTCTATACGTCACCTGTTTATTTTGGGTTATGAAAACAGTAACTAGCAATTGGCTATTCCATTTGAAATTCATACACCCCCTATGGAAGACATGACCTTAATCTCCCACACTGGGGTGTAGATTTCCGATTGACTCACCCATTTAAGTAGTCTCGTTTTAAATTCACACTCCCTGTGTGAGAGATTAAGGTCATGTCTTCCATAAGCATTGGTAAGGGGTGTATGTATTTTAACTGGAACAGCTCAATCTTTCATATCACACATTTCTGAAAGATACCGATAGCTGTTGGTCGTGTAATATAAAGCCGCTAGCCTCGGTGCTTGTTTCAATTGCGCTAAAACACATGTTTTGAGTGTGGATAATGCGGGGGAAGCAGAACTTTTATGCAGTAAGCATGATAAGAGTGTTTTGGTTGCAACTCACTTGTAACGGATGTTATTTATGTTATTTCGAAAATCTTGTACCATATTATTGGATTCTTGTTGAAAAGAATATGTATTTAGTTGTTGGTAACGAGAATCAAATAGTTTCAGTATTCGGCGATCAAATTCGACTTTTGATTTCAATAACCTCTTCTCTTCTCTTCTCTTCTCTTCTCTTCTCTTCTCTTCTCTTTATACCCGCATGCGAAGCATGGACGGGTATATTGCCATCCTGTGGTTTCTTATACCCGCATGCGAAGCATGGACGGGTATATTGTTATCCTGTGGTTTCTTATACCCGCATGCGAAGCATGGACGGGTATATTGTTATCCTTATACCCGCATGCGAAGCATGGACGGGTATATTGTTATCCTTTGGTTTCTTCTCCTTCTTCTCCTCCATCAAACACATCATGCTGTCAAGGCTAGCGCTAAAACTACAAAGGCCCTGGGGCCCATATGTGGTACACTTATGGGCCCTACCCCGTAGAAGTGCCTTTTGCCCATCTTGGCCCCAGAGGTCAAAGGTCACGGGCCCCAGGGGTCCAAATGTGAAAATACAAAGCACGCCGTTTCTCATCAAATGAAGCAGCCTCAGGGCCCTGAGTTGGTACACTGATAGCCCTAGGGGTACTCTATATATACAAATATACAAGAGCCCCATATGTTATATATTATGGGCCCCAGGGGCCCATATGTTAAAATATGGTGCAACAAATTAACAAGCCTAGCTCTATAAGTATAAGATGACTAGGGCTCATATGTGGCATATGTATGGGCCCTAAGATGTAGATGTGCCTTTTGCCCATTTTGGCCCCATATGTACAAGGCTAGGGGCCCCAGGGGCCTAAATGTTAAAACAAAGGGCCGGCCGTTTCTCAGCAAATAAAGTAGCTACAGGGTTCAGATTTGGTACACAGATAGGTCTTTAGTATTATATTGTCATATGTATATATAACCCCCATATGTCACATAACATGGGCCCCAGGGCCCAAAAAGCTAAAACATAGGGCCGGTCGTTACTCACTAAATAAAGCAGCTACAGTGCCCAGCTTGAGTTTTCTGATAGTACTTGAGAATTATACTTTAACATATGTACATGAGCCCCATATGTTATATATTATGGGCCCCAGGGCCCCAAATGTTAAAAAATAAGGAGCAACAGATTGACAAGGCTAGCTCTAAAAGTACAAGATCACTAGGGCTCATATGTAGCATATGTATGGACCCTAAGTTGTAGATGTGCCTTTTGCCCATTTTGGCCCCAGATGTGCAAAGCTGGGGGCCCCAGGGGCCCTAATGTTAAAACAAAGGGCCGGTCGTTTCTCAGCAAATAAAATAGCTACATGGTTCAGATTTGGTACACAGATAGGTCTTTTAGTATTATATTGTCATATGTATATATAACCCCATATGTCACATAATATGGGCCCCAGGGCCCCAAACGCTAAAACATGGGGCCGGCCGTTACTCAGTAAATAAAGCAGCTACAATGCCCAGCTTGATTCTACTGATAGCACTTGAGAATCATACTTCAACATATGTACATGAGCCCCATAAGTCATATATATTGGGCCCCAGGGCCCCAAATGTTAAAACAAAGGGCCGGCCGTTTCTCATCATATAAACCAGCTTTATGGCTCAGAGTTTGTACACAGATTACACCTGTGAATTACATTGTTATATGTACATATGAGCCCCATACATCACATAATATTGGCCCCAGGGCCCCAAACGCTAAAACATAGGGCCGGCCGTTACTCAGTAAATAAAGTAGCTACAGTGGCCAGCTTGAGTCTACTGATAGCACTAGAGAATTATACTTCAACATAATTATGTACATGGGCCTCATAAGTCAAATATTATGGGCCCCAGGGCCCCAAATGTTAAAACCAAGGGCGGGCCGTTTCTCATCAAAGAAAGCAGCTTCTGGGCTCAGAATTTGTACACAGATAGCACCTGAGAATTATATTGTTACTAACATCCACACACCCATCCACCCCACACACGTACATACTTTACATAATCCCCCTGAAATGGCCCCAAATAGGCTGTTCCGTTTAATTTACATACTCCCTCTGAAATGGCTGTTCCATTTAATTTACATACTTCCTCTGGAATAGTTTTCCCCCTAATCATATTGCATAGCCTCACTGTGAATAAGAGAGACTATTACCCATTGGCTGTTCCATTTAATTTACATACTCCCTCTGAAATCGCCCCCCCAAAAAGCTGTTCCGTTTAATTTACATACTCCTCTGAAATGGCTGTTCCATTTAATTTACATACTCCCTCTGGAATAGTTTCCCCTAATCATATTGCATAGCCTCACTGTGAGTAAGAGAGACTGACAACAGCAACCTATGGAGAGTAAGAGAGACGACTCCCCTGCGAGGGGACTTTTTACAATTTCTTTATTTTAAGTGCTACGACAGTGCAACCTATTCAATTAAAGCTTGTGACTTGGACTTTCACTTTTTACACATTTTCCGCCCAATTGGGCGACTTTTTACAATTTCTTTATTTTAAGTCCTCAGCAAAATAAGGACTGTAAGTTTGGGTACACCGATAACATGCGGTTATAGCCGTATTTGTGTACAAATATATAGCCTTCTAGTTTGGTTTCTTCTTCTTCTTCTTCTCCTCCTCCTTCTCCTTCTCCATCAAACACATCATTCTGTCAAGGCTAGCGCTAAAACTACAAAGGCCCTGGGGCCCATATGTGGTACACTTATGGGCCCTACCCCGTAGAAGTGCCTTTTGCCCATCTTGGCCCCAGAGGTCAAAGGTCACGGGCCCCAGGGGCCCAAATGTGAAAATACAAAGCACGCCGTTTCTCATCAAATGAAGCAGCCTCGGGGCCCTCAGTTGGTACACTGATAGCCCTAGGGGCACTCTATATTTACAAATATACAAGAGCCCCATATGTTATATATTATGGGCCCCAGGGGCCCAAATGTTACAATATGGTGCAACAGATTGACAAGCCTAGCTCTAAAAGTACAATATCACTAGGGCTCATACATGGCATATGTATGGGCCCTAAGTTGTAGATGTGCCTTTTGCCCGTTTTGGCCCCAGATTTACAAGGCTAGGGGCCCCAGGGGCCAAAATGTTAAAACAAAGGGCCGGCCGTTTCTCAGCAAATAAAGTAGCTACAGGGTTCAGATTTGGTACACAGGTAGGTCTTTAGTATTGTATTGTCAAATGTATGTATAACCCCATATGTCACATAATATGGGCCCCAAGGCCCCAAACGCTAAAACATAGGGCCGGCCGTTACTCAGTAAATAAAGCAGCTACAATGCCCAGCTTGAGTTTACTGATAGCACTTGAGAATTATACTTCAACATATGTACAAGAGCCTCATAAGTAAAAAAATATGGGCCCCAGGGCCCCACATGTTAAAACAAAGGGCCGGCCGTTTCTCATCAGTTAAAGCAGCTTTAGGGCTCAGAGTTTGTACACAGATTGCACCTGAGAATTTCATTGTTATATGTACATATGAGCCCCATATACCACATAATATGGGCCCCAGGGCCCCAAATGCTAAAACATAGGGCCAGCCATTACTCAGTAAATAAAGCAGCTACAGGGTTCAGATTTGGTACACAGATAGGTCTTTAGTATTATATTGTCATATGTATATATAATCCCCATATGTCACATAATATGGGCCCCAGGGCCCCAAACGCTAAAACATAGGGCCGGCCGTTACTCAGTATATAAAGCAGCTACAATGCCCAGCTTGAGTCTACTGATAGCACTTGAGAATCATACTTTAACATATGTACATGAGCCCCATAAGTCATATATATTGGGCCCCAGGGCCCCAAATGTTAAAACAAAGGGCCGGCCGTTTCTCATCAAAGAAAGCAGCTTCCGGGCTCAGAATATGTACACAGATAGCACCTGAGAAGTATATTGTTACTAACACCCACACGCCCATCCACCTCACACACGTAGGACTAAACAGACAGATCGTATTATCATAATTGGAAATACCAGCGTGAAGCGTTAAGGCTGTTCCAGTTAAATTACATACCCATTGGCTGTTCCATTTAATTTACATACTCCCTCTGAAATGGCCCCCAAAGGCTGTTCCGTATAATTTACATACTTCCTCTGAAATGGCTGTTCCATTTAATTTACATACTCCCTCTGGAATAGTCGCCTCTGAATCATATTGCATAGCCTCACTGTGAGTAAGAGAGACTGACAACAGCACCCTATGGAGAATAAGAGAGACGACTCCCCTGTGAGGGGACTTTTTACAATTTCTTTATTTTAAGTGCTACGACAGTGCAACCTACATTCAATTAAAGCTTGTGACTTGGACTTTCACTTTTTACACATTTTCTGCCCAATTGGGCGACTTTTTACAATTTCTTTATTTTAAGTCCTCAGCAAATAAGGACTGTAAGTTTGGGTACATGCAGGTATAGCCGTATTTGTGTACAAATATATAGCCTTCTAGTTATACCCGCATGCAATAGCATGCAGGGTATCTTCCCATCCTGTGGTTTCTCCTTCTCCTCCTTCTCCTTCTCCATCAAACACATCATTCTGTCAAGGCTAGCGCTAAAACTACAAAGGCCCTGGGGCCCATATGTGGTACACTTATGGGCCCTACCCTGTAGAAGTGCCTTTTGCCCATCTTGGCCCCAGAGGTCAAAGGTCACGGGCCCCAGGGGCCCAAATGTGAAAATACAAAGCATGCCGTTTCTCATCAAATGAAGCAGCCTCAGGGCCCTGAGTTGGTACACTGATAGCCCTAGGGGCACTCTATATTTACAAATATACAAGAGCCCCATATGTTATATATTATGGGCCCCAGGGGCCCAAATGTTACAATATGGTGCAACAGATTGACAAGCCTAGCTCCAAAAGTACAAGATCACTAGGGCTCATACATGGCATATGTATGGGCCCTAAGTTTTAGATGTGCCTTTTGCCCATTTTGGCCCCAGATGTACAAGGCTAGGGGCCCCAGGGGCCAAAATGTTAAAAAAAAGGGCCGGCCGTTTCTCAGCAAATAAAGTAGCTACAGGGTTCAGATTTGGTACACAGATAGGTCTTTAGTATTATATTGTCAAATGTATGTATAACCCCCATATGTCACATAATATGGGCCCCAGGGCCCCACATGTTAAAACAAAGGGCCGGCCGTTACTCTGTAAATAAAGCAGCTTTAGGGCTCAGAGTTAGTACACAGATTGCACCTGAAAATCACATTGTTATATGTACATGTGAGCCGCATATATTACATTATATGGGCCCCAGGGCCCCAAAACGCTAAAACATAGGGCCGGCCGTTACTCAGTAAATAAAGCAGCTACAGTACCCAGCTTGAGTCTACTGATAGCACTAGAGAATTAAACTTCAACATATGTCCATGGGCCTCATAAGTCAAATATTATGGGCCCCATGGCCCCAAATGTTAAAACAAAGGGCCGGCCGTTTCTCATCAAATCAAGCAGCTTCCGGGCTCAGAATTTGTACACAGTAGCACCTGAGAATTATATTGTTATTAACACCCACATACCCCCCCCCCACATGTAGGACTAAACAGACATATCCGTATTATAATTATTAATATAATGATTGGAAATACCAGCGTGAAGCGTTAAGGCTGCTCCAGTTAAATTACATACCCATTGGCTGTTCTATTTAATTTACGTACTCCTCTGAAATGGTCCCAAAATAGGCTGTTCCGTTTAATTTAAATACTCCCTCTGACATGGCTGTTCCGTTTAATTTACATACTCCCTCGGGGATAGTTTCCCCCAATCATAAGCGAGACTGACAACAGCAATCTATGGAGAGACAACTCCCTGGCAGGGGACTTTTTACAAGTTCTTTTTTAAAGTGCTACGAGAGTGCAACCTGCATTAAATTAAAGCTTGTGACTTGGTTTTTACACTTTTTTTTACGACTTTTTACAATTTCTATATTTTAAGTCCTCAGCAATTTGTACACAGATAGCACCTGAGAATTATATTGTTACTAACACCCACGCACGCACCCATCCACCCCACACACGTAGGACTAAACAGACAGACCGTATTATATCATAATTGGAAATACCAGCGTGAAGCGTTAAGGCTGTTCCAGTTAAATTACATACCCATTGGCTGTTCCATTTAATTTACATACGCCCTCTGAAATGGCCCCAAAAAAGGCTGTTCCGTTTAATTTACATACTCCCTCTGAATTGGCTGTTCCGTTTAATTTACATACTCCCTCTGGAATAGTTTCCCCTAATCATATTGTATAGCCTCGCTGTGAGTAAGACTAGAGAGACTGACAACAGCAACCTATGGAGAGTAAGAGAGACGACTCCCTGGGAGGGACTTTTACTATTTCTTTATTTTAAGTGCTACGACAGTGCAACCTACATTCAATTAAAGCTTGTGACTTGGACTTTCACTTTTTACACATTTTCTGCCCAATTGGGCGACTTTTTACAATTTCTTTATTTTAAGTCCTCAGCAAATAAGGACTGTAAGTTTGGGTACATGCGGGTATAGCCGTATTTGTGTACAAATATATAGCCTTCTAGTTATACCCGCATGCAATAGCATGCAGGGTATCTTCCCATCCTGTGGTTTCTCCTTCTCCTCCTTCTCCTTCTCCATCAAACACATCATTCTGTCAAGGCTAGCGCTAAAACTACAAAGGCCCTGGGGCCCATATGTGGTACACTTATGGGCCCTACCCTGTAGAAGTGCCTTTTGCCCATCTTGGCCCCAGAGGTCAAAGGTCACGGGCCCCAGGGGCCCAAATGTGAAAATACAAAGCATGCCGTTTCTCATCAAATGAAGCAGCCTCAGGGCCCTGAGTTGGTACACTGATAGCCCTAGGGGCACTCTATATTTACAAATATACAAGAGCCCCATATGTTATATATTATGGGCCCCAGGGGCCCAAATGTTACAATATGGTGCAACAGATTGACAAGCCTAGCTCCAAAAGTACAAGATCACTAGGGCTCATACATGGCATATGTATGGGCCCTAAGTTTTAGATGTGCCTTTTGCCCATTTTGGCCCCAGATGTACAAGGCTAGGGGCCCCAGGGGCCAAAATGTTAAAAAAAGGGCCGGCCGTTTCTCAGCAAATAAAGTAGCTACAGGGTTCAGATTTGGTACACAGATAGGTCTTTAGTATTATATTGTCAAATGTATGTATAACCCCCATACGTCACATAATATGGGCCCCAGGGCCCCACATGTTAAAACAAAGGGCCGGCCGTTACTCTGTAAATAAAGCAGCTTTAGGGCTCAGAGTTAGTACACAGATTGCACCTGAAAATCACATTGTTATATGTACATGTGAGCCGCATATATTACATTATATGGGCCCCAGGGCCCCAAAACGCTAAAACATAGGGCCGGCCGTTACTCAGTAAATAAAGCAGCTACAGTACCCAGCTTGAGTCTACTGATAGCACTAGAGAATTAAACTTCAACATATGTCCATGGGCCTCATAAGTCAAATATTATGGGCCCCATGGCCCCAAATGTTAAAACAAAGGGCCGGCCGTTTCTCATCAAATCAAGCAGCTTCCGGGCTCAGAATTTGTACACAGTAGCACCTGAGAATTATATTGTTATTAACACCCACATACCCCCCCCCCCCACATGTAGGACTAAACAGACATATCCGTATTATAATTATTAATATAATGATTGGAAATACCAGCGTGAAGCGTTAAGGCTGCTCCAGTTAAATTACATACCCATTGGCTGTTCTATTTAATTTACGTACTCCCTCTGAAATGGTCCCAAAATAGGCTGTTCCGTTTAATTTAAATACTCCCTCTGACATGGCTGTTCCGTTTAATTTACATACTCCCTCTGGAATAGTTTCCCCTAATCATAAGAGAGACTGACAACAGCAATCTATGGAGAGACAACTCCCCTGGCAGGGGACTTTTTACAAGTTCTTTTTTTAAAGTGCTACGAGAGTGCAACCTGCATTAAATTAAAGCTTGTGACTTGGTTTTTACACTTTTTTTTACGACTTTTTACAATTTCTATATTTTAAGTCCTCAGCAATTTGTACACAGATAGCACCTGAGAATTATATTGTTACTAACACCCACGCACGCACCCATCCACCCCACACACGTAGGACTAAACAGACAGACCGTATTATATCATAATTGGAAATACCAGCGTGAAGCGTTAAGGCTGTTCCAGTTAAATTACATACCCATTGGCTGTTCCATTTAATTTACATACGCCCTCTGAAATGGCCCCCAAAAAGGCTGTTCCGTTTAATTTACATACTCCCTCTGAATTGGCTGTTCCGTTTAATTTACATACTCCTCTGGAATAGTTTCCCTAATCATATTGTATAGCCTCGCTGTGAGTAAGACTAGAGAGACTGACAACAGCAACCTATGGAGAGTAAGAGAGACGACTCCCCTGGGAGGGGACTTTTTACTATTTCTTTATTTTAAGTGCTACGACAGTGCAACCTACATTCAATTAAAGCTTGTGACTTGGACTTTCACTTTTTACACATTTTCTGCCCAATTGGGCGACTTTTTACACTTTCTTTATTTAAGTCCTCAGCAAATAAGGACTGTAAGTTTGGGTACACCGATAACATGCGGATATCGCCGTATTTGTGTACAAATATATAGCCTTCTAGTTCTCCTTCTTCTTCTCCTTCTCCATCAAACACATCATTCTGTCAAGGCTAGCGCTAAAACTACAAAGGCCCTGGGGCCCATATGTGGTACACTTATGGGCCCTACCCCTGTAGAAGTGCCTTTTGCCCATCTTGGCCCCAGAGGTCAAAGGTCACGGGCCCCAGGGGCCCAAATGTGAAAAATACAAAGCACGCCGTTTCTCATCAAATGAAGCAGCCTCAGGGCCCTGAGTTGGTACACTGATAGCCCTTGGGGCACTCTATATTTACAAATATACAAGAGCCCCATATGTTATATATTGTGGGCCCCAAGGGCCCAAATGTTAAAATATGGTGCAACAGATTGACAAGCCTAGCTCTATAAGTATAAGATGACTAGGGCTCATATGTGGCATATGTATGGGCCCTAAGTTGTAGATGTGCCTTTTGCACATTTTGGAACCATATGTATAAGGCTAGGGGCCCCAGGGGCCTAAATTTTAAAACAAAGGGCCGGCCGTTTCTCAGCAAATAAAGTAGCTACAGGGTTCAGATTTGGTACATAGATAGGTCTTTAGTATTATATTGTCATATGTATATATAACCCCCATATGTCTCATAATATGGGCCCCAGGGCCCCAAAAGCTAAAACATAGGGCCGGCCGTTACTCAGTAATTAAAGCAGCTACAATGCCCAGCTTGAGTTTTCTGATAGTACTTGAGAATTATACTTCAACATATGTACATGAGCCCCATAAGTCAAATATTATGGGCCCCAGGGCCCCAAATGTTAAAACAAAGGGCCGGCCGTTTCTTATCAAATAAAGCAGCTTCAGGGTTCAGAGTTTGTACACAGATTGCACCTGAGAATTATATAGTTATATGTATATATGAGCCCCATATGTCACATAATATGGGTCCAGGGCCCCAAACGCTAAAACAGGGCCGGCAGTAAATAAAGCAGCTACATTATTGGAAATACCAGCGGGAAGCGTTAAGGCTGTTCCAGTTAAATTACATACCCATTAGCTGTTCCATTTAATTTACATACTCCCTCTGAAACGTCCCCCAAAAGGCTGTTCCGTTTAATTTACATACTCCCTCTGAAATGGCTGTTCCATTTAATTTACATACTCCCTCTGGAATAGTTTCCCCTGAATCGTATTGCATAGCCTCACTGTGAGTAAGAGAGACTGACAACAGCAACCTATGGAGAGTAAGAGAGACGACTCCCCTGGGAGGGGACTTTTTACAATTTCTTTATTTTAAGTGCTACGACAGTGCAACCTACATTCAATTAAAGCTTGTGACTTGGACTTTCACTTTTTACACATTTTCTGCCCAATTGGTTGAATTTAGGGGCCTAAATTTTAAAACAAAGGGCCGGCCGTTTCTCAGCAAATAAAGTAGCTACAGGGTTCAGATTTGGTACATAGATAGGTCTTTAGTATTATATTGTCATATGTATATATAACCCCCATATGTCTCATAATATGGGCCCCAGGGCCCCAAAAGCTAAAACATAGGGCCGGCTGTTACTCAGTAATTAAAGCAGCTACAATGCCCAGCTTGAGTTTTCTGATAGTACTTGAGAATTATACTTCAACATATGTACATGAGCCCCATAAGTCAAATATTATGGGCCCCAGGGCCCCAAATGTTAAAACAAAGGGCCGGCCGTTTCTTATCAAATAAAGCAGCTTCAGGGTTCAGAGTTTGTACACAGATTGCACCTGAGAATTATATAGTTATATGTACATATGAGCCCCATATGTCACATAATATGGGTCCAGGGCCCCAAACGCTAAAACAGGGCCGGCAGTAAATAAAGCAGCTACATTATTGGAAATACCAGCGGGAAGCGTTAAGGCTGTTCCAGTTAAATTACATACCCATTAGCTGTTCCATTTAATTTACATACTCCCTCTGAAATGTCCCCAAAAGGCTGTTCCGTTTAATTTACATACTCCCTCTGAAATGGCTGTTCCATTTAATTTACATACTCCCTCTGGAATAGTTTCCCTGAATCGTATTGCATAGCCTCACTGTGAGTAAGAGAGACTGACAACAGCAAACTATGGAGAGTAAGAGAGACGACTCCCCTGGGAGGGACTTTTTACAATTTCTTTATTTTAAGTGCTACGACAGTGCAACCTACATTCAATTAAAGCTTGTGACTTGGACTTTCACTTTTTACACATTTTCTGCCCAATTGGTTGACTTTTTACAATTTTTTTTTTATTTAAAGTCCTCAGCAAATGAGGACTGTAAGTTTGGGTACACCGATAACATGCGGGTATAGCCGTATTTGTGTACAAATATATAGCCTTCTAGTTCTCCTTCTCTTCTCCTCCTTCTCCTATCAAACACATCATTCTGTCAAGGCTAGCGCTAAAACTACAAGGGCCCCAGGGCGCATATGTGGTACACTTATGGGCCCTACCCCGTAGATGTGCCTTTTGCCCATCTCGGCCCCAGAGGTCAAAGGTCACGGGCCCCAGGGGCCCAAATGTAAAAACACAAACCAGGCCGTTTCTTATCAGATGAAGCAGCCTCAGGGCCGTGTGTTGGTACACTGATAGCCCCAGGGGTACTCTATAAATACAAGTATACATGAGCCCCATATGTTATATATTACAGGCCCCAGGGCCCCAAAAATATGGGGCAACAGATTGACAAGCCTAGCTCTAAAGCTACAAGGGCACTAGGGCTCATATGTTGCACATGTATAAGCCATAAATTGTAGATGTGCCATTTTGGCTCCAGATGTACAAGGCTAGAGGCCCCAGGGGCCCAAATGTTAAAACAAAGGGCCGGCCGTTTCTCAGCAAATAAAGTAGCTACAGGGCTCAGATTTGGTACACAGATAGGTTTTCAGTATTATATTGTCATATGTATATATGTACCCCATATGTCACATAATATGGGCCCCTGGGTCCCAAACGCTAAAACATAGGGCCGGTTGTTACTCTGTAAATAAAGCAGCTTTAGGGCTCAGACTTAGTACACAGATTGCACCTGAAAATCACATTGTTATATGTACATGTGAGCCCCATATATTACATTATATGGGCCCCAGGGCCCCAAACCTGTAAATAAAGCAGCTTTAGGGCTCAGAGTTAGTACACAGATTGCACCTGAAAATCACTTTGTTATATGTACATGTGAGCCCCATATATTACATTATATGGGCCCCAGGGCCCCAAACGCTAAAACATAGGGCCGGCCGTTACTCAGTAAATAAAGCAGCTACAGTGTCCAGCTTGAGTCTACTGATAGCACTAGAAAATTAAACTTCAACATATGTCCATGGGCCTCATAAGTCAAATATTATGGGCCCCATGGCCCCAAATGTTAAAACAAAGGGCCGGCCGTTTCTCATCAAATAAAGCAGCTTCCGGGGACAGAATTTGTACACAGTAGCACCTGAGAATTATATTGTTATTAACACCCACATACCCACCCACCCCACACACATAGGACTAAACAGACATATCCGTATTATAATATAATAATTGGAAATACCAGCGTGAAGCGTTAAGGCTGTTCCATTCAAATTACATACCCATTGGCTGTTCCATTTAATTTACATACTCCTTCTGAAATGGCCCCCAAAATAGGCTGTTCCGTTTAATTTACATACTCCCTCTGAAACGGCTGTTCCATTTAATTTACATACTCCCTCTGGAATAGTTTTCCCCTAATCATATTGCATAGCCTCACTGTGAATAAGAGAGACTGACAACAGCAATCTATGGAGAGACGACTCCCCTGGGAGGGGACTTTTTACAATTTCTTTATTTTAAGTGCTACGAGAGTGCAACCTACATTCAATTAAAGCTTGTGACTTGGACTTTCACTTTTTACACATTTTCTGCCCAATTGGGCAAGTTTGTTCAATTTCTTTATTTTACGTCCTCAGCAAATAAGGACTGTAAGTTTGGGTACACCGATAACATGCGGGTATAGCCGTATTTGTGTACAAATATATAGCCTTCTAGTCTCTTCTCTTCTCTTCTCTTCTCTTCTCTTCTCTTCTCTTCTCTTCTCTTCTCTTCTCTTCTCTTCTCTTCTCTTCTCTTCTCTTCTTCTCTTAGAAATGAAGTCTAGTCAAGTCTAGACTAGTTTTATATACTTACTCTAGTCCTTTATAGTCTAGCCTAGTCTAGTTTAATCTTAATATAGTTAAGTCTAGTCCAGTTTAATCTAATCTTTTCTAGCCTATAGTCAATTCTCGTCTATAGTCTAGCCTAGTATGGTCTAATCTAAGCAGATCTCGTTTTATCTAGTCTAATATATTCTAATTTAGTCTATTCTAATCGAATCTAGTCTAATCTAATCTAGTCTATATACTTACCGTATTATTTGAATGATAATTGGCAAGGATGATAAAGGGTAACGTAAATAGTGTAGAATACTGCACACCAGCACTGGCAGAAAACACAAAGATTGCCCATTTGGTCCGGACTAGTGCTAAGATTGCCATGCTTACAGAATATACAAGGTGGTTGCCGATGTACACAACTTTGGCGCCTGTGAAAAGGATATATAAAGAGAAATTGGAAGGATTTTTAGTAAATAAGCAATAATATATTTTGTTACATTGAATGATATACGAGTTTAATAGAACCGACAGAGATGTCATCGTCGGGAATAAACATATACAGTAAGCCAAAAAATTAAGGTACCAGTTATGTTCATCCCTGTATATCCTAAACAAAGACAGATATGTCAGAATTGGAACCATCTTTTAGCTCGAATTTAAGACCTCATTTGTTGAAATTGGTTTAGAAATAAAAACACGACGCTCCAAATACCCAAGGAAGATGCCAATCTAAAAGTTGCAGTTTTCTCCATTGCAAGCTCTATTGATGTGTACACAAAGCCATGACGAAGCGTTCGCAAACATGAGAACAAGCGCCGCGCTTCCATTGATTAGCACGTTAAAACTAGCGTTGTGCTTTTTGATTAGAACACGAAAGTGCAACTTTTGATTTCGTTTCTTCATTAGGTTTTAGATCACCGTTTCTTTAATTCTCAACCAATTTCAACAAATAAGGTCTTAAATCAGAGCTAAAGGGTACAAGTATTGGATGCTTGTTTTAATTTTGACATACTTGTCTTTATTTAGGATATACAGGGGTGAACACAACTGGTACCTTAATTTTTTGGCTTACTGTATTGTCTACTGTCCTGTTAACGTACCCTTTCTTGAAGTTTGTATAGAATAACAAAGAAAGTTTATTGTATTCAGTTAGACAAAAATATGACCATTACAGGACAACTTTATTTGTTATGAAGGAAATGCACAGAAACCGTGACCGGAAAGTTGATAGCAGACTCAGACTATTTATAATGCTGTATGTTTTCTTGTATATTCCTCCTTCTGTAAGACTTCCTTGAATAAGTCCAGTTCACAAATATCCACTTATACAATAGAGTCACAAATATTGAAGAATGTTGTAGAGATTGTTCTACACAATAATCTAGTTAAATTCACAATGAACATAAATACTATAGGCTACGGTTTAAAATAAAGCACGCCACCTACGAACTGCGCTTTCTTCTGTGAATATGTACCGTTCTCTGTGAATATGTACCGTGCACGTACCGAAAGTTGCACAGATTAGTTAACTGCTCGTTAGCATTGCGGAGTACATGTTCAGAGTATTCTTGTTCAAACTCGTCCCTTTAATTCCGGTTTGATTCGCTGTTGTTGTTGTTGTGGTTGTTGTAATTGTTTTCACAGTGTTATTCCATAGATTTAATTTAAAATTTAAAATTTTTACATTTTACTTAAATGAATAAAAATGCATTTCAATATGAAGAATATGGTTTATGCTAGCAGAACACAAAACTGAGGGCGTCAACATTTGACTCTCCCATGTTTCATTTATAAATACTCCTAATTTGTGTTTGAGATAGACACATGTCTGGCGATATTATTCCCAGTGGAATGAAAGACATGAATTCAAGATAATATTTATATTTGACAACAACAGGAAACAAGACAGTATACATGTGTAAATGAAGGCGGGAAAATATGCTATACCTAATAGGCGACTGTCGTGGATCAATGAGCAGTCGTGATTTTAAAATAATTTGATGTAAAACACACCCTGTCCCCAAACCAGAAACGAGATGACTATGAGAATAGGAGATAGTAACATTGAGCCATGATTTTTCCCGCGTCATATTGGTGCGGTACATTGTAAAGAATTAGTTCTCCATGACTGCGTCATCCCGCCACAATTATTGCTATGGAAGGTGACGAAATCGTAGCTATGGAAAAATCGATTTGACACAAGTGCATGTAAAAAAAAATCTGTTGACACTAGGATCCACAACATGCTCACCTATCAAGGTATCAAGGCACAGTTCTTTAACCCCAATACATTTGCACATTCATTGTATGACCTTTGAAAATTTAGGTACAAAAACTCATACTTTGAAACTTGAGGTGAAATTTTGCACTATGATTGTTTAATTGATGTTATTGAACTATGTCATTGGAATGAGGCCATTGTGGTCCATAGTGATAGCGGGCAAAGCAGAAACATCACTATCAGCATCATCATCATCATCATCATCATTATCATTATCATCAGAATACGTTGCAAAATTATAGTAGAAGAAAGTTGTTATAATATGAGGAGATATATTTTATAGTATTCATTTGAATGGTATTTATAAACTATGTAAACAAAAACACCTCTTGTCCCCGCCCTGGATAGCCAAAAAGACATTTCCCCACAAGGTAAATGAAAAAGATCACAAGGTAAATGAAAAGTTCGTGAGCTCAGCTTTCTTGGTCTTATTTGATGTGTCCGTAGCAGTTGCTTGGACAAATGGCCTTTTTTAGTATTACAATAAAACGTACTGCACACATTTGTGCCACGCACTGTAGCTTCCTCTTTATGACTTGATTAAAGTACATTCACCGCTTTTGGACTTGTAGTCTCCTACGCAGCCAGTTTGGTTACGCTCCCTCCACACAAACAGTCTGCCAATGATAACGAAAAACGATAACTGTGGCCTGTGGGGAATCGAACCCTGTCCGCAGTGAAAAAAATCCGACCATTTTCCAATCAAAGGTTGAACAAAGTATCGGAACCATGCGAGGTCGGATCCATGCCACAGCCAGACACCTGTGACAACTGTTACTATTAGTTAAAAGTATGGATCCTAGCGTGGGTCCGATTAAATCACGGGTGGGTGAGCGATATGTGTCACCTTCGTTTCTTTGCCTCAGTAACCTTGGACATGTTGGAGGAGGCTATTTCCAAAAAAAATGCTTCATAATCTGTGCTTGCTAAACATTTGGCTATAGTAGCAAAAAGATCAACGTCTCAAATGGCTCTTTCTTGAATACATGACCCAAATAATAAGCGTGTTGTGAATACTAAGGGGTTGGCAGAATAATGGGTACACAGAACATCTTCTCCGTCCCAGTAAGCAACATTACTGCATGACTCACCGATATAGGTGAGCCTAGTAGTTTCATTTGAGAGAAGTGGTGTATATGCTGTAACTTTTCTTCTTAAATGATACGGGCAATCAGTGCGATTGGAACTGTGATTGTTATTGAAAACAGGTCGGGAAACAATACTCTTTTTCCGTTACCATGTCAGCTCATGGATATTGTCAGCATAAGGGTTGTTGACCGAAAGGGTGTGTGTTCATTTTAAATATTTAATCTTCTTCAGTACTTGTAGCAGAGTTATGTTCATTTTATCAAACAAGTGTGATTGGATGACCACTAGTAAATCTTCATGTTTAGCTAGCGGCATCTCAATATTATTGTTTATGTATCCTGAATATCCCGAATTCATTGTTTATCACAAATTCCTCATCATGTACCTGTTCATGGAATAATTCTGTAAAATTAAATCACCTCTAGAACGTACTAATGTTAAAGATTCTAGTATTACGAGCGACAAAGTAAAGTTTCTTGATAAATTTATTATTGTCGATGTTAAAATTTGATTTCAAAAGAGGCAACTGTGTTTACTTTCAGTGGGTAGAGGTGATAAGCTGGCAGAAATATTTAATACCCAGTGAAAATTTAATAATACGTATTAGTTTGTATTACACTTTCTAATTTCCATCATAAGATGCATGCCCAGAACCAATCAAAACAGAAGAAACCACCTGCCTTTTGACCTGATTTCTATGAATGCATCAATCGTCACATATAGAAATCAATAATGATTCCTCTTATGTGAACATAATGTTAGTAACACGTCTCCTAATTTGGACTCAGTGATGTAGAAAGACCAAAAGGGGAGAATATTCAATGGCATAATGATTTTGCTTAGTTGACGAACATCCATCTTAGATTTGATCAGCATCTTGCGGTGAGATTGTAAAGCTAAGGGCGGGAAATGTGGAAATTACAATTAACTGCGTGATGATGTTTGGAATGAAAAATAGATCAAGGAGCGCACTCGTAGGAACTCGTGAAATTTGGTTATTTTGTTGTATATTTTGTTCCTTCATTTTGGTACAATTAAAAAAAAATGAAAATTGTGCTTGGGAAAATATATAGAATATAAGCTGCATCATCAAAAGGATTGCTTAACCATCAGTTTTCATTTTCAATGATGAGTCTGTCGCATCAGAATTCTACATAAGATCCAAATAATTTGTAGATTAATACAAGTTACCAACTATACATTCTAGTATCCAATGTTGCATGTTGAAGAGGCAGATGTTTAAATAACTTGAACATCAACATTGATGGGTACCAATCATTTTGATACAGCTTGTACAATGTACATAGACCTAATTATAACTAGAAGGCTATATATTTGTACACAAATACGGCTATACCCGCATGTTATCGGTGTACCCAAACTTACAGTCCTTATTTGCTGCACTCTCGTGCAAATAAAGAACTTGTAAAAAGTCCCTCCCAGGGGAGTTGTCTCTCCATAGATTGCCGTTGTCAGTCTCTTATTCACAGTGAGGCTATACAATATGATTAGGGGAAAACTATTCCAGAGGGAGTATGTAAATTAAATGGAACAGCCATTTCAGAGGGAGTATGTAAATTAAACGGAACAGCTTATTTTGGGACCATTTCAGAGGGAGTATGTAAATTAAATGGAACAGCCAATGGGTATGTAATTTAACTGGAACAGCCTTAAGGCTTCACCCTGGTATTTCCAATTATTATATTAATAATTATAATACGGATATGTCTGTTTAGTCCTACATGTGTGGGGAGGGGGGTATTGGGGTGTTAGTAACAATATAATTCTCAGGTGCTACTGTGTACAAATTCTAAGCCCGGAAGCTGCTTTATTTGATGAGAAACGGCCGGCCCTTTGTTTTAACATTTGGGGCCCTGGGGCCCATAATATTTGACTTATGAGGTCCATGGACATATGTTGAAGTTTAATTCTCTCGTGCTATCAGTAGACTCAAGCTGGGCACTGTGGCTGCTTTATTTACTGAGTAACGGCCGGCCCTATGTTTTAGCTTTTGGGGCCCTGGGGCCCATATAATGTAATATATGGGTTTCACATGTACATATAACAATGTGATTTTAAGATGCAATATGTGTACTAACTCTGAGCCCTAAAGCTGCTTTATTTACAGAGTAACGGCCGGCCCTATGTTTTAGCGTTCGGGGCCCAGGGGCCCATATTATGTGACATATGGGGTTCATATATACATATGACAATATAATACTGAAGACCTATCTGTGTACCAAATCTGAGCCCTGTAGCTACTTTATTTGCTGAGAAACGGCCAGCCCTTTGTTTTAACCTTTGGGCCCCTGGGGCCTCTAGCTTTGTACATCTGAGGCCAAAATGGGCAAAAGGCACATCTACAATTTAGGGCTTATACATGTGCAACATATGAGCCCTAGTGCCCTTGTAGCTTTAGAGCTAGGCTTGTCAATCTGTTGCCCCTTATTTTTAACATTTGGGCCCCTGGGGCCCATAATATATAACATATGGGGCTCATGTATACTTGTATTTATAGAGTACCCCTGGGGCTATCAGTGTACCAACTCACGGCCCTGAGGTTGCTCCATCTGATGAGAAACGGCATGGTTTGTGTTTTTACATTTGGGCCCCTGGGGCCCGTGACCTTTGACCTCTGGGGCCGGGATGGGCAAAAGGCACATCTACGGGGTAGGGCCCATAAGTGTACCACATATGGGCCCTGGGGCTCTTGTAGTTTTAACGCTAGCCTTGACAGAATGATGTGTTTGATAGGAGGAGAAGGAGAACTAGAAGGCTATATATTTGTACACAAATACGGCTATACCCGCATGTTATCGGTATACCCAAACTTACAGTCCTTATTTGCTGAGGACTTAAAAAAAGAAATTGTAAAAAGTCGCCCAATTGGGCGGAAAATGTGTAAAAAGTGAAAGTCCAAGTCACAAGCTTTAACTGAATGTAGGTGGCACTGTCGTAGCACTTAACATAAAGACCCCTCCCAGGGGAGTCGTCTCTCTTACTCTCCATAGATTGCTGTTGTCAGTCTCTCTTACTCACAGTGAGGCTATGCAATATGATTAGGGGGAAACTATTCCAGAATGAGTATGTAAATTAATGGAACAGCCATTTCAGAGGGAGTATGTAAATTAAACGGAACAGCCTTTTTGGGGCCATTTCAGAGGGAGTATGTAACTTAAATGGAACAGCCAATGGGTATGCAATTTAACTGGAACAGCCTTAACGTTTCACGCTGGTATTTCCAATTATTATATTATAATACGGATATGTCTGTTTAGTCCTACGTGTGTGGGGTGGGTGGGTATGTGGGTGTTAGTAACAATATAACTCTCAGGTGCTACTGTGTACAAATTCTGAGCCCAGAAGCTGCTTTATTTGATGAAAAACGGTCGGCCCTTTGTTTTAACACTTGGGGCCCATAATATTTGACTTGAGGCCCATAGACATATGTTGAAGTTTAATTCTCTAGTGCTATCAGTAGACTCAAGCTGGGCACTGTAGCTGCTTTATTTACTGAGTAACGGCCGGCCCTATGTTTTAGCGTTTGGGGCCCTGGGGCCCATATAATGTAATATATGGGGCTCATATGTACATATAACAATGTAATTTTCAGGTGCAATCTGTGTACTAACTCTGAGCCCTAAAGCTGCTTTATTTGATGAGAAATGGCCGGCCTTTTGTTTTTTAACATTTGGGGCCCTGGGGCCCATAATATTTGACTTATGAGGCTCATGTACATATGTTGAAGTATAATTCTCTAGTTCTATCAGTAGACTCAAGCTGGGCATTGTAGCTGCTTAATTTACAGAGTAACGGCCGGCCCTATGTTTTAGAGTTTGGGCCCTGAGGCCCATATTATATGACATATGGGGGTCATATATACACAGGACAATATAATACTAAAAGACCTATCTGTGTACCAAATCTGAGCCCTGTAGCTTCCTTATTTGCTGAGAAACGGCCGGCCCTTTGTTTTAGCGTTTGGGGCCCTGGGGCCCATATAATGTAATATATGGGGCTCATATGTACATATAACAATGTAATTTTCAGGTGCAATCTGTGTACTAACTCTGAGCCCTAAAGCTGCTTTATTTGATGAGAAATGGCCGGCCTTTTGTTTTAACATTTGGGGCCCTGGGGCCCATAATATTTGACTTATGAGGCTCATGTACATATGTTGAAATATAATTCTCTAGTTCTATCAGTAGACTCAAGCTGGGCATTGTAGCTGCTTAATTTACAGAGTAACGGCCGGCCCTATGTTTTAGCGTTTGGGGCCCTGAGGCCCATATTATATGACATATGGGGGTCATATATACACAGGACAATATAATACTAAAAGACCAAACTTTGTACCAAATCTGAGCCCTGTAGCTTCCTTATTTGCTGAGAAATGGCCGGCCCTTTGTTTTAACATTTGGGCCCCTGGGGCCCCTAGCTTTGTACATCTGGGGCCAAAATGGGCAAAAGGCACATCTACAACTTAGGGCCCATACATATGCCACATATGAGCCCCAGTGATCTTGTACTTTTAGAGCTAGGCTTGTCAATCTGTTGCACCATATTTTAACATTTGGGCCCCTGGGGCCCATAATATATAACATATGGGGCTCTTGTATATTTGTAAATATAGAGTGCCCCTAAGGCTATCAGTGTAACAACTCAGGGCCCTGAGGCTTCTTCATTTGATGAGAAATGGCGTGCTTTGTATTTTCACATTTGGGCCCCTGGGGGTAATCCGTGACCTTTGACCTCTGGGGCCAAGATGGGCAAAAGGCACTTCTGCAGGGGTAGGGCCCATAAGTGTACCACATATGGGCCCCAGGGCCTTTGTAGTTTTAGCGCTAGCCTTGACAGAATGATGTGTTTGATGGAGGAGGAGAAGGAGGAGAAGAAGGAGAAACCACAGGATAACAATATACCCGTCCATGCTTCGCATGCGGGTATAAGGAGGAGAAGGAGATGGAGAAGAAACCACAGGATGGCAATATACCCGTCCATGCTTCGCATGCGGGTATAAATAGACGTTGTCCTAGGAGGGTTTGATTATGCAATAGTCATATTCCATAGTTGGCAGTCTCATGGATTGTTTAAAAACAACAACAATTCCTTCTCCTAGTTCGAAAATGCTGACCGAGGGCACTCAATTCAAGACTAATTCAAGACTACCAAGGTGCAGGGGCCTATCAAGCAGGTGGACTGTGTGGAAGAAGTTCAGGGCTCCGAGAGGTCAGGGAACCTGGAGCAAAACCATAGGTTAGGAATAGTGCTGATACAGAAGATGTTTAAAAAGCACTGTTCCTTGTGCATGGGAACCGAGGCTCTTGCTACGTCCCTACCAAAGTACACCAAATGCTTACAAAGCTTCATACCTTGGGACAATAAACCCAAAGTTATAACGCGCAAGACCAGTGTCCTTGCGGACTGTTCACATTCATGGTAAGCTATGAGATGACACATAATCATGCTTATCTCTTAGATAAAAGAGATATTAAAAGGGCCCGCACTTATCATTGTCCATGGGCTCTTAGAAAGCTTCAAAAGTGCTTAAAAAGCTTCAAAACTTGGGACATCAAACCCAAAATTATAACTCGCAAGACCATTGTCCTTACGGACTGTTCACAATCATGCTTAGCGTTGAGACGACACTTTATCCTGCTTATCTCCCAGGTCATATTCACCATCTGTTATACCCGCATGCAGCGCATGCAGGGTATCTTCCCATTCTGTGGTTATACCCGCATGCGAAGCATGGACGGGTATATTGCCATCCTGTGGTTTCATCTCCTTCTCCTTCTCCTCCTTCTCCTCCTTCTCCTCCTTCTCCTCCTTCTCCTCCTATCAAACACATCATTCTGTCAAGGCTAGCGCTAAAACTACAAGGGCCCCAGGGCCCATATGTGGTACACTTATGGGCCCTATCCTGTAGAAGTGCCTTTTGCCCATCTTGGCCCCAGAGGTCAAGGTCACGGGCCCCAGGGGCCCAAATGTGAAAATACAAAGCACGCCATTTCTCATCACATGAAGCAGCCTCAGGACCCTGAGTTGGTACACTGATAGCCCTAGGGGTGCTCTATATTTACAAATATACAAGAGCCCCATATGTTATATATTATGGGCCCCAGGGGCCCAAATGTTAAAATATGGTGCAAAAAAGCAGATTGTCAAGCCTAGCTCTAAAAGTACAAGATCACTAGGGCTCATATGTGGCATATGTATGGGCCCTAAGTTGTAGATGTGCCTTTTGCCAATTTTGGCCCCAGATGTACAAGGCTGGGGGCCCAGGGCCCAAATGTTAAAACAAAGGGCCGGCCGTTTCTCAGCAAATAAAGTAGCTACAGGGTTCAGATTTAGTACACAGATATGTCTTTAGTATTATATTGTCGTATGTATATATAACCCCATATGTCACATAATATGGGCCCCAGGGCCCCAAACGCTAAAACATAGGGCCGGCCGTTACTCAGTAAATAAAGCAGCTACAATGCCCAGCTTGAGTCTACTGATAGCACTTGAGAATCATACTTCAACATATGTACATGAGGTCCATAAGTCATATATATTGGGCCCCAGGGCCCCAAATGTTAAAACAAAGGGCCGGCCGTTTCTCATCATATAAACCAGCTTTATGGCTCAGAGTTTGTACACAGATTGCACCTGAGAATTACATTGTTATATGTACATATGAGCCCCATATATCACATGATATTGGCCTCAGGGCCCCAAACGCTAAAACATAGGGCCGGCCGTTACTCAGTAAATAAAGTAGCTACAGTGGCCAGCTTGAGTCTACTGATAACACTAGAGAATTATACTTCAACATAATTATGTACATGGGCCTCATAAGTCAATTATTATGGGACCCATGGCCCCAAATGTTAAAACCAAGGGCGGGCCGTTTCTCATCAAAGAAAGCAGCTTCTGGGCTCAGAATTTGTATACAGATAGCACCTGAGAATTATATTGTTACTAACACCCACACACCCATCCACCCCACACACGTATGACTAAACAGACATATCGTATTATATCATAATTGGAAATACCAGCGTGACGCGTTAAGGCTGTCCCAGTTAAATTACATACCCATTGGCTGTTCCATTTAATTTACATACTCCCTCTGAAATAGCCCCCAAAAGGCTGTTCCGTTTAATTTACATACTCCCTCTGAAATGGCTGTTCCATTTAATTTACATACTCCCTCTGGAATAGTTTCCCCTAATCATATTGCATAGCCTCACTGTGAGTAAGAGAGACTGACAACAGCAACCTATGGAGAGTAAGAGAGACGACTCCCTGGGAGGGACTTTTTACAATTTCTTTATTTCAAGTGCTACGACAGTGCAACCTACATTCAATTAAAGCTTGTGACTTGGACTTTCACTTTTTACACATTTTCTGCCCAATTGGGCGACTTTTTACAATTTCTTTATTTTAAGTCCTCAGCAAAGAAGGACTGTAAGTTTAGGTACACCGATAACATGCGGGTATAGCCGTATTTGTGTGCAAATATATAGCCTTCTAGTTATACCCGCATGCGAAGCATGGACGGGTATATTGTTATCCTATGGTTTCATCTCCTTCTCCTTCTCCTCCTTCTCCTCCTTCTCCTCCTTCTCCTCCTTCTCCTCCTATCAAACACATCATTCTGTCAAGGCTAGCGCTAAAACTACAAAGGCCCTGGGGCCCATATGTGGTACACTTATGGGCCCTACCCCGTAGAAGTGCCTTTTGCCCATCTTGGCCCCAGAGGTCAAAGGTCACGGGCCCCAGGGGCCCAAATGTGAAAATACAAAGCATGCCATTTCTCATCAAATGAAGCAGCCTCAGGGCCCTGAGTTGGTACACTGATAGCCCCAGGGGTACTCTATGATAACAAATATACAAGAGCCCCATATGTTATATATTATGGGCCCTAGGGGCCCAAATGTTAAAATATGGTGCAACAGATTGACAAGCCTAGCTCTAAAAGCACAAGATCACTAGGGCTCATATGTGGCATATGTATGGGCCCTAAGTTGTAGATGTGCCTTTTGCCCATTTTGGCCCCAGATGTACAATGCTAGGGGCCCCAGGGGCCCAAATGTTAAAACAAATGGCCGGCCATTTCTCAGCAAATAAAGTAGCTACAGTGCTCAGATTTGGTACACAGATAGGTCTTCAGTATTATATTGTCATATGTATATATGACCCCCATATGTCACATCATATGGGCCCCAGGGCCCCAAACGCTAAAACATAGGGCCGGCCGTTACTCTGTAAATAAAGCAGCTACAATGCCCAGCTTGAGTCTACTGATAGAACTAGAGAATTATACTTCAACATATGTACGTGAGCTTCATAAGTCAAATATTATGGGCCCCAGGGCCCCAAATGTTAAAACAAAGGGCCGGCCGTTTCTCATCAAATAAAGCAGCTTTAGGGCTCAGAGTTTGTAGACAGATTGCACCTGAAAATTACACTGTTATATGTACATGTGAGCCCCATATATATTACATTATATGGGCCCCAGGGCCCCAAACGCTAAAACATAGGGCCGGCCGTTACTCAGTAAATAAAGCAGCTACAGTGCCCAGCTTGAGTCTACTGATAGCACTAGAGAATTAAACTTCAACATGTGTCCATGGGCCTCATAAGTCAAATATTATGGGCCCCAGGGCCCCAAATGTTATAACAAAGGGCCGGCCGTTTCTCATCAAATAAAGCAGCTTCCTGGCTCAGAATTTGTACACAGTAGCACCTGAGAATTATCACATACCCACCCACCCCACACACGTAGGACTAAACAGACATATCCGTATTATAATATAATAATTGGAAATACCAGCGTGAAGCGTTAAGGCTGTTCCAGTTAAATTACATACCCATTGGCTGTTCCATTTAATTTACACACTCCCTCTGAAATGGCCCCCAAAATAGGCTGTTCCGTTTAATTTACATACTCCCTCTGTAATGGCTGTTCCATTTAATTTACATACTCCCTCTGGAATAGTTTCCCCTGAATCATATATCCACCCCACACACGTAGGACTAAACAGACAGATCGTATTATCATAAGCGTCCAGTTAAATTACATACCCATTGGCTGTTCCATTTAATTTACATACTCCCTCTGAAATGGCCCCCAAAAGGCTGTTCCGTATAATTTACATACTCCCTCTGAAATGGCTGTTCCATTTAATTTACATACTCCCTCTGGAATAGTTTCCCTGAATCATATTGCATAGCCTCACTGTGAGTAAGAGAGACTATTACCAATTGGCTGTTCCATCTAATTTACATACTCCCTCTGGAAAGGGGACTTTTACAATTTCTTTATTTTAAGTGCTACGATAGTGCAACCTACATTCAATTAAAGCTTGTGACTTGGACTTTCACTTTTTACACATTTTCTGGCCAATTGGGCGACTTTTTACAATTTCTTTATTTTAAGTCCTCAGCAAATAAGGACTGTAAGTTTGGGTAGACCGATAACATGCGGGTATAGCCGTATTTGTGTACAAATATATAGCCTTCTAGTTTCTTCTCCATCTCCTTCTCCTCCTTCTCCTCCTTCTCCTCCTATCAAACACATCATTCTGTCAAGGCTAGCGCTAAAACTACAAGGGCCCCAGGGTCCATATGTGGTACACTTATGGGCCCTACCCCGTAGATGTGCCTTTTGCCCATCCCGGCCCCAGAGGTCAAAGGTCACGGGCCCCAGGGGTCCAAATGTAAAAACACAAACCATGTCGTTTCTTATCAGATGGAGCAACCTCAGGGCCGTGAGTTGGTACACTGATAGCCCCAGGGGTACTCTATAAATACAAGTATACATGAGCCCCATATGTTATATATTATGGGCCCCAGGGGCCCATATGTTAAAAATAAGGGGTCACAGATTGACAAGCCTAGCTCTAAAGCTACAAGGGCACTAGGGCTCATATGTTGCACATGTATAAGCCCTAAATTGTAGATGTGCCTTTTGCCCATTTTGGCCCCATATGTACAAGGCTAGAGGCCCCAGGGGCCCAAAGGTTAAAACAAAGGGCCGGCCGTTTCTCAGCAAATAAAGTAGCTACAGGGCTCAGATTTGGTACACAGATAGGTCTTCAGTATTATATTGTCATATGTGTATATGAACCCCATATGTCACATAATATGGGCCCCTGGGCCCCAAACGCTAAAACATAGGGCCGGCCGCTACTCTGTAAATAAAGCAGCTTTAGGGCTCAGAGTCAGTACACATATTGCATCTTAAAATCACATTGTTATATGTATATGTGAGCCCCATATATTACATTATATGGGGCCCAGGGCCCCAAACGCTAAAACATAGGGCCGGCCGTTACTCAGTAAATAAAGCAGCTACAGTGCCCAGCTTGAGTCTACTGATAGCACTAGAGAATTAAACTTCAACATATCTCCATGGACCTCATAAGTCAAATATTATGGGCCCCAGGGCCCCATATGTTAAAACAAAGGGCCGGCCGTTTCTCATCAAATAAAGCAGCTTCCGGGCTCAGAATTTGTACACAGATAGCACAAGAGAATTATATATATTGTTACTAACACCCACACCCCCACCCCACACACATAGGACTAAACAGACAGATCCGTATTATATAATAATTGGAAATACCAGCGTGAAGCGTTAAGGCTGTTCCAGTTAAATTACATATCCATTGGCTGTTCCATTTAATTTACATACTCCCTCTGATATGGCCCTAAAATAGGCTGTTCCATTTAATTTACATACTCCCTCTGGAATGGCTGTTCCATTTAATTTACATACTCCCTCTGGAATAGTTTTCCCCTAATCATATTGCATAGCCTCACTGTGAATAAGAGAGACTGACAACAGCAACCTATGGAGAGTAAGAGAGACGCCTCCCCTGGGAGGGGACTTTTTACAATTTCTTTATTTTAAGTGCTACGACAGTGCAACCTACATTCAATTAAAGCTTGTGACTTGGACTTTCACTGTATACACATTTTGTGCCCAATTGGGCGACTTTTTTACAATTTCTTTATTTTAAGTCCTCAGCAAATAAGGACTGTAATTTTGGGTACACCGATAACATGCGGGTATAGCCGTATTTGTGTGCAAATATATAGCCTTCTAGTTTGATTTATACTTCTATTTTTGGTCTTGCTGACTATTTCTTTTACTGCTTTGCAGTATTCATAATGCCAGATGTCTGCAAAATAATTTTGATATATGATATAATTTTTCCCATGTCTCAAATTGATTTAAACAGTGTTATAATCTTATGAATATAATTTTCAATGTCTGTCTCTTGGTAAGATTGTGTCTCATTTCCTGAACAGACTACTCAAACCACACGTTTGAATGTGGATCAACGTGAATCGGTTCAATCCAATTAAGTAGCATTATCCGCACAGTGGATGGTATTTTAGTCTTTGTATCACACAATATACGTCCATTTATTTTACCACAATTTTACAGTGCGCCCTCTGTTTTGGGACAAGATAGGAGAACACCCGCAAGGTGGGAAAAACGATGTGCAGCAGATGAATTTGGGAGAACTATAACATATTCGATTTTCCTTCTTACGAATGTGTTTTCATATTCGATTTTTCTTCTTACGAATTTTTTGTTGCTGTTGTTGTTGTTGTTGTTTGGTTGTTGTTGTTTTGTAAATAAAATAAAATAAAATAAAATAAAATAAAATAAAATAAAATAAAATAAAATAAAATAAAATAAATCAAAAGAATTATTTGTTTTACAACAGTGTCATTGTTATCAAGTCCTAATCTGCGCTCGAATTAATAGGCTAGTCAAACGAAGAAAAATAACGGGTTAACCCACCACTAATTGCAACAGAATCCATTTAATCACCATTCATTTCAGAAAAGCATATTTAATAACACATCAAAAGTTCCAAAAAATCCAAGCAGTGGAACAGTGCCTAATTTGCATCAATACAAAATGACCGCTTATGCAGGCGTGAAATTTCAAAGTTAGTCCAATCTCGTTAACAATTATACCAATGTATTGCTCTCATCATAATGATTCAGAAAAAAGTATAGTTTGATCAGTCTTCCACATTTAGTTCTCGAATTATAGGCAAAAAGGTCAAAATGTCAAATTTTGGGGCCCACGGGCGTTTACAACTGGTCTCAAATTGTTCCTTTGGCAAAAATAAATCAAAATGATAAAAGTTGCATTGTTTTAGATGTTTTGTTACATAGGTAACAACACAAAATAAATCAAGGTCAACACTGCTCAATGGGATTTGATCTTCTTTGCCATGTTACCAAGGTAACAAACCACCTGAGATATGGCAAACTATTCTTTATATTAAATGATTTGGCAAGCGGAACAACTTAAGACCATATTCATCAAAATCAGAGAATTCCCATTTTTTTTATCCCTCTGTGGAGTCCAAATTTTGACATTTGACCTTTCCCCTATAACACAAGAAATGTACATCGGAGATAGGTCAAACTATACTTTTTCTGAATCCTTATGACAAGAGCAATTGGTATGGTTTTTAGTAAGATTTGACCAAAATTGAAATTACACCCCTGCATAAGCGGCCATTTTGGATTTATGGAAATTAGGCACCGTTCCACTACTTGGATTTTGGGGGATTTTTAATATGTTTTGTGTGAGCTTTTGGGAGATGGATGCATGCAAAATTGATTCTGTTGCAATTAATGATGGGTAATTTTTTTAAATTTGACTAGCCAATAAGCCCAGCATCAAAGCACAGCTTAACATCAATTCGCATTAACATAGATCGTGTGAACATATCTTCTTTTTTAATGCTAGAATCCAGTACGGCGGTCATCCTATGCTTTCAATCTTTAGAGCAGCATACAGTGTCAGTTTTGGCGAGACCCAGGGTCGTATGCTAGATTGAAATACGTCCGTGTGTGTTTCTTTAAACACCAATTGGTAATTTTAAGAAAATAACTGGTGTTTTCTTCGAACCGGATGAAGATGTTTTTACAAAACATTGGAGGTTATCAGTTAAGTCAGGTTATAGGGCTGATTTTGTCAGTAAATGAAACAGATAATTAGTGTTTGGAATAAAATGAAGAAAGTGTGATTTTGTACCGGTTAAATAATACTAATTAGAGCTGGGCAGTGCTTGAAAAAAGAGAGGCACTATTTTCTTGCATGGCATCTGAAACAGGTGCTTAAAATCACTAAAAAATACCAAGCTGTATAGCCAAAAAATCGCAAAATCTCAGAGTAACATGCAGAAATGGCATGTCTTCTACCATTATTTTACAGTTTTGATGAAAGTTCTCCTAAATTCATCCGCTTCACATCAATTTTCACACCTAGCTGGTGTTCTCCTATCTTGTCCCAAAACAGAGGGCGCACTGTAAAATTGTGGTATTTACACTTAAGTGGTTTATGTTGAACTTTGGTAATATTCGGGGATTCAACCATCTACTCTTTATGTCTTTTCACTATGAGAGTTCCATGTATGAGAAAATCAGAAATTTTCTGTGCAAAATATTTTGTCTAACATTCATTATATGTAATATATCATGCCTATTTCTTAATATATTAGAAATAAGTGGCTATGTAAATGTAAATTGCTATGTTAAAGCAATTCATTCGCATATATATATGTGTCCCAAAAGAACGAAAGAGATACGAAAAAAATAGATTTCGGCAAAGGGGGTTCATGGTTTGTTTAGAATGCTCTACGGCACAATTGAAAGCACTACTGTGAATTGACGATATTTTACACTAACTTTGATTATGAAATACCGGTTGAAATTTATAAAGAAAGATTTTGTATCCAAAGTCAACGATTGACTCTTGCCTGGTGTAACTTTATTTATAAATGAGCCTTTGAAATATTAAATTTAGGACATTTACTACTCAGCATGGCTCTAGACAGTGGCGTAATGTGGTCATCATATTTGGAGGGGGTATCGACTTTGATTGCATGGGGGCACCGGGTCTGATGGGGGGGGGGGGCACAAACCGTTTTTTGGCAATTTTCCTATGGGATTTTTTACATTTGGGCAATTGATTGGGGGAGGGCACGTGCTCCCCCGTGCCTCTATGACGCTACGCCACTGGTTCTAGATACATTTTGTACCTGATAAAAATAACATGAAACAAACGAAGGTAAGTACGAGCTGTTTCGTGTAAATATATTCCCGCGGGGCTATTCTTACTCCTCTTTATCAGTCGTTTATTTTTAAAACCTGCTGATCACAGCTACGGCGTGACTCTAATACACTGGGCATTCTAAATTTAAAACACACACCGCATCATTAATAGGTGACAAGGTCAATGACTCATGGTTTGAGTCAAATGTAGAGTACATTGCACTCTATAAAGCTTATACTAAATAGTTATAAGAACTATATGAAGGTAAGAGGCCAATAGGTTAGAGTCAAATCATTGTTCTGTTTAGGGGTTCAAAACATGATCAGAATTTAACAATGATTATACTCCGTCACGTGTGTCAGTTACAGGATCCGAACATACGAAGAAAGCGCGGCCCGCCCAAAATAATGATACATAAAGCTTAGACGCAATGCAATAATAATGTGATCGCTTTGATGGCAACATCTGAGTGATTTGTAAGTAGTTAATGTACGAATGAATAGGACACGTGACTTTTGAATTATCTGTTAAACTTACTCATATAACTTAATATTTGCGGTCCATTGCCACCTTAATCTCCAATAGCAAACATCAATTTCACCATGTTTGTTTTTTTGTTTTGTTGTTTGGCATCAACAGACATTATAAAAATACAGTGCAATAGATTATAGAAAATTACAAAAACAATGAGAGAAGGGCTGGTAAATATCTCATTTCCGTAGCTGTGGTACCAAAATGACCCGTGATCCATATCACAAACATCACAAAGTAAAAATACCATAAGTAGTAATGAATGCCAATTACATTATACCCCAAACATTCAAAGGCAATTGTTAATGTACAGAAATAGTGTTAAAGAACTTCATCTTTTACAGATGAGCATGGTTGAGACTGACTCAAGTGCATGGAGAATTCAATACTTTGTGCCGAATACCGAGATTTTCTCACCGTCGCGTTTGACTGCGAAAGGACTGCACATGTAATGGGGTCACCTTTATCAAACTAGACATATTACCCTCATAAAGACATTACCTCAAGGGTGTAGTACAAAATATCAATAAACACGAGGATCAATCTTATGCCTTGTGAAAAGAAGTAACCGGATAGGTTATGTATTCACCCGTGAGTAAAGATTGTATTTGGTCAACTGGGATTTACCTGTTATCGGAAGCTATCGGAATGAATGCTTACGGACGTGTCCAACAAGTTTTTAAATATATTTTAATTTTGTTGCCATTACCTTCATCCACTAAAGCTCTTCATATCTTCAAAACAACATGTGGGGCATTGTCTGCAATATGTTTCAGTTTCAAAAAGCACTAACACCGAGACGTGTACAACATCGTGGTTCCATTCATTCCAACTTACTTGCAGTATATGCAATAACTATATCATTTATATATTCATTGTTGACCATACTGCACTGCACCGTTATAGCTAACCCTATATGCCCCGATCTTTTACTTTCTTATCACGATGATCACCGTTAAAACTTTGATATGCTACACTCTATTATCTAAAGCGTTAATACCTTGTCGCTATTTCTAAAATAATTCATGGGCATCATGAATTGACCAAAAGACGAATACGGGGATATGATGGTGATGCTATACAGTGCACAGTGACGATGACATTGTTTGCACTGGCCTTTCTAACTTCAAACATACACTGAAATAGTTGGGTAGGTTATAAGATCAATGACTCATGGTTTGAGTAAAAAGTCTCTAGAGTACATTGCACGCTAATTATTAGTTACATAGAAAAAAGAAGATATTTGAAAGTCGTTTACGGTGCGGTCAAACGCTACATATAGTGCCACGGAGATTTCCTTTCTCATCATCGCCGCGTTAATCGTTGTCCCGCAGCTAGCAAAGGGGCAGCACATATAATGGGGTCACCTATATCAAACAAGACGTATTACCCTTATAAAGTCACTACCTCAAGGGTGTAGTACAAGATATCAATATAGTACAGGATCAATCTTATGCCTTGTGAAAAGAAGCAACCGGATAGGTTATGTATTCACCCGGGAGTGAAGATTGTATTGGATCTATTGGGACATACCTGTTATCGGAAGCTATCGGAATGAAGGTTTACGAATGTGTCCAACAAGTTCTTCAATGGATTCTAATTGTGTTGTCATTGTTTTCATTCAATACACGCTTCTTATTTTCAAAACAACATATTGACTTCAATTTGTTGCTCATTTTGAAATCAAATTTTAATCGTTTCGAATTTTCTCGACCCTCTCCCCAACAAGATTCTACTAATTAATCAGAATTAACGGTAAAACTGTATTGAGCAATACATTATATACAGAGATTATTAACAGTCAATGAATCGATATTTGAGAAATGGTTAGGATCGACCAAGCATCGATGGTTGATTACAAGAGCAAACGAGTTTGGCCCCAATGCCTTGCCACCACGAAAACCTCCTTTTCTTCTCGTAACAATTTTGCTGTAAAATACATAATTATAAAGATGGAGTCAAAATGAAAATAATTTTGCAAAATGATCCTTAACAAATCACCAAGAACAGTAAAAATACTCAAAGTCTCGCAATGTTTCAAAGTCAGTGCATTCTACAATAGGCAAGTCACTTAATGTGTACATAATAACTGTGAAGGCTCCTTTTTTCGGCATAGAAAACCGTTCAGAAACAAACGTTTCGTTGTTTCCTATATTAGGCGTAGCTTTCAGATGAAAGTATTTAATTCTATGCGTGCTTGCCATAGGCTTCAACTTAAAAAGTTTTGAGATATTTTCTCAAAATATCAAGAGGTATTTTAAGAACCATTGAACCAATACTTGGCTTGTTTGTACTCATTTTAATGCATTTTTCATGCTGAATCCAAATATATTCATAAAAATTTATAATTCTGAAATGTCTTAATTTATAAAAAAAAAAAATCAAACTTGTCGTCTACACCCGCGTCGTTTTACGCTGCGGAAGTACCGAGTGTTTTAAATTTTACAAACACAGCCTGGTGGTGTGTATGTGATTCGCCTCCCTTTTGAAACATTTGTATTTGTACATTTCTATTACATTTAATATTACCCTAAAACAACTAATTTATGTAATAGCATCAAATCTATTTTAGTAGAGATTATGAGATTGTTTGCCCACGGGATTGGTAATAAATTTAATTATAATGTCTTTATGATAGAGCGACAGTATATATTGTTACATTGATTGCAAAGCAAATTTCCCTGGGTGAAACAATTTCACTATCCTTTTATAGTTGTGCACTGGTATACATTGAAAATATGTTGTAAAAGACATTTGGAAAGTGGGGTTGTTGCTAATATAAAATAAAGACAAGAGAATTATACATTTTGGTTTTAAAATTTCTAGTTTAACAGCCTTTGAGAGTAACAACACAATTATGCCGTAAATTCAAGTTTACCATGATGTGTTTGGTAGGTATAGGCCGCATCCATTGTAACAGCTAAGGGGACAGATCGTTGTAATTTATCGAAGTACCTATACAAAGTATCTTGTTAATAAATTTGTCTGAAGTAGCATTCTTCGAAAACATTGCTTATTTACGGATGCTTCACACTTAGGTCAACATTTACATAATACGAAGGATTGACCGTATGATTCACAAATAAGAATGTTATGGTAATGTGTCCAGTATTATACGGTCCACAACTTATAAGTTCCCCCTAATATTGTTAAGAATAAGTCAAAAATACTTTACGAAATGTGAAAATGTAAAAAGATATGCATAGCCCTATTTCAATTGTTTTACACATGTGGACCAATTTATAGCGTCACACGTCATTGCGTTCAGTCACAATGATTAATTGTATAAGAAAAGAGACCGTTTTAAATGTTGCACCTGAGTCCATAGCAGTCAGGTTTTCTTTAACCATCACATGAATAGACCTGACCTACTGTATTGTTTGAGAGCTGATTCCTATGGACTCAGATGCAACTTTCAACACCATTTAAAACGGTCGCTTTTTTACATAATGAACCATTGTGACTGAACGCAATGACGTGTGACGCTATAATCTGGCACATGTGTAAAACAAAATACGGCTACCGATACCATTTTACACGTTTGCATTTCAAATATTTTCGATTTATTTAAAAAAGTATTTAGGGGGAACTTATAAGTTGTGGACCATATATATGTCACAATTATTAGAAAAACACAGGTCAGACAATTGCAGGACTGACTTCTTCAGGAGGAAACCTGGTATGATGCTCTAATTTAAATGAAGAACTATAATTTCGAAATAATATGCTTCAAGGACAACTCAAATTTCTATGAAAGAAAAGACCCACATAATAGAAATATATCAGATGAAAAAGTCATAATTAGTTGGCAAGTCTACAGTTTGAAGGATATGTCATGCCCGTATCTATAATGAGTGAACAAAAAATAGGTTAACATGGAGTGATAATAATTATTGTACATTACATGCTAATGGTGTCTTAGATACAATTTTCAAAGGGGGAAACCGTTAAGATTTACTCACGAAAGCAGCATAGAACCTTCAGAAATGAGGTGAGCCTCCAATCTGCTTATGTCATATTTTATTTGTCAGAGAATTAAAAATCTATACCAAAATACAGTTGATTTCCTCTTAAATCTTAAAATAGAGCTCTGCTTCCTTTTTATCTTGACATAATGATAACTTAAAGCTACATTAAAATCAATGTTCCAATATAAACAGAGGAAGACAATGTTTTGACACCTCGAGCATCGTTGAACATAGCCGCCTGAAGCTGAGTCCATACTTTAATCGTTACAACCCAGCGATTGTTTAAACCTAAAATATGATATCTTACTTTCTTGCTTATGGTTAAACATTCTAAGCTCATTGGCCAGCGGTAGATCGCTCGACGAAAGCGATGTGTAGTTAATTGAAGCTTTACCCCAGCTAAAACTTTGCCACGTTAATACTCTGCGTGCTAGCCACGCGCTTCAACGGAAAAAGTTGAAGTTTTGAAATATGTTCTCAAAATATCAAGAGCTATTTTAAGAACTACTGAACCAATACTAGGCTTGTTTGTACTCATTTTAATTCATTTTTCATGCTGATTCCAAATATGGTCACGAAAATTTACATTTCTGAATTTTTTTAATTTTTAAAAAAATTTGAAACCCGCGTGAAGAGAGTTAATGTTATTATATAAATTAGAACACCAATGCTTTGCAGCCTTTGCAGGTGTCACATCTTGATGCAAATTATTTTCTTATCTTCTTTACTACGAAACTATTTGGGGAAGATTAAGGGCTTGCTCCAGGTCCTATAAGCCTTTGTCAAATACCCTGGTAGCAGTGTTATTTTTAGAAGCGTAGATGTATCGAAACATTGCTTGTAATCATATATTATTAATCAAAAAGCCTGAATAAATCAACTGCATATATTACATTTTCATGAGAAAGGCTCCAACATTATTAAAGAATAATTTAAAAAAGATATTACAATATAAGATACAAGTTAGTTTCATTGTGAAAGCTAATTTGATGTACCGTACACAATAATACCTCATAGCAACAGACATGCTGTCTTCAATTCATTTACTGAAACAAAAGTTTAATTATTTGTAAAGGTGTGAAAGTAATAGTGCCGGCTGCTCCTATTATTTCAGCCTTATTAAAAACTAAAATTAGGTCAAAGAAAAAAGTATCGAAATTAAAGGACTGAAGTATTAACATACTTATTATATCCTCGGATCAGGGCTTTGGAATAGCAGATACAGTGAAGTAGGTATGCTTCTTTACTGAAACGTTGAAACTTTTAATAATTCAATTGATCTTAGCATATGAGACAAATTAAGCACGTGAATCAACACATTTGTACACCTCACATATCTTACAATCCAAATAATTGACACAGCAAACTTGCCACTAAAGTACGTTTTCTAGATCCTGGATCGCCCAAACAGTGAACAGTCTATAAATACAAATACAATACACATGTACTCGCATACTTGCAAACAAAGGTCTGATTGTCCAATTATGTGACACAACAAACTTGTAACTAAAGTACGTTTTGTAGTTTCAAGATCGCCCAAAAAGTAACCAGTCCAACTACAATACACATGCACGCGCAAATGCATACCTGTAAACAGCGCTCTGACAATCCAATTAAGTGACACAACAAACTTATTATTAAAGTTCGTTTCCCAGATCACCAAGAATATGAATAATCCAAAAACATTTTACATGTACCTACTTCTCATGCAAATACACACGCGCGCACACCCCCTACAAATACGTACACGATGGTGATGGTGATGATGATGATTTTGACGATGATGATGATGGTTAATTTATAATATAATAAAAATTTACTTAATCAAATAATGACATTAAATATTACATAGAACAGGTATATTTTCCTAAAATCTAACAAATAAACAAACATCTCAGGGATATGAAGGAAATCCTTTCCATCTTTGCATGGAGCAATTCCATCCCAATTCCATGCAAAAGATGGAGTATGTGTCTGTGTCCGATGTTTCATTCCATCTTTTACTATTAGAATTATATGTTATATGTATCCCATGTCTGTGAAGATGGAATAAGGATGGAAGCTGGCTCATCAAGGTTGTGGTTTTACTCTATTGTACTATGCTATTGTGCCAAAATCTCATAAATGGCCAGAGTTGTTATGGGATTATCTTAAGACCTTCAGGAATGTACTTTTCTGATTTTGATATTAGCTTGGATTTTCATACATTTCAAAGCCAGTGTTGGTTGAAATGTTATTTTTATACAGTGTCATGGTCATAATAATCTCAAATTACAAATATCATAACCCAGGATTAACAGGTTAATGGAATCTAATATCATGTTTCATTATACAAATGAGTTGACAACATGCAAATATAAACCTACATAGGGTATTCTACAAGCATAATTATCAGAATTGAAAGCTTCTCATGCTCTTATAAACATAAAACTTTAACCTTCAGAAATCTTAAGGTTTTAAAATACCGTACCATATAATATAGAATATTACCCCATATAGTCCATATTTATAACATTGGATAGACAGCGTGGTGAGGTGGTTTTCAGAAACTGAAAAATACTATCAATGTCACTATTATTTATTAATATTAATGTTTAGAATGTTAGAATTTTACAACTGTATAAATGTTTTATATTGGCAGAGGATACTAAACAGTAAACCATTGTGTTTAACAAGCTTTATGATTTGTCTCATATCACTGATTTATCCAACCGCAAATAATGAGTGTTTATGCAAGGACGAATGCCTATTGTTGCATAGTGTTATAATACCAAGAAAATTGCATGGAAGCTGGCTATCTGGCTCCCATCTTGCTCCAGTGCACACAGCGACAAGTTCCTGGTTTACTATATTTTTAACAAGCAAACCAATAGGCAAGCATGGAATTGACAAAGATGGAACAACATGGAATCATTCCATGTAAAGATGGAAAGGATTTCCTTCATACCCCTGCATGTTATATTTCACGAAACACACCGGTTTGTTATAATAATATCACACGGTCTATCTTTAAGTACAGGCGACTTCGAGAGTGGGAAGCAGCATAAAATTGCTTTTCACACCCTCATAAGCATGAGCAATCAACATGACATGAAATTGATAGGTAAATCAATAAAGGGTTTAAGGTCTCTTACAATTACTATACTTTATTACAGGAGCTCAAATCACAGCTCTGGGTATTCCCTCATCTGGCTATGACGGATGAGAGCAAACAGTAGCAAGTAGGTAGATGAAAGATTGTCCTTGCCAGACTAGGGAAAAATGAATGGACGAAAATATATGGTGAAAATGAGGGGCATTGAGAAAGTTTGTATTCATTTGCCATACGTAATAAATCTTTATTAGTGCATTTGAATATGAATGAAAGACGAGATTCTGTATGTACTCCGCTTGGGTGTACGGGGTGTGTTTGTGAGGGTGCGACGGGATGTAGGGGTGGGTGGATGTTTTTTTTTTTTTTTTTTTACTTTAGTAACTAGTTTTTTGTGTCATTTGATTGCATTGTCAGAGCTGCGTTTACACATATGTTTATGTATGAGTGTGTTTTTTATTTGAACTTTTCACTTTGTTTATGATCCAGGAAGTGGAAAAAGTACTTTAATAGCAATATTGTCGCGTCATTTGATTGTATTGTCAAAGCTATGCGTGTGAGAGTGTATTGGATTTTGCCCATGCACATTTTGGTGATTCAGGATCCGGAAAACGTACGTTAATGGCAAGTTTGTTAATGCATTAAATTGGATTGTCAAAGCTATGTTCGCGTGTATGTATATGCGTATATGTATGCATGTGTATTTTATTTGGACTGTTTACATTGTGGGTGATCAAGGATCTGGAAAATCTATACATGGTAGCAAGTTTGTTGTATAATTTAATTGCATGTATGTATGTATATGCGCGTACATGTATATAAATGTTTTTGGACTGTTCACGTAATGAGCGATCCAGGATCCGGAAAACGCACTTAAGCAGCAAGTTTGTCAAGCCATTTAATTGGGTTTTCTGAGCGATGTTTACGTGTATGTATGCGCGTACGTGTGTTTTGATTTGCTGATATAAAATACATTTTGTATTAATCATAGTTTATTTAATATCCAACTCATATTTGGGTAAACCTGTTTGAAATGCAATCTTACAAAGTATATCGTGTTTTCACTATGCTGCATCTTATTAATTATTCATATACTATTATATTGTTATCATGTGCCTTGTTACTATGTGATTACTATGTAAGATGGAAAAGCATAATGTGAATGAACTACTTTGAATTGAACTCGTGCTGTCGTGTGGCCAGGGATCACGCCTAAAATACGTTACAACCTGGGTAGCTGCAGTATAGGGGATCAGCCAAGATAGTATACAATATATGTAGAGAAACTGACCAGGTAACAATATAAAAATGTAAACTTTAATATCATTACCTGGTCAGTGTCTCTGTATATAATATTTTTTAAAAAGTCAAATTTCCTTCAACCAGTGAGATAATTTAATACCGCGTTTTGTTGAAAATAAAAGCAAAACTTGACAACATTAAAGAAAAAAAAACACAATTCACAAAACCACATGTTTTCATTGTATACATCAGAAAGTCGCTATCGAAGAGGTCAAATCAAACACCTACACTAACCACTTCATTCTTCTCGATTTATGACTAAGAACAAACCAATGATATCGACTTGATACGATTGGCAAATCTGAACTCACAAGATGTACGATATTTAGCACGGAATGCAAGCGAAATGTAAAAAAAGGTGCTTGTGAAGATGAGAAGTAGCTGTCACATCATCCCCTAATAGGTACTGGAGTCACTTGCTATCGGATATCATTGATCGGCGGGCTAGCGGGATCATTATAGAACAGACAAGCTTCGTGAGTTGATAGTACATCCTGACTCAGTAGCAATGTTTTTGTTTCACGGCATTAGTGATTTCGGAAGTACAAGCTGAAGCTTCTCAAGAAGACGCAGGGTACTGACTGATTTTGTAGCATCGAGTTATTTATTTTGCTTTCGAGTAAGAATAAAGTTAAAGCAATCATAAAACAGGAACAAGTAAAATATAGATTAGAAGATAAGAGAGCGAGAAAAAAATGACAAAGAGGAGGGAAAAGAAAATGACACAAATGTACAAAGAAAACATTAATGTATCAAAGGGTATAAAATTTCCTTCAACCAATGAGCGAATATAACATCTCGTTTTGTTGAAAATAAAAGCAAAACTTGACTACCTTAAAGAAGAACACACAAAACACAAAACCACATGTTTTCATTGTATACATCAGAAAGTCACTATTGAAGAGGTCAAGCCAAACACCAGGGGCTATTTTAACGTGCCTCACCGTCACGTTCGTGCAATGAGATAAAAGTGTTGATGAAGTACAGTGCGTTTCAAAAACAAAAAAATCGACATTTTTACCTGAATGTGACCGTAAGAAAGGCTCTACCATTGTCTACTATTAAAGCATATCTACACGGATGGTTAATTTTCACTGCACGAATATTTTATCTCGTCACGTACGTGACAGTGAGGCACGTTAAAATAGCCCCTGCCAAACACCTACACTAACCACTTCATTCTTCTTGATTTATGACTAAGAACAAACCAACGATATCGACTTGATACGATTGGCAAATCTGAACTCACAAGACGTACGATATTTAGCACGGAATGCAAGCGAAATGTAAAAAAGGTGCTTGTGGAGATAAGAAGTAGCTGTCACATCATTCCCTAATAGGTACTGGAGTCACTTGCTATCGGATATCATTGATCGGCGGGCTAGCGGGATCATTATAAAATAGACAAGCTTCGTGAGTTGATAGTACATCCTGACTCAGTAGCAATGTTTTTGTTTCACGGCATTAGTGATTTCGGAAGTACGAGCTGAAGCTTTGCAAGAAGACGAGGGTACTGACTGATTTTGTAGCATCGAGTTATTTATTTTGCTTTCGAGTAATAATAAAGTTTAAACAATTATATAACAGGAAGAAGTAAAATAAAAATAAGAAGATAAGAGAACGACAATTGTACAAAGAAAACATTAAGGGGGTACTACACCCCTCGATAAATTTGTGTCTATTTTTGCATTTTTCTCAAAAACTAATAACATAGCGGTAAAAAAAAGTTGCGTATATTATAGGGGCAAGGAATCCAATTACTACACTGGAATTTAAGTCACCCATGACAAGCGGTTCGTTATTTATGATAAGAAAAGAGGTACCGCTAGGATGTACCTCATTTTCAATCATATATACTGAACCGCTTGCCTTGAGTCACTGAAATTTCAGTATAGTAATTGGATTCCTTGCCCCAATAATATACATAACTTTTGTTACCAGTGTGTTATTATTTTTGAGAAAATGCAAAAATAGTCACAAATTACAACAGGGGTGTAGTACTCCCTTAATGCATCAAAAGGTATAAAATTTAATTTAACCAGTGAGAGAATATAGCATGTCGTTTTGTGGAAAATAGAAGCAAAACTTGACAACATTAAAGAAGAACACACAATACACAAAACCACATGTTTTCATTGTATACATCAGAATGTCACTATTGAAGAGGTCAAATCAAACACCTACACTAGCCACTTCATTCTTCTCGATTTATGACTAAGAACAAACTAACTATATCGACTTGATACGATTGGCAAATCTGAACTCAAAAGACGTACGATATTTAGCGCGGAGCGCAAGCGAAATGTAAAAAAGGTGATTGTGAAGATGAGAAGTAGCTGTCACATCATTCCCTAATAGGTACTGGAGTCACTTGCTATCGGATATCATTGATCGGCGGGCTAGCGGGTTCATTATAAAATATACAAGCTTCGTGAGTTGATAGTACATCCTGACTCAGTAGCAATGTTTTTGTTTCACGACATTAGTGATTTCGGGAGTACAAGCTGATGCTTCTCAAGAAGACGAAGGGGTACTGACTGATACTGTAGCATCGAGTTATTTATTTTGTATTCGAGTAAGAATAAAGTTTAAGCAATTATAAAACAGGAACAAGTAAAATAAAAGTGAGAAGATAAGAGAATGAGAAACAAAATGACAAAGAAGAGAGAAAAGAATAAGGGAAAAATGAGACAAATTTACAAAGAAAACATTAATGCATCAAAGGGTATCAAATTTCCTTTAACCAGTGAGAGAATATAACATCTCGTTTTGCTGAAAATAAAATCAAAACTTGAATACCGTAAGGAAGAACACACAATACACAAAACCACATGTTTTCATTGTATATATCAGAAAGTCGCTATCGAAGAGGTCAAATCAAACACATACACTAACCACTTCATTCTTCTTGATTTATGACTAAGAACAAACTAACGATATCGACTTGATACGATTGGCAAATCTGAACTCACAAGACGTACGATATTTAGCATGGAACGCAAGCGAAATGTAAAAAAGGTGCTTGTGTAGATGAGAAGTAGCTGTCACATCATTCCATAATAGGTACTGGAGTCACTTGCTATCGGATATCATTGATCGGCGGGCTAGCGGGATCATTATAAAATAGACAAGCTTCGTGAGTTGATAGTACATCCTGACTCAGTAGCAATGTTTTTGTTTCACGACATTAGTGATTTCGGAAGTACAAGCTGAAGCTTCTAAAGAAGACAAAGGGTACTGACTGATTTTGTAGCATCGAGTTATTTATTTTGCTTTTGAGTAAGAATAAAGTTAAAGCAATTATAAAACAGGAATAAGTAAGACAAAAATGAGAAGATAGGAGAACGAGAACAAAATGACAAAGAAGAGAGAAAAGAATAAGGAAAACAATGAGACAATTGTACAAAGAAAACATTAATGCATCAAAGGGTATACAATTTCCTTTAACCAGTGAGAGAATATAGCATGTCGTTTTGTTGAAAATAAAAGCAAAACTTGACAACATTAAAGAAAAAAAACACAAAACACAAAACCACATGTTTTCATTATATACATCAGAATGTCACTATTGAAGAGGTCAAATCAAACACCTACACTAGCCACTTCATTCTTCTTGATTTATGACTAAGAACAAACTAACGATATCGACTTGATACGATTGACAAATCTGAACTCACAAGACGTACGATATTTAGCACGGAACGCAAGCGAAATGTAAAAAAGGTGAGTGTGGTGATAAGAAGTAGCTGTTACATCATCCCCTAATAGGTACTGGAGTCACTTGCTATCGGATATCATTGATCGGCGGTCTAGCGGAATCATTATAAAATAGACAAGCTTCGTGAGTTGATATACTACATCCTGACTCAGTAGCAATGTTTTTGTTTCACGACATTAGTGATTTCGGGAGTACAAGCTGATGCTTCTCAAGAAGACGAAGGGGTACTGACTGATACTGTAGCATCGAGGTATTTATTTTGTATTCGAGTAAGAATAAAGTTTAAGCAATTATAAAACAGGAACAAGTAAAATAAAAATGAGAAGATAAGAGAATGAGAAACAAAATGACAAAGAAGAGAGAACAGAATAAGGAAAAAATGAGACAATTGTACAAAGAAAACATTAATGCATCAAAGGGTATAAAATCTCCTTTAACCAGTGAGAGAATATAGCATCTCGTTTTGTTGAAAATAAAAGCAAAACATGACTACCTTAAAGAAGCGCACACAATACACAAAACCACGTGTTTTCATTGTATACATGAGAAAGTCACTATTGAAGAGGTCAAGCCAAACACCTACACCAGCCACTTCATTCTATTCGATTTATGACTAAGAACAAACCAACGATATCGACTTGATACGATTGACAAATCTGAACTCACAAGACTTACGATATTTAGCACGGAACGCAAGCGAAATGTAAAAAAGGTGCTTGTGAAGATGAGAAGTAGCTGTCACATCATCCCCTAATAGGTACTGGAGTCACTTGCTATCGGATATCATTGATCGGCAGGCTAGCGGGATCATTATAAAATAGACAAGCTTCGTGAGTTGATAGTACATCCTGACTCAGTAGCAATGTTTTTGTTTCACGACATTAGTGATTTCGGAAGTATATACAAGCTAAAGCTTCTCATGAAGACGAGGGTACTGACTGATTTTGTAGCATCGAGTTATTTATTTTGCTTTTGAGTAAGAATAAATTTAAGCAATTATAAAACAGGAACAAGTAAAATAAAAACGAGAAGATAAGAGAATGAGAAAAAATGACAAAGAAGAGACAAAAGAATAAGGAAAAAATGAGACAAATTTACAAAGAAAACATTAATGTATCAAATGGTATCAAATTGTCTTTAACCAGTGAGAAAATATATTATCTCGTTTTGCTGAAAATAAAATAAAAACTTGAATACCGTAAGGAAGAACACACAATACACAAAACCACATGTTTTCATTGTATACATCAGAAAGTCACTATTGAGGAGGTCAAGTCAAACACCTACACTAGCCACTTCATTCTTCTTGATTTATGACTAAGAACAAACTAACGATATCGACTTGATACGATTGGCAAATCTGAACTCACAAGACGTACGATATTTAGCACGGAATGCAAGCGAAATGTAAAAAAGGTGCTTGTGGAGATGAGAAGTAGCTGTCACATCATCCCCAAATATGTACTGGAGTCACTTGCTATCGGATATCATTGATCGGCGGGCTAGCGGGATCATTATAAAACAGGCAAGCTTCGTGAGTTGATAGTACATCCTGACTCAGTAGCAATGTTTTTGTTTCACGACATTAGTGATTTCGGAAGTACAAGCTAAAGCTTCTAAAGAAGACATAGGGTACTGACTGATACTGTAGCATCGAGTAATTATTTTGCTTTCGAGTAAGAATGAAGTTAAAGCAATTGTAAAACAAGTAAAATAAAAATTAGAAGATAAGAGAAAGGGAAAAAATGTCCAAGAAGAGAGAAAAGAACAAGGAAAGAATGAGACAAATGTACAAAGAAAACATTAATGTTGATGTAAGTATAGGGTCCATAACTTATAGGTTCCCCCTAAATACTTTTTGTAAATAAATCGAGAAATATTTGACGAAATGCACAAGTGTAAAAAGGTATGAGTAGCCTTATTTGTGTTACACATATGGACCAAATTATATCGTCACATGTCATTGCGTTCAGTCACAATGGTTCATTATGTAAAAAAGAGACCATTTAAAACAGTGCTGAAAGTTACATTTGAGTCCATAGGAGTCAACTCTCAAACAATACAGTAGGTCAGGTCTATTCATGTGTTTGTTAAATAAAACCTGACTGCTATGGACTCAGGTGCAACTTTTAATTTAACGGTCTCTTTTCTTACACAATTAACCATTGTGACTGACCGCAATGATGTGTGACGCTATACATTGGTCCACATGTGTAAAATAAACATATTTCAAAAAGTATCAGGGGTACCTTATAAGTTGTGGACCCTATAGTTAGTAGAGTTGAACTGAAAAACTGCCTAGGGACCTTTTTTTTTTCAAAATTGAGTTTTTGGTGTTAAGTTATAGTGCCGATAAAAATACACATTTTGGTGCTTGTTTGAATTTTCAGGAATGCCTCTTATCGATGTGATACATACATCTTTGTATGTCTCATCAAAGACAAAGTTAAATAACAAAGATCTCGAAGGATATTGCGAAATTATTTTATTACATTGATTTTGATAAACACACTAAAGAAAAGATGTGGTGCAAGCATTTTCTTTAAACAACAAAAATTACAATTTTCCTAAAATACTCCAAAGTTGCATTACCAAACTTTCCAATGACAAAATAATATGCACAAGCAAGAAAGTAAACAAACAAACAAATAAACAACTAAACAACAAACAAGAACGGGTAGTAAACACGACCACAACAACTTTGCAGTCAGCTGCAAACGCCAAGTATAATTAGGACTGATAGCTTAAATAGTTCAGGAGCTATTAAACACCGAGACAGACTACAAAAAGGACATTTAGAGATGGGGACAGACCGTTAAAATGGGGACAGACCGTTAACATAGACTATTAATGAAAGATGATGACTTTATTATGTATAGGGAGAAAATCTTGTACATTCATCCTAAGGCGACTTAACCATGTCCTTGTTGCACATCCACTGTATCACAAACTATATCACGACTACGCTTTTTGTCGTGGAATCCTCCCCTGACGCAACAAGAATACATGAACGAGTGTTTTTACAAATATATAATTCAAAAGGTTCATCAAACATTAAAGCCAATAAAAACGGGAGTAATCCAATAAGCCTGACTGCACCTGAAACATGACTTTCAGAGTTGGAGGCTAACATCACTTTTTCGCTGTCACAACATCGGTATCAAGGGAAAAGTTCGGGTTTGCATAGTATTTTGTACACTCACAACGTTCCAACTGTACTTTCTAGGGCGTAAGCTCGTACTTTATAATATAGCTGATAAGTTAAGATGATATTATTCTTGTGCAAAGTATAACCATGTATAACATTCTCGACATCAAAGACACAGTTTTTATTTTGTTACACACATTGTAAGTTATTATCTACAACATGAGCATTCTAAATGTTGAAACTCGCACTCAAGTGTCCAATGAAGAGACGCTAATTTAAGCTTAAAGCTTTTTAGTATACAGCTCTCAGAACGGTGTCTTGAAATTGATGTTATTTATTGGCGATATTCATTGCCATACACGATTCCTGTATCTACCTTCCTCAGTGGCTTGATCGATTCACTTTGTCAGCATTACCACCTCAAATTTCCTCAATTTCCGACGGTAGACAAGCAGAGTCTGCCAAATCGAGGAACTAGAGTGACTTTAGCAATGTGATTAGAGGAAAGCTATAGAAAGGCAGGTGGTGTGGGTATTGATCGCGGGTACGCTCCGGGGCAAATCAGCCCTGTGGCATCTTCGATTCAACTATTCCATCTCGCTCGTTCTCTTGTAGCGTTTCTTTTTCAAGTGCTGTCTCTATCTTTGCTACATTACATGACTGTCATAAATGGAATATATTTTCCCCCTTTTCATCGAATCTCCATTTACTTTTTTATTTAAATAAGAGAGATGGATCGGCATTGAATAACGTAATGACTTTTGATATGATATTAGACGTCAGTCATGAATCGGGAGATATGATATGCAAGAAGGGTATTTTAACACTATCATTGAAGCAAAGTGCGTAAAGCTGTTATTCTAAGCATGAAATCTTTAATTTAGATTTTTTGAAAGAAATTTGTGCAATATGAGAATTTCTTAAACACATTATTATCATTCTTTCTTTTATGAGTGTGATTTGAGAAGCCTAATTAAATAAATAATGAGTTAACAAGATTGAAGTATCGTATTCAGTATTAAATTTGTTTAAAATGTTCCTAAATGAGGCTTTACAGTGCCTTTTCATGTTCTAATTATCTACAGTTGATATTTCTGGATTTGATTGATTTACTTTTATGTCGAGGGGAAGAAGAGGGGAAGAAGTTATAGGTGAAGAAAAAAGAAGAACAAGAAGATAGAGGAGAAGAAGACGACGAAGAAGAAGAAGACGAAGAAGGAGGAGAAGGAGAAGAATTAGGAGAAGAAGACAAAGATGAGAAGGAGAAGGAGAAGAAGAAGAAGAAGAATTAGAAGAAGAAGAAGCAGAAGAAGAAGAAGAAGAAGAAGAAGAAGAAGAAGAAGAAGCAAAAAAGGAAGAAAAAGAAGAAAAAAGAAGAAAAACAACAACAAGAAGAAGAAGAAGAACAACAACAACAAGAAAAAAATAAATGTAAGAAGATGAAGAAGGAAAAAATGATGAGAAGCAGAGGTAGAGAAACAGAAGAAGAAGAAGAAAAAAAACCCTATATAAAGATATAAGAATAAAATTATTAGCTATTAAAATATCACTGCACGCGAAGTATGATAGATCAATACTGATTAGTTTTAAATCACATTGTTTCCGTCTATACCATAAGTTCCAAAAATAGATCAAGCGAAATAAATATTTTCAAAGTGTTTTGAACGCAAAATGCATCATAATTTTCAAATCAAGGTACAGGTCTTTAAGGGATCTAAAATGTGCGTTTATTGCGTTTCGACAGTATTTTTGTGGGACATGAGAGCACCTCAGACCTATCGAATTGCATTCTGAATACGAAGCATGTCTTTCTGATATCAAATAATTTTCATTTTTGAAAATCACAATATAATACAAATTTTATGACAAATTATAAAAATTTGATATTTTAAAATTTTGATATTATAACAGTCCTCGAAGTAAATTATATAAATCTAATGACATATTCTTAAAGTGTATGTAGCAGGGAGGAAAAGCCGACGGTCAATTGAAAATTTTGACCTTTCATATTGAAGATATGGATTTTTTTCCCAAAAGACCTACTTTTTTTGTTGTTTTGGGAAAAAAATCCATATCTTCAATACGAAAGGTCAAAATTTTCAATTGATCGTCGGCTTTTCATCCCACCTACATACACTTTAAGTATAAATCATCAGATTTATAAAGTTTACTTCAAGTACTGTTAAATATCAAAAATATCAATTTTAATGATTTGCCATAAAATGTGTATTAAATTGCGAATTTCAAAAGTCAAAATTATTTGATATCAGAATGACATTCTTCGTATTCAGAATGCAATTCGATATGTCTGATGTGCTCTAATGTCCCACAATAAATACTGTCCAAACGTTCATACCCCAGCCCTTAATCTTACAAATATTTTAGTGCAATCCCTCGAAGCATTACTTGTTAATAGTCCCAACACGATCTGTTAATCTCCTCTATGCGCATTGCGTGTTTAAGCAACTGTTTATCTACTATTTCTACGGTTTAACCAATGGCTTAAAGGCTTTAAAGTAATCCATGATTATGAGAATGGGAATAACAAGTGAACTGTATGTAAACATGTTTAGATTATGACTTTGTTGTTTTTAGAATAACCAAATGAATCATTTCAAAACATTTCATAATCGTCTGCATTATATATGACTGAAGCTATAAAAATCGTCGCGCTAAGGTAAATATCACACTAAGTCCATACTTCAATCGTTTAAAATACGCGATAGCTTTGTCAGCTAATGAGTTGAGTCAAAACTGAATCATGTAATAACGTAGCTATCAAATCCATCTATTTGTTTGAAATCGCTCAAATCTGGCAATCGAAGTATATATTTAGCGTAAGACTAGGTCGCCAAACACGTCACAAGTATATAACTAATTATCCTGAAGGTACAGAAGATGAATGAAAAGGAGGAGGACTGATTATTCACGGTGGACAAACACCTCGCCTTAGCAGGTGCAATAAAGACGTCAAGCTCAGGACGGAATCTTCAACAGTTTCTATTTTTACCGTTATACACCTTCATTTCCGCTAAGATATTTTATGTCATTAAAGTGCGAGCTTTTTACTACATACGGTCGGTGATTCATATTCTATTAAAAAGAGATATATAACCCACTAGTTAACTAAATATTTTAAGTAAAATTCATATTATTGTGTAAATCTACTCAAATACCGGATATACAATAGACAGAGTTTCCGCAAATTTTGGCTGTTCACAAAAGACATATAAATGACTGAATACGAGGTTCATTTGGCCTAATGAACAACGCAAGGAATTTTTCAAAAGCTTGTTAGATACACAATGAATACAAGTAATTTGGGCATCATTGAAGTTTTCTGTAAGCTTGTACGTTTTCCGCCCCTGGATTCTCCCGTACAAATACATCCAAAGTGTCGTGTAGACATAGCGTATTAGCTCTAGCATTTATACTAATTTGTTACTAAGTTTTCATTTAAAAACTTTAAGTTTAACCATGTCAACAGTCGCATAATGAATACTATAAACAATATTAATCCACGTTATCGGGTTCTTTTTCAATAGTTAAACAGATGTTTAACTGGCATCAATGACATTATAAGCACCGTTTTTGCATAATAAAAAATAACTCAAGAAGAGTTGAAACAAACACAAAGTGTAGACATTTCTATTTCTTTTTCGTGTTCTTTATTAAATAATGGCTGCGAAAACATAAAACCATTTAGTAGAAAGCAGCATTTGTAATGTTATTTTCGTGTATAATCTCTTTTCATGAGAGAGAAGATATCAACCCCGAAACTATACATCATAGTTATAATTAATCACAAACCAGACATAAAATCGACCTAACATGACTATATGCATTGTATCCTATTTCATCCTAAATTAATCTTTAAAAAAAGCATTCTAAGAAATATTGCCTTCTAATTCCTGTATTTAGAAACAAGCAAAGCCATTCACGCACAAAGAATTAATATTTCCGCTTTTAGAGACCACGACCTACACTATAGAGTTTCTTGACATTACATATAGGTTATTTGAAGATTGTTTTTCATTCCCTGCTCCGTACTGAGGCATTTGTCAGAAGAAGAAAAAATCCCATCGAGGCAATTGTGAACATACCACACCAAATTGCCTGGCCCCCAGATTGCTAAGATCAAAATGCTGCGGGTTATGTGCATTCTCTCTCCTCGTATAACTCAGAGCAGTTTACTTAGTCTATATGACACTAAAGCGTCGCCTCCATGTTCACAAAACTTGTTTGATGTACTTGATGGCTGAGTCTTAATAAGGAATAATTCTACGAGAGCTGTATCTATATATTATATCACTAATGCATCTGTTTGTTGGTATTGATTACTTAAAACAATTATTCTACTTTCTATAAATATATTTTGAAGACTCTGTTTAATCATCTTCTTGCTTCTGTACAATAAAGTTGAAAAGGAAAACAGGCATCAATTCGTGCATTGGATATTGACTATGTATAATTGTATTGATTATAAAAAAGCCTTTGACTCAGTGGATCATAATTATAGGTCTCTATATAACACTACGTAAAGTTAGAGTCAATAAGTAACTATATCCAAGAGCAGGATTCACATTACAACGCATTTCTGGGATGTGTTTCAATATGATATCTGTGCGCGCAGACCGCATTGCGTATAAGGGTTCTCCACGCATTCGTCATCGTGTTGTGAGAGCCCTACACGCATACGCATCATAATGTGTTTACAAGAAATATGTTCTCTAAGCGAAACAAATGAAACAAAAATGAAACAAGAAAGAAGCTAACTAAAAAGTTGAAAAAACTGCTTGATAGTTTTAAGGAGTTTACTCCATTCCCTTGCGGACCAGATACAGAAAAAACGCTTCGAGCAGCTGATTATAGTGATCGCAGCTCACTTAGAGGTGTCTTATCGGAAGACGATATCAACCCTTCTCTCCATGGAAAACAGGCAGATAGAAGATCACTAAGATAATGTGGAGCGAGACCCTGAGAATATTTAAAGGGCTGAATTTTCTACACAATTTTGCAATTCATGCATCTAATTTCCATGACAAATCATACAATGTCATATTCTATTATGTATTATGTTGTATAACACTCATTATCTAAAATTAAATATATTCGAAAATATATAAGGAAATAAGCATTTGATCTGTTGATTGGTATAAAAGCCAAATGTGGACAATTGTGTGGTCCAATACTTGCCTAATATTGACAGATACATTATGTATTGTTAATGTCAACAGCACTATCATTCAGCCTGCCTCAAAAAAAATTGTGCAAGTGAAAAGCGCCCTCTATGGCAATTAGAAAATACCGTTGTGACATGATGCTTACATCAACGTCAAGGGCGGAGTCGTAGCTCTCACATGCCGTTTATTCTGTTCAATTTGCTTGTTTTAATCTCGAGATATGTTTAGTTAACAACGAAAGGGTAAAATCACAATTGTGCCACTTTTACTAGGGAAGAGGGCTGCACATGTAAATCAATGCTAGCTGATGTATGATGTCTAATGCATTCCACCTTCGGGGCCTCATGCATAAGACGCATCAACATCAGCGCGCATGCATTATTATTATTATTATTATTTTATTTATTATTATTTTGTCTAATTTATCTTCCAAGTTCTATAAGTTTGCAATATTTGTTTGTCTTTTAAAATGTCTTGAGTGACAAAGAAAACAGAATTTACCATGATAAAATCACTGACATGCACATGTATTTAGTTTTACAGTACCATGTGAAATATCTATTTCTCTTTTAATATGTTTTAAGTGGAAAATAGAATCATATAATACCAGTATCATGATAAAACAGTTAAAACTGATAACTGATGCATTTATTTGATTTCACGAAGGAACTCTTGAGAAACTTGATGCTATCATTGATTTACAGTCCTCTTGATCTTCCCTTGTAAAAGTGGCACAATTGTGATTTTACCCTTTTGTTATTAACTAAACATATCTCGAGATTAAAACAAGCAAATTGAACAGACCAAACGGCATTTGAGAGCTATGACGACGCCCCTGACGCTAATGTAAGCATTATGTCACAACGACATTTTCCAATTGCCATAGAGGGCGCTGTTCACTTGCACAATTTTTTTGAGACAGGCTGTATAATCATGTTCAAATGGTGAATATGGGTCCATTAATATTTTCACGATCTAACGTGGTAACTACGATCATGGCACTAGCCACACCTGAAACATATTTCGTTGCACTGAACATCCGTTTATAAAAAATCAGCGTAAATTAAATAATTATCAAAATAACAGGTCACATTTCTCTGTGACATTTTGTTACTGATGTCATGCAAAGGGTTATTAACCTTTAGATCGTTTACTAAAGTGTACTTACATAAATGTATATTTATGTATTTCAGTTCCTGAGGTAAAATGGTGTTGCAATCTGTTACTATCGGACAAGATTAATGGTAAATGCTGTCAATAATCTATCTACTTCTCTGCGCCGATTCTATAATATAGATTAAAAATCACGCGAAATGTTAATTTCTGACTCATCATCCCGTCCGTGTAGGCTTAATAAGTTTACACCTATAATTGCGAGCGTCTTGTCCAGGTGCAGCAATAAAGATCATTATTATGTATTGAATTTTGGGTTTAAATACATCAAACGTGTCATTACTGATTTCAAACTCAAACTGACAATAATTCTGATATCAATGTGCGTAATGATATAAAATTATTTTCCATGAAAAGTTGAGGTTCCTCTTCCTGAATGGGTATTTCATTTAATATACATACACCCCCTATGAAGACATTTTCTTAATCTGTACATAAACGTGTAGATTTTAAATGGAGTCATCCATTTAGGTATCCCCGTGTGAAATTCATACTCCCTATGTAGAATATTAAGGGCATGTCTTCCACAGTATATGGATTTTAAGTGGAATAGCCAATGTGTTAGTTTGATATCTTTAATATCTTTTCGATTGTCTTTGACAAAAGATCAAAGCGGAGGCCCCACTTTTAAAATGATTCCAATAGCCCCTGCTCAGTAATTTGGCAAGTAGGCCATTCACACAATTGTTTTTGAACCTGTTCCTATCAGGACCCAAGCGTGTTTTCGTACGGAGCGACCGTTTAAACAAACAAACAAGGAATATAGAAGAAAAATGACAGATTCCACTATGTTGAATAAAGAATAAATGTATGTCACGGTTGATAGTCTTGATGCATAAAGTGATTTGAAGTTTACACTGAACAAGGTATGGAAACTAGGATCACGTAGGGTGTACTTAGAATGAGGGTCAAAGGTAATAAGAAGGGTTAGATCCGTCAACTAGTCCTACGGATTACTCCAACACAGTTTGCGATTTGTGCACCAAAAGGGTTAAGAAGCTAATGAATTAGTCTGTGCGATACAAATGCGATATTGTGTTGCAAGTTTTCTTTACACGTATGCAGAAAATAAGCTACATGTATGTTCGTAAACAACCCTCACACTTTGTTTTATTCAACTGATTGCCTGGTGTTAACAAAGCGTCCTTTTAGCTTTATGAACTACAGTTCTTTAAATAGCAACTATGCGTAATGTTACACAAAAACATGTGTGTTACATTGGCAAGGGGCGAACGAGCACAACAATGAAACAAGAATGAAGCTTACTGAAAAGTTGAATTTTACGTTTCTTTTTAAATGCCTTGATCGTGAGAGACTCCCTGATAGTTTTAAGGAGATCCATTCCCTTGCGGACCAGATACAGTAAAAACGCTTCGAGCAGCTGATTATAATGATTTCATCTCACTAAGAGGTGCCTTATCGGAAGACGATATCAACCCTTCTCTCCATGGAAAACAGGCAGATAGAAGATCACTAAGATACTGTGGAGCGAGACCCTGAGAATATTTAAAGGACTGAATTTTCAATACAATTGTGGAATGCATACATCTGTTCAATGTATTTAATTTCCATGTCGAATCAGACAATGTCATGTATTATTATCTACTATTGTTATAAACATCTCAAAAAAAGTAAATAGCCCCCCTTAAATAATGGCCATTATTCAACAAGGGGCTATTGTATTGCAAATCTGTAAAATGCATTGGAAGCAGAATTTATTCCTGCGCATTTTGCCACCTCATTTGATACGATAGCCCAGAAAACAATAAAACACCGGTCAATTTAATGTAGTGAGGTCCAGATTTGAAAGTTGCACTTACATACAAATTTTTACAATACAAAAACATTCAGATATCATTACATAGATTTCCTTCCATTACACTGAATTCAAAATCAATAGAATTTACTGCAACTTTAAAATCTTGGGCTACATTGATTTAAATGTACGCTGTGACGTCAATATTTAATCAATTGCTACAAATGAGTTGTCCAAATGTGCAGAAATAAATTCTGCTTCCAACGCATTTTACAGATTACAATCACCCGTTTTTGAATAATTATTTAAGGGGGGTTAGTTACTTTTTTTGAGATGTTTATAAGTTATCTTATTAAATATATTTAAATGCACATAAAAAGAGCATTGATTTAAATGCCAAAGTGGACCAGTGTTATATCTTATTTTCAACAATGACAATGGTGAATATGGGTCCATATCATATTTTCACGATCTACCATGATAACTACGATCATGGCAATAGCCACACCTCAAAAATATAGCATTGCACTGAACGTCCGTTTGTAAAACAAGAACGTACATTTTAAAAAAGTTGCTGAAATTAAAGTAACAGAGACATTGTTCTCTCTGGTCTATTTGTTACAAATTCCATCAAAGGGTCACCTCGATATCTTTTCCAAAGTGTATTTACATAAACTAAATTTTGTATGTATTTTTGTTCCTGGCAGAGGTAAAATAATGTAGCATTCTGTTATTATCTAACAAGATTCAAGGTAAATGTTGTCAGTAATCTATATATTTTTTACGCCGATTTTATAAGATAGATTAAAATTCACGCGATATGTTAATTTCTGACTCATCATCCTACCCGTCTAGGCTTAATAAGTTTACACCTATAATTTGGGAGCGTCTTTGTATGTCCAGGCGCATCAATAAAGGTCAGTATAATTATTAATATAATGTATTGGATTTTGGGTTTAAATACATCAAATGTGTCATTTAATTACAGTCTGTCTGGTGGTACCTAAAGGAATTACAAAACTTTTTTTTTTGAATTACTAATTACAAACTCAAACCGACGAATAAGACAATGATGTCAATGAGCGAGATGGTGTAAACTTGTTTTCCAACTTATAAGACGAATAATTAATATGTTAATGTTTAAATTTACTCTTAATGGTTTATTAACACCATGAACAACATGAGACTAGGGGATTATAAAAAATATAAGAAATGAAATCGTGGTGTCAGTCTTTGTAATCAACTGTAATTAGTTTCACAATAAAGGTATTACACAGACATGTAATGATGATTACACCGATGTTGATGGGGAACATAATTTGTTGTTAGAAAAATTAGTATTATCAAGGTTGTAGGATATCAATACCCTTATATAGAACACGTCTTTGCGCTTTGTCTTCCCCGTCTACATGAAACAGTTGTAGCTCATCTTCCTGAATGGGGTATTCCATTTCAAAGCCATACAACACCTATGGAGATATTTTCTTAATCTCCCACATAAACGTCTAGATTTCAGATGGAAACACCCATTCAGGTATCCCCATGTAAAATTCACATATGGAATAACCCAATGTGTTAGTTTGATATCTTTAATATCTTGTCGTTTTGCCTTTGAAAAAAAAGATCAAAGCTAAGGCTTCCACTTAAATAATTTTAATAGCCACTACCCAAAGATTTGGCAATGTAAAATTATCGACGTACGCCATTAACACAGTTTTGTTTGAACCTGGTCACATCAGAACCCACGCGTGTCTTCGTATGGAGCGATCATTTAAGCAAACAAACAATCAAGCCACATAACAGATTCGACTATGTTTAAGAAAGAATAAGATATTCACGTATTTCATGTTCGATAATCTTGTTGCATTAAGTGATTTGAAGTTTACACTGATCAAGGTATGGGAACACCTGTCACGCGGGTGTACACATTATTAGGGTCAAAGGTAATTAGAAGGGTCGCGTCCGTAAACTAGTCCTATTTGTACGTGTAAAAATAACGAACTAATCTAACACAGTTCGCGATTTGTGCACCAAAAGGGTTAAGAAGCTAATGAATTAGTCTGTGCGATACAAATGCGATATTGTCTTGCAAGTTTTCTTTACACGTATACAGGAAATAAGCTACATGTATGTTCGTAAACAACCCTCACACTCTTTTTTTATTCAACTGATTGCCTGGTGTTAACAAAGCGTCCTTTTAGCTTTATGAACTACAGTTCTTTAAATAGCAACTATGTGCCTAATGTTACACAAAAGCACGTGTGTTACAGTGGCAGTTGTATGACGTATGTCTTTATTATCAAAGTTCGTCAAACAATATGCAAGTATTATGTTCCAACATCTTTATTAAAAAGCTCAGAAGCCCAGGAATCAATAATCAGTTTTTAATCTAGATGCGTTAATAACTAATAAACCAGATAAGTTGGTGCGAGTCGACAGGTTCCAATTACTTTCAAAATTAATTGATTCAAATCATGTTGCAGGAAATGTATAGTTCCTTTTGAAACATTCATGTGATAAAAGTCACGATATGCTGTTAATTAAAAACATGTTAATACTGTTATACATTTCCTTCTGTATATGTTCTGTAAAAGTTGTTTGTGCTGAAAGCATGGAAAATGTAGTATAGAGTTGAAATACAAGCGCATTATCTTTCAGTGAATTCATAAAGTGCTCTTTCGGCACGATTGGTCTACTTTGTATTTTGAAGACACCAGAATTGTTGAAGATATGAAACAATATACGCAAGCGCCAAGTACTTAGCTATAGTGGGTGGCATATGTAACATTAGAGCTATTACCAGTCCTACCCACCCAGTTTCAACATAATGTTTTGGTAGCGTAATAAATTGCTCCACTAGCAAGATTGTCTTTTAATGTTTTACAGTGACGGGACGCGCGTACTTGAAATATTTACGCAGCTTTTGAATGATGATGCCATTATTGTTGTACACCCATTTCGTCTCTTCTGTCGTCCTTTGTCGACGCAACTTGAGACTGATTATTGGATGGAATTTCAGTAATGATAAACGGAATTAGAATTATCAAAATGTTTTAACCTTCAGCCTAGTTTCCCTGAGCTGAATTCATACCCCAGCCGACGAACGAATGTCTTTTGAACAATTGACGCAATCTTCTTGTCTATTGTAAAGCAAGACGATGGAGCTAATAGGTGAAATTCCCATTGCTTGTCGCTGTAAGAATCAAACTCTGATTTTAAAAAGTTTAAAAGTAGCCCAAATCAAACTTACTTAATCCACCCAAGGGTCATGATCAAGATCAAATTAAATTTAAAAACACAGCTTGCTTGCTTAAAGTAAATAGGATAAGCCTAATTGACATCTTTCATGTATGCATTGCACTTGAAATGTCAAATTCAAAAACAAAACAAACGGGTACATATTGTATATTAAAACAGTTAGAATGGTCTAGCAGTTACATACTCGTAGCTCAATTGTTAAGATTGATTCAAATTAATTCAAGTCATGTTGTAGGAAATGTATAGTTCCTTCCTTTTGAAACATTCATGTGATAAAAGTCACGATATCTTGTTAATTAAAAACCTGTTAATATACTGAAGTACGTTTACTTCTGTATGTTATGTGAAAGTTGTTTGATCTAAGAGCATGATAAAAATGTTGGATAGAATAAGTGTTTTATTATCAAGCGAATTACAAAACCAAACTTACTTGATCCACGCAAGGCTCATGATCTTGCGAAAAGTAAAGAGGATAGACCTAACTGACAGCTTTCATGTATGCATTATACTTGAAATATCAAATTCAAAAGCAAAACAAACGGGGTACATATTTTATAATAAACAAAGTCAGTTAGAATGGTCTAGCAATTACATACTCGTAGCTCAATCGCTAAGATTGATTCAAATTAATTCAAGTCATGTTGTAGGATATGTATAGTTCCTTCCTTTTGAAACATTCATGTGATAAAAATTACGATATCTTGTTAATTAAAAACCTCTTAATATACTGAAGTACGTTTACTTCTGTATGTTATGTGAAAGTTGTTTGATCTGAAAGCATGAAAAAAACGTTGAATAGAATAAGCGTTTTATTTTCAAGGGAATTAACATAAGTGCTCTTTCGGCATAATTGGTTTTAGTTTGTATTTTAAAGACACGAGACAATATCCACAATTCCAAAGTACTCAGTTATAACAACTGGGCGGCTTATGTAACATTAGAGCTATTGACATGATTACCAGTCCTACGCTGTTTCAACATTTCCAAATTTATGTTTTGTTAGAGAAATAAATTGCTCCACTAGCAAGATTGTCTTTTAATGTTTTACAATGACGAGACGCGTGTACTTGAAATATTTACGCAGCTTTTGAATGATGATGCCATTATTGTTGTACACCCATTTCGTCTAGTCTTTCGTCCTTTGTCGACGCAACTTGAGACTGATTATTGGATGGAATTTCAGTAATGATAAACAGAATTAGAATAATCAAAATGTTGTAACCTTCAGCCTAGTTTCCTTAAGCCGATCCATACCCCAATCACCGCCGACGAGCGATAGACTTTTGAACAATGGATGTCATCTTCTTCTCTATTGTAAAGCAAGACGATTCAGGTAATAGGTGAAATTCAAATCGCTTGTCGCTATAAGAATTGAAGTAAAAACTTTTTGCAGTGTCTAGAACTTGAAATAATATTGGAAAGGATTTTCTAATGCACACGTGGTTTAAACGTATTATTTCCAAATACTACTTTCTTTCTAAAACTGGAAATAATCCAAAACTATTTTTCCTTCAGCTGAACATGTTTTTAAATTTGCTTGGGGTCATGAAGAAATTTAAATGAGCACTAGCAAGATTGTCTTTTAATGTTTTACAATGACGGGACGCGTGTACTTGAAATATTTACGCAGCTTTTGAATGATGGTGCCATTATTGTTGTACACCCATTTCGTCTCTTCTGTCACCCATGTCGACGCAACTTATTATTGGATGGAATTTCGGTAATGATAAACAGAATTAGAATAATTACGAAGTTGTAACCTTCATCCTAGTTTCCGTAAGCTGAATTCATACCCCAGTCGCCACCGACGAGCGAATGACTTTTGAACAATGGACGCAAGACGATGCAGCTAATAGGTGAAGATCCCATCGCTTGGCGATATAGGAATCGAAGTGAAAAACTTTTAGCCACTGTCTAGAAATGATGAAATCTTGAAGTGATGGAAAGGTTTTCTAATACACGCATGGTTTAAACGGAATATTTTCAAATGCTACTTTCTTTCTAAACAAACGCAGTTTCATGATTCTCTTCTCGTTGATAAATGGAGCTAAATTGATTTTCCTCTGAACAAGAAACTTGCTGTTGATTATCCCGATGTACCCGCATGGAATCCTGGCTGCGATGATTATTCTATGTATGCGGAATAGGGATCTGCCCCTGAATCTTATCTTTTCAGTGGTCAACCTCAAAAGTAGCAATTATCAGAGCTTCCAGTTCCTTTAATTATCTTGCCCCTGATGTCATTTCACATTATAGATATGTTACTTGAAAACGTGTCCATGACATGACAACCGTGGTCTATATTAACGATGCTTACATAAGTATATATTGGTTTGCTCCATTTAGCTGTCATAGAAAGATCAATTGGTCGATAAGAAGTAGCGATATTTCAAGAATAACCAAGTATTTTTATTTAGTAACAGACCCTTTGTGACTAGCTCCTTATTCACGGTTCATATAATCTAATAGCATGTCTTTGTCGGGCGATTATCCACGGTTGAAACAGACGTCGCGTTTTAAGTTCTGCAGAGACTTTTGGTTCTTGGCCTTGATTTTAATCTCAAGTGACTATAATTGAAGACCGAATTAAAAAGACTAGTTTGCGTCTGACGTCAGGGCAAATGCGCGACGTGATTGGTTGCTGACATGCGCATTACGTCATTTTTGGTCTAGTTGACAGGACGTCATACGCAAACCAGCCTTTTTAATTCTGTCTTCAATTATAGCCTTGCTCAGGGTTTCGTTCTCCTTCTTGACGTAGGAAGACGCTGCGGAAATTTTAGCCGCTTCGAAAGACGCTGGCGGAACAATAGCAGTTGTGTCTGCCGCAACGGAAACTCGCTCCCAAGACGTCGGACTAATGCCTGGCCTTTAGTGTGTCAATTTCGTTAAGGTATTTGGTAGAATAAAGGTTACTTTTATTCATATTGGTCGAGTCAGTCATTTCGCGACAATATTCAAGTACACATGAAAGGTTAAACGTTAGATATTGCTATGATATTCAGTTAATTAAAAGTGTGCACAATAAGTTCACCTAATCGTTTCAACTAACTTCCCGCCTGTATTTGAAACCGATCATTCGGATAGAATAAATAGCCCTTTGACCTGTCATAAAAATGTTACTGTAAACTTCGGGATGTCATAAATGACATTTTGCTACTTAGTACGGATATTCATTTAGAACTAGAACTACGACGTTGGGGTGTGCTACCCCATAAGGGTTTTCATCCGTCATTAAAAAAATGCGCGTCTTTACGCCCAATCGACTTAAGCTAATTGTAGATTTATCCTTTGCTCTCATTTTAGTTACGCATTTTTACCTCAGAACCTTACCCGGAGAAGGACTGGCCATCAAAAATGACCATAGAGGGGTGAGGGCCACCACGATTTTCATTTCGCTCTTGTAAACTTATTCCAAAAGATAGTGACTTTTTACATGTTTTACTTGCTAGTTAGTTTGAAATAGACATTTACTTTTATATTTATGCACATCGCATGTTCGTAGAATTTTTAGCAGAAAATCAATTTTGACAGTCTTGATCATGCAAAAAAGAAGAACTGAAATAATAAAAATATAAGCATGCATTTTTTTTATTCGGATGTTCGATTTTTTTCTATATTGAATGCCTTTTCCAATTCAGTAGCACATTTTATGCATGTTCACAAAAAAGCAAAAATCTCAAATTTAATTAACTTCTGGTTCAGCAAATCGCTGACTATATCTTTAAGTTTGTTCCCATACATCTGGCATGCAGTTTCATTTACTCGCGTGGGATCACATTAATATACTGACACTCAATGTACATCGGACAACATTCTAAGACATTGACTTTTACGAGCTATTATTACCTAGCTAATAGAGTACTTGAAACGCTAACTTAATGATTATGAACAGTACATGAGACTTAAAATAAATTAGTAAAGGTGAACAGCATTTACAAGGTGTATCTATTTGTCACAATCAAACTACACATATTCCGATATAAATATCACGACTATAATGAAATTCTTGAATGTCTTTAAGAGCCCCAGTAATTATAAAGGGCTAATTAGTTTAAAGGCCTTTACCACGTCTATTCACCCATTGCATTGCTCCGTCATATGCAAGGAGAGCATCGAACTGGCAATATTCATGAAAGGAAGAATTATGTAACTTTACACAATGTTACATGATTGGTTCAATTCCCATTCATATATGCTTCAAAATCGAGGTTCTCCTCGCATATGGCGGGACCGTACAATGAGCTAATAGATAAAGTATAGATTGGTTTAAAACCACTGCATGTATCTTGAACTAAAACTATTTTTAGAAATTTACTATACAAGAATGTTTCAGTGTTTGATTTTTTCAATTTATAATTACCCAATAAACACACAACGTTTTACAGAGAACATTTAAATGTCGGGTTATATAAAGGGTATGAAAACGTTTTAATAACTTTCAAAAAACATTTTTGAAAACGTGACGCAGAACATTCTAACAGGATGTTAACAAAATGTTTTGCTGAAATGTTTGCCCAAAATATTTTACAATAACATTTAAAAATGTACCCCTGACTTTTATATAACCCGACATTTAAATGTAATTAAACGTTTTGAATAAACGTTTTAAGAACATTGTTGTGTTTGCTCGGTATTTTTTTCTTTGCACACAAGAGATTCATTCTATCTGTCTTACGTCACTATCCATTATATATCTGACTTTTTTTAATTAATTATTTTGCTTTTGATTTTTACACATGTTTATTCTGGTGTTTTTTTTTTAATTTAAGCGAAGTATGTTTTAAACAAGCACACTTACCTTTGAACTTAATATGCTGAACATTAATATGATACCAGTGAAATTTGTCAAAATGTTCAAATTACATGCTTTTTAAATCTAAAATAATCAATAAATGCCCTTTAATGGCTAACTCTACGACAGAAGAGTAATTTATCTTGCATAAAAGCAAGATCTGCGATAAAAGCTTACCGTCTCTTCGCAACAACTATTATTGAAGAAAAATTACGTTGTGTATCTACACTGGGTCAAGGACAGCTATTCCAGTTGAAATCCATCCACCCCTATGGAAGACATGACCTTAATCTCCCACACAGAGAGTATGAGCTTCATATGGATTTACCTGAATGGGTGACTCCATTTGAAATCTACACCCCCTGTATGGGATATTAATGCCATATCTTTCATGGGGTGTATGGATTTCATTTAGAATAGCACATTGGTAGTTTATATGGTGGTTTAGATTTTACATTAACTGCTGAGGACTAAATGTTCATTAGAAAATAAATTGTTAGGAAGCGACCATGATTCAGTGAGTGGGGATTTCAATTTAATCAAGTCATTTCAACAACCCAATCTTTTTTCATTATTATTTAAGTGTTTAAATAAAAACAAGTGGATATAGCTGGCGTAGAGCGCATTGTTCGAAATACCGTATTATGTCAATGTTCTAAATAATTCCTTATAAATTGAAAATTAAATCTGTATGCAACCACAGAAAAGATATCAATTTAAATTAATATTTTCTTTAATAATAATTTAATAATGTAATGCTTCAAAGGCAAAATATCCATTTATGTATAGTGGGTCTAAGATTGTAAAATAGTTTGGTCAAGTTTGGCCAAAACTTTTCATGTTTATAATATCTACCGAAAATTTGACAAGTTTGAAATTAGGCGAACCTCAAACAAATGCTATTAAAATAGCATTTGTTTGTGGTTCGCCTACGTTCAAGGGCCCCAGAACAAAAAAGGAAAAAAAAAGGAAAAAAAGAAACGACGAAGAAGAGGAAAAGAGAATAGAAACAAGGAGAAAGGGGGATAGATACGATAAAGGTCAGGGAAAATGAGAGAAGCAATGGAGAGACGAAAAAGGGAAAGGGGAGAGGAAGAAAAAGGAAATCAAGTTTGAGGACATTAAAGAGGGCGGGTGTTTATGTGTTTGTTTTGTTTTTGTGCTCCTGAATTTCTACTATGTTATTGTTGCTGTTGCTGTTGTTGTTGTTGTTGTTGTTGTTGTTGTTGTTGTTGTCGCTGTTGTTTGCAATGATCATCATTGCTACCTTTAATATGATGAATGTCATTCTATTCCAAAGATTCATTTGACATTACCGTAAAAACTCGATAGTTAGCATATGTGCTTACTATATATCGAGCGCTTCTGAAAATATGAAATTGTACCAAAGTCCGGCGCTTTACCAACTGAGCTAATCATGCTAATGGGGTTGAGACACAAATTTGCAAGTTTACCTGTTCGTGTATAACTATGTGTATCGATGATTTGCTCAAAGCCCTTTACACTTTTGTGGATGGGGCATTTCATGTTTGCATGTTTTAAAAGCGCATATGCTAACTATCAAGTTTTTACGGTATATCATACACTAATATTACAAAATAATGTTTTAATAGATTTTTAAGGTTGCTTACATAACCAATTTTATTAGCCGGTTTCAATTAACCATGTACTGAATAATACATTTCGTTGGGTGTCTAAATAATCATGTTTCATGATGACGCTAGCATACTGTTTCTACTTAATAGTTCTGTATAAAAAGGACACATTATGATAGGCGTTGGGTTCGAGGATTTTAAATTATTTTTGACCGTCCAGATAAATGGGCTGTAATGTCGGCATTTTCAGATATTAAGCAGGCAAATGCTCCGTAAAAAAGCTTTACAAACAATATATTGCATAGCCCTGTTGCTTATTTGCAAGGAAGTAAACAATCAGTAAAAAAGGTTGGATATCCTTTGTTTCCTGATGTTTTTGAGAGGCTCAATGTGCCATATTTAAAAACGAACTTTGCCGACATTACAGCACATACTTGCTGGATAGTCACATTTATGTAACAACCGACAGCACTGCATTGTCAGCATGTAACACCCGAAGCCGTCCACCTGTAAAAGTTTTACCATGTAAATCCTATGTAGAAACAAATCATCCCAAGCTAGGAATGACCGTGAATCTCGTAAAAGCAAGTCAAGACTAAGAATTTTCATACGATAAAGCTACTTTGCACAGGATAGCACTATTGTGCGCAAACGGCGTTTCACATATTAAAAGTCAAATGTTATGTTGTACACGTATAGTTATTTCAGCGTAGATTATTGCGCTATAGAGCGCGTGTTTTCTGTGCTCCCATTTTTCAATCCCGGTGTTCAATTGTATTATTTTTGTTATCGTTTTCAATGATAATTTCATCCCCAAGACTTCATAACTTGACTTGACAACTTCATCGAATTTTACACAATGATCAAAAAACAGAAGACATAATTTCATGCACTAATAGTGCAAATTAAATCTTTAAAAAGGGTTTCTAAGGTTGCTTACATAACCAATTTCAATAACCGGTTTCAATTTATCATTCATTTCATGATACACACTTCATTATGTGTCTAAATAATCATGTTTAATGGTGATGCTAGCAGACTGTTTCCACTTATTTTTGTATAAAAGAAACACATTATAATAGTCTTTGAGTTCAAGGATTTTGGCTTATTTATGTAACGACCGACAGCACTGCATGGACTCGTCAGCATGTAACATAAGTCACCAGAAGCCGTCCACCTGCCTGCACAGTGCGTAGAGTACTTAAACAAAACATACGAGGTGATAATTGTAGCAGTTTTACCATGTAAATCCTATGTAGAAACAAATCACCCCAGGCTAGGAATGACCGTAAATCTCGTTAAAGCAAGTCAAGACTAAGAATTTAAATACGATGAAGCTACTTTGCAAAGGATAGCACTCTAGAGAGAGTTATCGGCATATGGATCGAACTAGTGCGCAGACGGCGTTTCACATGTTTAAAGTCAAATGTTATGTTTTATAGTTATTTTTAGCGCCGATTATAGCGCAAAAAAGCACGTGTTTACCAGTCTGTTTTGTGCTCCCGTTTTTCAATCCCGGTTTTTAATTATGTTATTGTTGTTGTCGTTTTCAAGGATCATCATCACTACCTTAAATGTGATTGATGATAAATGTCATTTTATTCCCAAGACTCATTTCAAAACTTCATCGAATTTTACACAATGATCAAAAAACAAAAGACATATATCATGCACTATTAGTGCAAAATAAGGTTGCTTACATAACCAATTTCGATAGCCGGTTTCAATTAACCATTCATTTAATGATACACACTTTATTGTGTGTCTAAATAATCAAGTTTAGTGGTGAAGCTAGCATACTGCTTCCACTTATTTTCGTATAAAAAAGATACATTATATTAGTCTTTGCGTTCAAGGATTTTGGCTTATTTATATAACGACCGACAGCACTGCATGGAATCGTCAGCATGTAACATAACTCACCCGCAGCCGTCCACCTGCCTACACAGTACTAGTGCGTAGAGTACTTAAACAAAACATACGAGGTGATAATTGTAGCAGTTTTACCATGTAAATCCTATGTAGAAACAAATCACCCCAAGCTAGGATGACCGTAAATCCCGTTAAAGCATGTCAAGACTAAGAATTTACATACGATAAAGCTACTTTGCAAATGATAGCACTCTAGAGAGAGTTGTCAGCATATGGATCGAACTAGTGCGCAGACGGCGTTTCACATGTTTGAAGCCAAATAAATGCTGTGTATTGCGCAAGAGAGCGTGTGTTAGGTCTGGTTTGTGCTCCCGTTTTTCAATTCCGGTTTTCAATTGTATTATTCTTGTTGTCGTTTTCAATAATCATCATCACTACCTTTAATATGGTTGATGATAAATGCCATTTTATTCCCAAGACTTATTTGAAAACTTCATCGAATTTCACACAATAATCAAAAACAAAAGACATGGAATCGTCAGCATGTAACATAAGTCACCCGAAGCCGTCCACCTGCCTACACAGTGCGTAGAGTACTTTAACAAAACATACGAGGTGATAATTGTAGCAGTTTGCCATGTAAATACTATGTAGAAACAAATCACCCCAAGCTAGGAATGACCATAAATCTCGTTAAAGCAAGTCAAGACTAAGAATTTACATACGATAAAGCTACTTTGCAAAGGATAGTACTCTAGAGAGAGTTATCAGCATATGGATCGAACTAGTGCGCAGACGGAGTTTCACATGTTTAAAGCCAAAATGTTATGTTGTATAGTTATTTTAGTGCGGTTTATTGCGTAAGACCTCGTGTTTGATCTGTTTTGTGCTCCTGTTTTTCAATCCCGGATTCAATTGTATTATTGTTGTTGTCGTTTTTAATGATCATCATCACTACCTGTAATATGATTGATGATAAAGCTCATTTGACAACTTCATCAAATTTTTACAATGATCAAAAAACAAAAGACTTTAATATTATATCTTGTACTAATAGTGGAAAATAAATTTAAAAAAAGATTTCTAAGGTTGCTTACATAACCAATTACGATAGCCGGTTTCAATTAACCATTCATTTAATGATACACACTTTATTGTGTGCCTAAATAATCATGTTCAATGGTGAAGCTAGCAGACTGTTTCCACTTATTTAAAAAAAAAAAGATATATTATAATAGTCTTTGAGTTCAAGGATTTTGGCATATTTATGTAACGACCGACAGCACTGCATGGAATCGTCAGCATGTAACATAAGTCACCCGAAGCCCGTCCACCTGCCTGCACAGTGCGTAGAGTACTCAAACAAAACATACGAGGTGCTAATTGTAGCAGTTTTGCCATGTAAATCCTATGTAGAAACAAATCACCCCAAGCTAGGAATGACCGTAAATCTCATTAAAGCAAGTCAAGACTAAGAATTTACATACGATAAAGCTACTTGCAAAGGATAGCACTCTAGAGAGAGTTATCAGCATATGGATCGAACCCGGGGGGCCACTCAAATATAATGATGTAAGCATGCGTGACCAAAAAACGCGTGAAAAGGGGTGTTTTTCTTGGTTGAGCACGTTACGCGCGTGACGCGTTAAGGGGGTAAAAAACGGTGATTTTCATGAAAAGGGGTAGTTTTAAAATCGTTTGTAACTCATTTAGGGTACCATTTTAATCCGCTTTTCAAATCTGTTGAAACTACGATTCCGAAAAAAGTTTATTCCAGTGCCGGAATTCCCCGTTCGTAGAAATGTTTACAGCATACTCCAAACCTAGAGTGTCACTCTATTATGCAAATATATTTCATGACGTATTACATGTGATTTAACCATGACCTTGTACTTCTATGTAAAATACTGTTCAGATAAAAAAAACGTGCATATTAATTAATGACGTCATATGAATTATGATGGGTATATAGTTCAGTGGACAGATGGGGAGACGAAAATATCATATGGGACATGTATTTCAAAAAGATTTTCAAGACTTTTATAGATTCCTCACATTATTTACTACACCTGCTGGTAGATTTTTTTTTTTTTTTTCTCTGGATTACTTTAGGAAATTATATATGCGGTAGAAAGCATGAAAAGGGGACACGATACCGGGACACGATACTTTAGGTGCCGAATTCGGAACCAAATACGAATACTGCTTAACGTTGAATGGATAAATTACGCTGTATATTGGTATTTTATATTCTCACAAAACTACTTTACGAGAATCCAATCAGATTCATGTAACAATCTGCGAATCTGAAGGCCTAATGGTACACTCTGAATTCATCGTGTCATTATTTATATGTAGACCTATTTAAAAGGGCATTTCGTGATCCACAGCCTCATCCCCCACTTTTCTCAAAAAAGTTGAGATTTTTATATCACTGGAAACCTCTGGCTACATAATGTTTATGTACAAAATATTTCTTGCAGATTAATTCGTTTAGCCAAGATATCGTGAAATTTGAATTTCGTTCTGGTGCACCAGAACGAAATTACAACGTATTGTCTATGGAGCAGTGTAATACACATAATCATGCATAACTCGCAAACGCAATATCGGAATCGACTGAAATTTTGGGAATATGCTTTTTTCGTGGATATGTACTGAAAAATGTCATAAAAAGAGGATGCTAGGATCACGAAATACTCCTTTAAGTGATACCGGAGGGGGGTAGGGCAGGCCTATATTAATAGGGAGGGGTAGACTTTTTAGTGTTCAATGACAAGAACTGACAAGTTAGTAGGCCTACAAAAATTGTTCAAGTTGTCAAAATCCATCAAAACTTGTAAAGTGGGTCAAATTTAGACAAAAACTTGTTTAGGGGTCAAAATTAGACAAAAACTTGTTTAGGGGGTCAAAATGAGACAAAAACCTGTTTAGGGGGTCAAATTTTTGGGGAAAGCGCGCTAAAAACTTGCTTAGGGGGTAATTTTGCTCACAGAGGAAAACTTGTTTAGGGGGTGTTCGAAAAAAATTTGGTCACGCATGCGTACACTCTCATATTTGAGTGGCCCCCCGGGGGATCGAACTAGTGCGCAGACGGCGTTTCACATGTTTAAAGCCAAAATGTTATGGTGCATAGTTATTTTAGTGCGGATTATTACGTAAGAGCACGTGTTTGGTGTGGGTTGTGTCACTGTTTTTCTATTTTATTGTTGTTGTTGTCGTTGGTATATTGCTGAGGTCATAGGTGTTGGCCCGGGGGGTCTTCCTGGTTGAAGGTATACGGGGATGTGCCACGGTTTTGGGGTACCTTTTAAGCGATTTTGGTATATCGATGGGTGGGTTTTTAGTGGATACCAATGCGCCCAATTGGGCGCATTTGGGCAAAAATGCCATTAAAGCGCCCAATTATGGCAAATTTGGGTGCTTTTTGGGTGCTTTTTCTTGAAAATTGGTATACTGATGGGTAGCAAAAACAGAAAAAGTAGGTATAGAGAAAGTCAGCATCCGAAAGTCTGCGTGGCACACCCCCGTACAAAATTTTTCGAAGAACCCCCCCGGGGGTGTTGGTGTGATGATAATGATGACGTTGGTTCTATTTGTGTGGTGTTGTTTTGCTGTTGTTGTTGATGACGGTGATGTTGTTTTCGATGTTGTTGTTTTGATATAGTAGGCGGTGGTTGAGGTGTTGTTGTTGTACCGTTTTTATTGATTACTCCGGCTGCCCCCTACTGCTGTATAGAATAAGCCAAATCGACATTAAAATTTGCATTGCACAGTGAGACAGTTTTTACAGTTTTGGGACACTTTGCACTCTGACCTATCGGGAAAATTGTTTTTTTTTATGCCTACAAAATATTGTTTAAAATATTTTCCTTGAATAGAAGAATGATAAAAATTGTTTATATCAAAAGTTGATTATTTAAACTATTTTTTGATAATAACATGATTACAATAAGAACTGAATGACTTATAATTAAACCAATTTCCCAGGTAGGTCAAGGTCGAAACTGCCACAACCTTCCCACAATGCCTGTCGCTTTCCTAATTACTCCCACGTAAACCAACAACAAATTAAACCAACTATAAATAGGTAACCACATCTAATCATAACACATGATCTCCATCTGTATTGGAAGGATCATTTCAATGTGTCAATGCCTTTTTATAATTACAACTGAATTATTCATAGGGCTTACATATCGTCACCTTGCTACGATAATTGTCTAAGTCATTTTTTTTGTAATCAGTGTAAAATAATTATGATTCAAGCATGCATTCCCAGCAAACATAAAACGTTTTTAAAACGTTTCAAATGGGTTATTATATATTGAGTTTGGGTTTTGGTAAAAACGTTTTAATAACATGTTATGTCGGGTTTTCTAAAGGTTATGTGAACGTTTTAAAACGTTTTGAGCGAAAACACACTACAACAACATTTTTAAAATGTTGTCAAAATGTTATTGTAAATAGTGTTAGCAAACACTTTTTGCAAAAATATTTCGTCAACAAATAAATAACAGAATGTTAGACTATTTTGCAGGAACTTGCCAAAAATGCTTTTGAATGTTATGAAAACGTTTTATACCCTTTATACAATCCTATATATAAACGTTTTCTGTAACCTTTTGCGAATAATGTCGAAAATGTTTTGTGTTTGCTGGGTCAGTAACGTCCCAGCAAACACAAAAACGTTTTAAAACCGTTTTAAATAAGTTATATTTTGGCTTTTGGTTTAGGTAAAAACGTTTTAATAACATTAAAATGTCGGGTTATATAAAGGTCATGATAACGTTTAAAAACATTTTGTATGAAAACACACTACAACAATATTTTTAAATGTTTTCAAAAAATGTTATTGTAAACTTTTTTTGCAAATATTTTTGCCAAATATTGTGTCAATACTGAAATAACATTATGTTAAATATTTAAATCCAGCAAACACAGATATGTTCTTAAAATGTTTTTTTTTTCAAAACCTTTTAATAACATTTAAATGTCGGGTTATATTAAGGTCATGAAAACGTTTTTAAAACGTTATTGAAAATATTTTGGGCAAACATTTTTCGCAAAATATTTTTTCAACTCCCAAAATAACATTCTGTTTAGAATGTTTGGTAAAAGTTTTCAAGAATGTTTTTGGAATGTTATTAAAACGTTTTTATACCCTTTATATAACCCGACATTTAAACGTTTTTGTAAAACATTTTTGTTTGCTGAGCAGTAGATTATCAAAAAGGGTTTTTTAAGGTTATGAAAACGTTTTATACTCTTAATATACCCTTTAAACGTTTTCTGACAACCTTTTATAACCTTTTGCGAATGATGTCGAAAACGTTTTGTGTTTGCTGGGGTAATCACCCTTATTATTTCTGATTATTCCCGTTAATTGGTCTCATTGTCATTTGTTCTTGTGCAAAGATTGGTGAATAGATATGTTTAAATGCATACTTAAACCATATTTTGTGTTTGTTCTCAAAATTAAAAAAAATAGACTTTTAGTTTATGGCAATCATGGTAGCAGGCTGACAATATGCACCTAATAAATGACCGATGCTGGCGATTGTGAATTCCACCATCATAATTCACGATTCGTGTGGATTGTTTTGGTACAGTTATGTTTGCATGCTTGACATTGTAACTGTGTTTGCTGTTTAAAAAAATATTCATTTGTTTATAAAGTATGTATTTTAGTGTTATCTTCATGTGACTACAAAAACTGTTTAGAATAATGTTAAAGAATATTCACGAAAGTTACCTTGCGTTTGTTTATTTTCCCCTGCGATAGCGAGCTATAGCGCAAACAACCTAAAATTACAAAGTTAAATCAATTCAAATGTCAATCTTAAGAGCCATAAAAACACTAATTACAATACTAAGTACTAGTACAGTCGCATTCTGATGCTATAGGTGTTAAAAACCAATAGCATGCCTTACTGTTTACGTAGTAGATAAAGGGTGAGAAACAGACCATTACCATAGATAATCGGTGTCTTGTTGAGGAGATGGTGAGCATGTTAGTCGCTCGGAAGGCGAGACCCCGAAGGGGTCGAGCCTTCCGAGCGACTAACATGCGAACCATACCTCAACAAGACACCGATTATCTATGGTGATGGTCTGTTTTGAACCGTTTATCTTACATATACGGCGAGCAAAAATAAACGAATTTGTTGTTAAAGTGTATTCATTTTCCAAAAACAAAATGGAAAAAACTGATGTATTATTTTGTAAAAGTTGTGGGTTTTTTTCCCAAAATAAAAACACCTCGAGATAGTGTAATATTCTTCCCATGTGTCCTGCGTGCGAGTCTATTAAAGACAAATGCAAGTGATCAATACAGAATTGATCTCAATTGACAATTGTATTTGAAGTGGTTTGGTTATTCACTTGCTTTAATCCGCTGGAGTTTATTCACCCCGTGACCATTGTTATTCAAATAATTAATGAATAATGCAAATTATATGGACTACAATCTGTTTCAACACCATGAAATTTATATCTTAGAAAAATGTGAGTATAAGCAGATATTTGAAAGACCTAGTAACGTTGTGTCCAATGGTGCTCCCCATTATGGGTAGGTCACAGTAAGGCTTTGCACCCCCAGCCTCTTGACTTGTAATGAGTACCGCAGGTTAGTTTGCGAAGCTCCCCTGGTCGGGTAGTATCCCGGGGGTTCTTGCCTAGCAGCTAATTTGCATGGACCGTTGAGCGTTTTTGGGTTGGGCAAGGATAAAGGCAGATTCCCTTCTAAAAACCAATGGCAAGTTTATATACATGTACTGAGTTTACATTCAACGAAACGGTTACTTTTTATTTATGAATATTTACTTCGTTATGCTAATTAAAATTTAATTACTGTTATACGGACTGCAGGAGCCCTCTATATATAATTTTCTCTTGCCATGTAACATTTGCATTTAAATCGAGCTGTAAATGCATTTTTTCCAAATAATAGTAGCCAACTCAGATTCTACATGCAAGTTGTGATCCTTTCCATAGTGTTTCTAGAATGTCCATGGTATTCCTTTTGTTTAGCTCGCTGCCCGAGACCGTTATCTTGAGCTATTGTGTTGATAACGGTCTCTGGGCAGCTAGCTACCTCCATTGCTCTAGGTAATGGTCGAGGCAACGAACCTCAAACAAAAGGAATACAATGGATAATCTGTGAATAGAAAAGGGCTAGACGTATATAAACAGATATCGTACTTACCGTATACTGAATCAATATTGATTGCGTATAAATAACACACATGAAATGCAGTAAAAATAACTCTTCCGTAAATCGTAGGTAATATAGTGTTATGACGATTTCATTATTTTAGTTATGCTTTTGCGTACGGTTTTTTATTTACATCAATATAGCGAATTGTTCCCCGATTATGTTTCTTTTCGAGAGCATTATAAACATTGAATACACATAACGTTCGCAGATTTAATGCAAATCTTTTAAAATGAGATATTTCAATCTCTTGAGGCTCTCAAAACATGTCCTTATGTTGACCATGTAAGGAGAGGCTTAAACTGTAATAAAATGTTTTAACATTGAATAATCTCCTCTTAAATCATTTACATGCGTTGATGTTATTGCTATTCTAGTTTTCGGTATTTTTTGTATGCATTAATGGAAATTAACATATATTTCAACTGTCTTCAGCAATTATTCGTTTTTTCTTCATTACACAATAACAAGACAGTATTCTAACTATGCCCCAACTAGGAGTAACAAAACGACCATGAATAATGTAACCTCAAAAATTAACATCTATATACATCGACAATCTGAATTCCAAATTTGCATTAAATTGGAGCGAAAATTAAAACAAGAACAACATATCGTTATGATGTGCGGTTTTGAGGTAGAATATAAAAGGCCAAATCTTCATTTAAAAGCTGTGCTTTAGTACAGAAGTAGAGCAACCCGCGTGTTCGTTTTGTTTTTATTGCTTAAGCAATGCTACCTACATAGCATGTTTTAACACATTGTTTGTGGAATTAAACCATTTAAACCATTTTTTTTCGTTGCAAATTTGAAATTCAATAAGGTGGACCGTAATTTCATTGAAAGTTTATCGTGTAAAATTTGAAATTGTTGGCAATCTGATCTCACCCGATATAATACAGCGAGTTGGAATATGTATTGGGGTAAAATGGTAAAGTGGAGATCTTAATGTCGGTCTGTGATAGTATTGCGCACTGTGTTATAGCGAATAGAGAACCCCATTACTATAATTCTAAATCTGATTCATGATAAGTGAGGCATGAAATACATGGTGCTTGTTATTACTGCATAATTTAATAATGTTTTAATGAAGTTAAAAGAAAGCAGTCGGGTCACTCTGTTTTATTAGTAGCTGCTCTTTTGTACAATTGATTTTTATATGCAATTGATATTAAAATCTTACTATAAAATAGAATTATTTTTAACCTCATGCAAGCTTTTTGAATGTGTGTAATAATGTGTTTAAAATTTGTAAGAAAATGGAAAGCAATACTACTAATTATGAACTTTATATTTAGGTGATATGAACAAATTAAACCCATTATTATGCGTTGGTTTCCGTTTTGTGGTTGCATAAATAGATGTATAGATATTCAAACAAAAGAACGGCAGTTTGTCATTGATACCGAAACAAAAGACGTGCTTACTATTTTATTTCAATGATTGATCAATTTGATTAGTCATGTTAATGTACAAAAGCAGAAACGGTCTCGCTTATATTGTATTCCACCGATGAAGTATTTACCGTTAAAGTGACTAAAAATAACGGTCAACAGATTGTGTCGTGTTTAGAGTTTATTGCAGTGTTTCTATTGTTTCAGTCTATTATATTGTTGATTTTGTCGATTCTGTTTTAATTCAAACATTTTAAGAATAATATAACGATCATGAAAGACAAAACGATAATTTCCCAAATTCTGAATAATTATAATTATTCTAATATTTGACCATAAATTTAACTATAGATTGAAAATTTGGGAATATAATTATAAAAAAAGATCAATATCTTCTACAAGAGTTCAAATAATTATTATCATCTCGTAATCTAGTGCGTGAAAACCTTAGGCACGTCCAGATCTCTTCAAACATCAAACGCCCTTTATTATTTACCCGAGAGGATCACATGTTGTTCTTATGGGACATGAAGCATTGCAGCCTCGTCCATGATCATTATAATAATTTAGGCATATCATGTAACACGAAATATTCCTCTTCATGTTTGCGTACTACTTCTATCATGTCTGTACGGCTCAGAACTATTTACATTTGGTTAGTATGGGAACATTGAACACACATTTTCTGCTGTTTTCCAAGCATGCAGATATTTTACAGATTCAGTTTTAATATATAGTTAAAAATACTGGAAAAGGGTTGTTCAGAAATCAAAAAATTTTGGGAGCAAGATAATGTTTCAACCTTAGTTCGATCTAATCTAATCTACAGGACTTTGAGAACGCTTATACTTTATGTTAATTAAACGATATTAGAGAGATTGCGATTTCAAAACCCCGTCACATGAGAGTGATTTTGAATATATGCACGGGCGTATGTATGTACTCTCTAAATTCTAAAGAGTGAAAAAGTCAATCCTCCTCGGAGTGACTCTTTGAGTCAATCGAAAAGATTGACATTTCAATCTACCAAGAGTGAAAATCACATATTTTTCGCCATACGAGTAAAATTTTCACTCTGCAAAGAGTGAAATTTCAATCTTTTAGAGTGAATTGTCAATCTTTTCAGAGTGTTCCCTCAGCACAATCTCTCTCGATTGAAGTGTGTTTAAATTTAATAAACATAAATAAACTTCAATTGAGAGAGATAGTGCTGAGGGAACACTCTGTGAAAAGATTTACTTGTATGGCGAAAAATATGTGATTTTCACTCTTGGTAGATTGAAATGTCAATCTTTTCGAATGACCCGAAGAGTCACTCCGAGGAGGATTGACTTTTTCACTCTTTAGAATTTAGAGAGTACGTTTGAAAATCGCAAGCTCTCTAGTATGGACGTAGAAAATGGTTTCATTACATGAATAGAAACACATATATATACGGGATACCATGAATTAAAACCGTATCGAAATATTTCACAGGTATATGTGACCGTACAGCACGAATGAGCCGTAAATTCCCTAAATTGTATTCCGAGTTACAGTGTAAAATGTGTATGAAGGTCCTATTCATCGGTAACATAAGCTGGCGCGACATCTTTCTCATTTTTATAGTCAAACACCAATCAATAATCCTAATGTTGAAGTGGATAATAAGCTTCTACCTTAAATGGCTATAGAATTTTTTAATAGCGCTGGTCTTTGTTTGTTTTGACTAAATCCTGTTCAAGTGGTGGGTTACCAGGCGAAGTATTTTGTATTGGTATGTATAACCAACAATTAACAATGAGAAAACTTTCTTAAACCTCGTTGACTTGGGGATGATTTGAAATGACCGCTAATTATGACTGTTTGATATTTATTGCCGGCAAGGTGGAAAAAGAGACACATGTAGAAACGAAAGAAGCTACCATTTTGTTGAAGGAGCAAAGTTTAACAAACCATAACCCCGCTTCTGGATATCGTTTGAAGTCAAATAATATACCATTTTTAAGCTTATGATGTATATTTTCTAAACACGAAATAAAATAAAATTGACCGGGGGAGAAATTTACGGCTCATTCGTCGTGTACGGTCACATATAATCAAGATTTTATTACAGAAATCAGGTATTAAGAAATATTTGCCAACAAATTGTACCACAAGCGAGGATCAAATCACACATCAAGGTGTTTCGGCATATCAAATCAATCCAATTACTTCTGTAAAAGCTCATAAATTAACATCGATAATACCTTATAATAAAGTAGTAAATTTCAAATAATACTTTCGTGTTTTAATAGAGCGAGGAATTAAATATTTTTGTTTTGAAAACTATGCAAAATCACCTGCCTTTTTGTCATGCTAAAACAAATCCATGTACCATCTACGGTATATCCTATAATAGCCGATCGGCTCCGTGCTTAACTCCACCATTTGCATAATTATACCGGTCATTACACTAAGTAGTTGCTATCAGGGGAATTAATCAGAAACATCGTATCTTTGACGTGTAATTTTCTTGCATATAACTCAAGTTTGTGTTTTTTTTCTCCCACATATAAAACCCTTGTGGGTTAGCACATTATGCAGTAGTCATGTACAGAGATTGATATCAGGGGATATCACCATCCGGTCTATTTGCTAATGTCTTGCAATATCGTTTCTTTTTCATGAAATTTATTCCGTCTGTTGAATGGATTGAAATTAGTAAAATGTTAAATGTATCCATTTAAAATGCACTGATTGAAGGTAAAATGTCACATTTAAATGTAAAAACATTTTTATATTGAATATACTTTAGGTTTAAAGATAAGTCTCTAGAAATACTGAATGCCAGTCATATATTGGCAGATAACACTACCATATCAAGCGTCTCTGCTTCTTTATATCGATATGTTTGATGCAATGTGTTTTCAAAATGTTATTATAATACAACATTGCGTGTTCGATGGATAATCGGAGTGCTGTCTCAAAGAACGTACGCATGTAGAAAAAAGATTTTCTGAATCCTAATCTCCGGTCTTAAAAGAGGACCGTACTTGTCTGCATACCATCCGTCGTCAAATGTCTTGGGGTAATCGTAGGACCAGCCCTTGCGCTCAATTTAGTGATTTTGTTTTTAACCTAGGCCCACCTCCCTTCCCTTACCCGGGTAGTTGGACGATTGAACTGCGAAGGTAGGGGTGGGCTGGTGAAGCCCACTTATATTTACTTTTACTCTTGTAGAAATATAGTAAGGGGGATTTGATTTAAACTTGATATTAAGATTACATTAGTGAGTTCTTTCATATTTAGCGTTGTTACAATGTTCTTACATAGCTATAATAATAATAATAATAATAATAATAATAATAATAATAATAATAATAATAATAATAATAATAATAATAATAATAATATAACTTATAAGCTCTGAAAAAATAGAACCCCAACCCGTTGTAATACAAACCCATAGCCTATATAGCTCGTTTAAAAATTACTTTAAAATGTGATCCCAAATGTTTCGTATATTTCAATTTGAAACAGAAGTAGGGAGAAACAGGTGGGTAAACAACCCAGATACCTAAATATCAAATTTTATAAATATTCATTCTCTCTAGCAATTGTTCTGACATTCTATACTCGACAAAATATGGTTTGTTACTAAATTTAGATAAAACCAATAAAAGTACATTTCGTGCCTATCAGGACACATCAACAGGTATGTGTTATGACCGTATTCACAGGGGAAGTTGAATGTCTCAGGATTCCATTTGAACCACCTCTCTCAACTTCCTGTACCCCCTAGCACGAACTATTAAAGGGCTGTAATATAGTCATTTCATTCCGACATCCAAACCATTAGACCAACTTTGCGATATTTTGAAAGAATATGTAAGTTGTGATTAAAAAATACCCGACCATGCTGCAGAATTCGGCTCAAAAATGTTTTCTTCATAATACAGGGTGAGTCAAAAAAGTGCAATAGAGCAAAGAATCGATATTTATGCAAGAACCAAGTCAAACTTTCCAATTATTGAATAATCCTATAAATGCCACACTCAAAAGTCACCTTCTGTGAAAATATGAGGGGAATCGCGACTGCCGTTTAATTTTAATGAGTCCTTTTGCTGCGATACCCAATTTCGTTATTTGTCCACGAGGTACCATGTATTTTGAATGAGAGCACACAGTGCACGGTATAAAGGAACCAGCTCTGAAACTGACTTTAACTTAAATAAGGTTCGACTCCAACTCCAGTTTTTCCCAATATGTCCAACTTACTGGATATCTTGTAATTCACTCCACTTCAATTTGCGCGCATTTCATTTTGACATTTGAAAAACACGCCTACCAATTTGTAGTAAAGGTAAAATGAAAATAACAACAACTGTTTCTTCTCCTTAAACAAGACCAAGGGCAATAACACTTTGGGTGCTCCATTGTATTTCAAAGCCAATGAGGTTAAGAAAATGGGAGTTGTTCCAAATCTACCTTACACAGAGTGGGCTGACATTCAAACTTTCGAGGTCCTTTGGACAAACATTAAAATTGGGAATCGCTATTAAATTTGTCATAAAAACAAAACGGTAAATGCTAATTCCTTGCTTTTTCAGGTTCAACTCGGTTCTTAAATAAAATGGATTCTTTTCTCTATTGCATTTTTTTTTTTTACTCACCCTGTATTATATTCTATCAGTTGAATAGAGCATTCCCGAATACACATGGCAAGTACCAAGTGCTCTGTGTTTATTTTCTTTCTTGTGTTTAGTATAGCTTGTATAGTGCTGCCTTAACAGTTAACACTGGCAATATCTTTTTAAAATATTGCTCACCTTTCTCCTTGATTTTGGTGTGAATAGGTTGGGTTTTCACTTCAAATGTCAAAATTGACATTTATTTTGCTCGCAAAATGACTGATACATTTCCCTTTAAAACAGTGTCAAATGTTGTTGATACTAAATCAAAGAGACATTCATGAGATTGGGGTTGGTTGATTTAGCACGTTACTCGCCAAAATATGGCTTTAGATAAATAAATTTAGATAAAACCAATAAAAGTACATTTCGTGGCTATCAGGACACATCAACAGGTATGCGTTATGACTGTACCCACAGGGGAAGTTGAATGTCTCAGGATTCCATTTTATCCACCTCTCTCAACTTCCTGTACCCCTAACACTAAATATTAAAGGGCTGTATTATCTTCTAGAAACACCATCACAAAGGACAAAATGGACATTGTCAACAACATCTAGAAACACTGGGGAATCAGCAGTCAGTCTACTAACAGCATTACACCGCTGATGACGGAGAATGGTTTTTCGGAAATATTAGGTTCAAAAAGTGAGTTGACCAGTTTTAAAATATACCTTTGAAGCTGTATTATAGTCATTTCGTTTCAGCATCCAAACCATTAGACCAACTTATCGATATTTTGAAAGATTATGTAAGTTTTGATTTAAAATACCTGACCCTGCTGCTGAATTCGACTCGAAACTGTTTTCTTCAAAATTATATTCTTTCAGCTAAATAGAGCATTCCCGAATATACTACAAGTTACACTTGCCAAGTGTTCTATTTCTTTTACTTCGTGTGGTTTTCCCTTTAGGATGTAAAAATCGATATCTATTTTGCAGACAAAATGACTGCTACCTTTCCCTTTGAAACGGTGTCACATGTAGTTGATACTAAATCAATGGGACATTCATGAGATTGGGGTTGGTCGATATAACACGTTTAATGCAATGCTTATTTGACTTTTCATGTTTATAGCTATGTATAATTATATTGCATCCTCTAATTAAGCGTACAAAGCAAATGAAAAGGGCAAATTGCAAATTGCATCGTTATACAGCCCGTCATTATTATCAATGATAGATATGACATGTAAATAAATTCAATACATTTTGGACTATTTTATGTGAGAAGAGTGTTGCCGGCAACCTATTCTATGTTTTGAAATCCATGTAGAGTCTAAAACATTACATATGCGTACTTTTAATTAGTCGAGTTTAACTCTAAAATAGGTTGTCCTGATCACTAAGTACAAAAAGAGGACAAAGATAGCTTTTAAAAATGATTAAACATTATCTACAAAGTCTTCAAAAATTCTCTGTATAAAAAACGTGACGAAAGTACCGAATTGACCTTGTGTATAGATATTCATGTACATCTTATGCAGCTTACGAAGCAAAGCTGTGTAATCACAAGGGTAATTCCTTGTTCCGTTACACAAGGGATAACCAAATTTATGTATGTAGCAACATTGCAATTTATATAGAGCCTATGTGTACAAGACTTACAAGGCTCTTATGTGTACTCTATCGGCATTAGAATATTAAAGCCCATAGCTCCAGATTACTTTTAAAGGGTAAACTAATTTTAGTATGATATCTTAATATTCAAAAGCGAGAATTAAAGCATTTTGTAATGTTTTGGGGCATTTACAACTGTAACAAAGATTAAAATTGAGAAACAAAGGTGATATATTGGTATGATACACCCAGCAGACAATACACAACACAGCGCATAAACAGAATAAATTCTATATATCTTTGTTGGGTATAAGGAAACTCCTATATATATTTGTGGCCCTTGAACAACAAATCAAAAGTTGTAAAGAGGTACAAAGGCGGAGGGTTTTCCTTCTCAACGACAATAGGCTTGTTATTATTTATACTTAAACACAGTTTGCTATATAGAGTGGACAACATGTAATATGATTGCTAACACACACCACCCCACCCCCCACCCAGGAACACCCCACCGACACAAATAAAAAAAAAAACAAAATACAATTACTTTTATGATCGATATCACATATATTTAGGCATTCAAATACACGCATCTTTTTAATTTCAAAGTTTAAAAAAAAAAATAATGCAAAGACGTGAAAACTACTTTGCAACTTCAGACCAAAAAAACAATGCAAACATCTTTACTTTGTCACCAGTCACACATTCAACAGTAGTCTCTGTCCAAACAAGTGACAAATTCCTTCCTGGCGGTCACAGTTTCCTGTGTCTGAAAATGTTATGTGTAAAACAATGCCTTACTTCAAACCACACGTTAAAGTATAAGGCTCATAACCGTCAAACAGTCCTGTATCATGATGTTTTCTTTGAATACAATAGCCCTTTCAGGATGATCTTAAGTACACTGAGTACCCTACATGCATTTCTCTGTGGACCCAATTCTTTTAACCCCAGTTTGCAAAGACTGTAAAGAAATAAATATTTTCACCTCTTTTATCTTTGCTAACTACCCCAACAATTGAAATATTGTATTGACTGTACCAAGCAACCGAAATACGTATTACATAAATAAATATATTCAATAAGTGAAGCACTTTTCTTATACAGAGCCGTGGACGTAGGAAGAGACATTTCTGTATTATACTGGGTGATATATTGAGGTAATTGGCTAATAAATGGTCAGTGTATTCCATCGCCATCAATGACTCTGTGATTTCATGACGCAAGCTCAAGGTAATATTACTCCAAAGTAAAACACAGTATCTGCCGATAAAGAACAAAGGAGATTCTACCTTTTGACTCGATAGGCTTTTCACCAGTCTGTTCTTAAAGTACAAAAGCATTATCTAAAGCTGAATTTATACTTCATCGGTGAGCGACGAACGATTGGTATTTGACCAATGAGGTTGCGCGCTTTTCCCAATGCAACAAAAAGTACTCTACCTCATTTGCTAAAACCTAATCGCTATCGCTACCAAAGAGTTTTTGCTTCACAAGGCATGCCTAGTAAACATCTGCTAATGACTATTAAAATAACTGTAACTGTTTTTGCACTTTCTACTTAGCTATCCATTCATTACGATTAAAAAGGTATAATTATCTATTGGAATCAATGCGTTTGACCTTGGTTGGCGTCATGTATGTAGTGATGCTACGTCTATTGTAAAAGTCTGTTTCAGAATAATTTGAGGCACTTGACTATCGTGAGATATTTCAAATAGTCAGAGATATGAACAGGACACTCATTTCAATCTATTGTATCTGTGTATAATGCTGTGTTATTTTGTTCTTAGTAATTGCATCATCGATCACAATATTTTGAAGTGTTCTTTAACGTTTCATTTTAAAAATGTGGCATATTAATATTTTATTTTATCACCGACTGTAATTTTCGAAGTTAGTATGTTAATTTTGTTCGTGTATTAATGCTATTATTGTTTGAGCGTTGGATATACCAAATTAGGAGATCTTTCAATGTCTAGGAAAGGTATTGATTGTCGGTGAGATTACCACAAATCTGATATTGTGACGCCAAAATTATAATGTAATCAAGCAAATTCAGTCGGAAGTCAGAAATATTGATTTTAAGATAATAGCAAAAGAAAAAAAAAATTCCTTTTGTTTCCCATTGTTTTGGAAACCCTTTAACTGTTCATATTTTTTGATCTGGTTGTTCAATTTCAACGTGATTTTCTGCAAAATGTAGCTTTGCAAATGCTTATAACAATCCAATCAAAAAATAAATATTGAATATGACCGACTTCAGACTGATTTTGTTGGATCACACCACAATAAAGTTCTGCCATGGTGTCGCGGTGAATAACATAAACGTAATAGTTACCAAAATAGCTTTACTCCAACCTGTAAAATATTACACCCATCTATTCGCACCCTTTCTTCTACCACGACATACTAGTAGTGCAATATATTCTGTTTGTCAAAAGGATGCACAGATTTTGACACAAGATTTTCAAATCTATAGACTACGTCTTTATTTTGCACCTGCGGAAGATAAATTTATCGACAATGTCGATTCTGTCATAAATCCAAGCAGACACAGTATTTCCGTTACCTTGGCTTTTTTAATCTCTTCACGGTTTTCCACCTGACTCTGCTATTTTTTTACATCTTCAAAAAAGATTAACCTTGGCAACTCACGTATATTCGCAAGTGTTGCCATCCACTAACCGAAGGCTATTTCATTTTAAGTACTTGTAGAAGTTGCAGTTAGTGTATTACTCACGGCTTTTGGAAGTTATTTTGCCCCTGACCCTGACATAGAAAAGCTTTTTAGTGTTTCTAAAATAAATGATTATTTTACCACTCTTGTTTCCTACCCTAAGCTTATTAGAGATGACAGTGACTTTTGTAAAGTTAAGACACACACACTTCCCAAGCCAACACTTCGAGTAATACGTGCCCGGGGTGACAAGTGTTCCACAACTACGAGCTTAACATGCAGCGTTCTATATAGTCGTTTTCTCACAGGGCCTGACACGTCAAGAATTTAAAAGTCTTAAGAGTCCAGTTAGCTAGTGTACATGGAAAGCAATTGACATTTCAAGACACTGAGATGCAATATAAGTTGTTTCGTTTTGAGTAAGTAAGTTAGAGTAAGGAAAACAAATCAATATTTAGACTTTCACTGATTTTTTTTGGCCAGAAACGTCAAGACACATGCGTTGCGATCAAGCAAAATCAGTTGGAACTCGGAAATATTAAATTTCAGTTTCTTATAGGATAGTAAAAGGCATTTTCAAATCTGGATTTTGCAGAAAACCCCATTGAAATTGAACAACCAGTTCCAAAGATAATGAGCAATCAAAGAGTTCAAAAACAACAGGAAACAAATGAAATATTTCCTTTGTTTGGCTATATCTCAAAATCAATTTTCCGAGTTCCGACTGATTTTGCTTGATCGCATCACATTATGTGGAACATCTCTAACTATTTCCACGCCATAATTCTGGATAACAACAATTTATCAATCAAGTTCAAGCTATTCACAACGTAATTAACCACAACCCTGATTTTAACCTAATCCCTAATCTAACCACAACTTTGCAATATGTAGTCTTGACTTACCTATATAATTTTGTTATTTTTAAAGGTCCACAAATAGAAACTAGTCTACACTGTATTCAATAATATAAACATTCATGGCCATCCACTTGAGTGAAATAAACCTTGATATATTGCACACGTATGAACACAACTTATGTAGCTTATCAGGGTATTGGGGAATGTTGAGTTCCCCAATGGTTGATAGCGAAGGAAGAATCTCTTCATGGTTTTCTTGACGTCAAAGTGTGCCTCTTGAGGCCTTTTCATCAGATAATATCGGCATAATTGGCAAGTGAACATCCTGGAAGCTAAAGCAAATGGAAAAAAGTTCAATCAGGATTTTTTTTTTTATTTGTAGATGATTGTTATATCGTTTCGAAAAGGTTTTTACGGTATAAAACAATAGAGAACTGATGTCTAATAGCCTAATGCACATATCATGGGAAGTGAACCACTTTTAATGCGCTTTGTTAAGGTGTAATGGCAACATGTACAGATTTTCTGTTGGAGCCACAGTATGTTACCGAGACGAAACAGTTTAAAATGACACAAAATTTAGAAGAATATTGAACATACTTTAGTGTTAGTTTGTCTCTGCAACTCAATCAAAGTTTGCTCGTAACAATTAACTGTGTATCATAATATTAACTTGATTGATACGAAATCTAATAGGTAATATTCAAAACTTTAAGAAGCATTTTAAACGCACCATTTGTAATGGTAAGTAAAACATCACATAAATTTCATGAGGAAACGAAAGAACCAAATTATATGGTCATTAATAGCAGTTTATACTGAATCTGATTCTTAGCTTCGTATTGTAATAAAATGGAAATAATGTCTCTTTCGTCCATTGTAAGACAAACATTTGAACAACACACAGACAAAAAGGTTGTGACGGGTACCTGTCAGAATAGAGCGACTTTTTACCGTTTTATACGCGATGATAAAACATAACTTCAAAAATCACATCATTCTTTCTAGTTGCGCTTTGATTGAACGATTCAGAGTTCGGGCACTCCTTGAAGTTTCTGAGAAACTTTCTCTCTATCATAAATCTTATTCGCGTTGATTTCATTTTCTATAACATTAGCCACGTATATGAGTAAAACCAAACCCGACAATAAAAGCATTTGAAATGTATTCAAGAAAAGTTAAGTCTCACTCAAATTTCTTGGAAATTAATACTTTGTTGTAAACCTTTCGGCGTTTTGCTTCTACTTAGATAAGAAAAGAAAGGTTTATGATCAAATATAGGTTAATATTTTCTTGGAAATTAGTGTAATCATCTAATAGCAAAATCCGCTTAGAACTTTGACGTGTATCTAAGATGTGAAATGCAGTACATACAAGCCGACATTAATATACCCGTGTGGCAATTTAGTAGCACTTTCAAGGTCATTACAGGAAATAAGCTGAAATAGTGGAAGCAGAAAACCACATCAAACAGGAAACTGAGGCAGCCCGCATGGAAAGTTAAAAACAATGAGGACATTTGTATAACAAGGAAAGAGATAAGTAACAATAGCCGGAAGGAATGACTAGCATTTGCAACTAAATGTTATTATGTGGGTGTTTAATACCCTATAACATATCATGTACATTACCTGATTACGTCCTGTTATGGGGTTGTAAAACTTTATGTCTTTAGCGTCTACTTGGATATAAAACACATTCATGATGAAATATAATCAAAATAAGTGAAGTGTAAATCAAATTTTCTGGATATTAGTCCAGAAATTAGTAGATGTTGTAAACAAACTCGGCTTAGAACATGATTCCACTTTGATGTATATTTATAAGATGTGAAACGCAATAAACACAAGGAGACGTTATTATCACTGTGCGGCAATTTAGTGGAAGTTTCAAGGTCATTACAGGAAATAAGCTGAAAGAGTGGAAGCAGAAAAACACATTAAACAGGAAACTCAAGCATCCCCCTATGGATAGTTACAAACATTGTGGACAGAAGTATAACAAGGAAAGAGCGAAGAAACAATAGCTGGAAGGAATGACTAGCATTTACAACTAAATGTTATAATGTGGGTGTTATTTTCTGTTATACCATATAACATCTCATGTCCATTACGTGATTACGTCCTGTTAGATCCATGATCAAAGGCATTTAAATAGTCTTACTCAAACTTCTCACAATTGGACATTAGTTCTATGTTGTAACACGTTCGGTCTTTAGCGTCTACTTGCACATCGCTCAAATTTACTGTAAATTAGTCCAGAAATTAGTAGATTAGTAAACAATCTTGGCTTTGAACATGATACCTTGCTCTGTATCCCCAATGTGGAATGCAAAGCGAGGTGACATTATTATCACTGTGTGGCAATCTAGTGGAAGTTTCAAGGTCATAACAGGAAATAAGCTGAAATAGCGGAAACAGAAAAACACATTGAAAAGGAAACTCAGGCATCCCCTATGGATAGTAACAAACAATGTGGACAAGGAAGGAGAGGAGAAACAATAACTGGAAGGAATGACTAGCAGTTATAGCTAAATGTTATTCTGTGGGTGTTATTGTTCTGTTTTATCCTATAACAGTTCGGTCCATTACCTGATTAGGTCCTGTTAAGGTGTTTCTTTTTAGATTCATGATCAAAGGCATTTAGTTAAAGTCTCACTCAAATTACTATAAATCAATACTTTGTTGTAAACCTTTCGGCATTTTGCTTCTACTTAGGTAAGAAAAAAAAAAGATTTACAATAAAATGTATTCAAAATAAGTTAATAATTTCTTGGAAATTAGTATAATAATGTAAGATAAATCCGCTTAGAACCTTGCTTTGTATCTATATATGAAAATGAAACACACACAAGTCGACATTTCGAGGTCATTACATTAAATAAGCGGATTTTTTGTGGAAACATAAAAACACACAAAACAGGAAACTGAGGCATTCCATTAAGTAACAAACAATGTGGAGAGCAGTATAACAAAGAAACAATACCTGGACGAGATGACTAGCATTTACAACTAAATGTTATTCTGTATGTGTTAATGTTATGTTTTAGCCTATAACAGATCGATCCATTATCTGATTAAATCCTGTTATGTTGTTTCTTTTAGATTCACGATCAAAGGTATTTAAAACAAGTTTAAGTCTCATTCAAATGTCTTGGAAGTTAGTTGCAGAACGTTTGGTCTTTAGCTTTTACTTTGATGTAGAAATATTATACCTCCTTGATGTATATCCATAAGATATGGAATGCAATAAACACAAGGCGATATTATATTATCTATCTATTGGAAGTTTTAAGGTTATTAGGAAATAAGCTGAAATAGTGGAAACAGAAAACACATTCAACAGGAAACCCAGGCTTCCCCTATGGAGAGTAAAAATAATGTGGACAGAAGTATAACAAGGAAGAAAATTTTCCTGTTTTAGCCTATAACGGTTAACTGATTATGTCATGTTATGTTTCTTTTTGGATTTTCATTATCAAACTTGAATTTTCTAAGGTATTTTAACAAATCTTTCATGTTTTTCAATCGAATGTCGCTTTTAGATTTGGTTTGATTTTTTTAGATTTAGATACGTCTTTTCAAATTTCAAATTCACGATTTTTAATGGATACGTCTCCTTATTTTCAAAAGCTTTAAATTGAGTTTTTGACAGATACTATCGAATAAATTATTTTAATTAAACATTAACATATCCTGTCGAATTATTATACAAATCAGTTGAAAATGAAATTAACTACATTAAGGCGGTTTATAAATATTCACAAATTAATACAATACACATGTGTCACACACAAGTTTAATATTTATACATATTTTTTTTCATATTTTAATGCATTCGTGGAAATCAAGTTATTTTGAAATTTAATTAGTTCCCTACTAAGCACCCAAAACTGGTGGTATATGAAATGCTTTAATACTGTTCATATGAAATGGCAAATTGCAATTATTGTAAATAATATCATAAGTAGACTAAGGTAGACGTTTCAAGGTCATTACAGGAAATAAGCTGAAATAGTGGAAACAGAAAACACATTAAACAGGACACGGAAGCATCCCCTATGGATAGTAAGAAACAATATGGACAGAAGTATAACATTGAAAGCAAGAAGTAACAATAGCTGGACGAAATGACTAGCATTTACAACAAGTGTTATTTTGTATGTATTATTGTTCTGTTTTACCCTATACATCTCGCGTGCATTACCTGATTAGGTCCTGTTATTATGTTTCTTTTTAGATCCATGATCAAAGGCATTTAAAATAAGTCTCACCCACATATCTTGGAATTGGAAATTGGTTCTATGTTGTAAAACTTTCGGTATTTAGCGGCTTTAGCGTCTACCAGAAATTGTTTTTAAATAAACTCGGCTTAGAACATGATACCACTTTGATGTGTATTTATAAGGTGTGGAATGCAATAAACACAAGGTGACATTGTTATCACTGTGCGGCAATTGAGTATAAGTTTCAAGGTGTATTTCATTACAAGAAATAAGCTGAAATAGTGGAAACAGAAAATACATTAAACAGGAAACTCAGGCATCTCCTATGGATAGTAACAAACAATGTGGTCAGAAGTATAACAAGGAAAGCGAGAAGTAACAATAGCTGGAAGGAATGACTAGCGTTTACAACTAAATGTTATTCTGTGGGTGTTGTTGCAGTACCCTACAACAGTTCGATCCATTACCTGATTATGTCAGGTAATGCTGTTGCTTTTTAGATTTTCATTATCAAACTTGAACATTCTAAGGTATTTTAACATGTTTTTTCATGTTTATGACCGAATGTTGCTTTTAGAAAAAAATTTGAATATTTGTTTAGATTTAGATAAGTCTTTTCAAATTTGAAATTCACTTTCACAAATTATTCTAATACATTTTTTAAAATTTTGAAATGTCTCCTTATTTTCGAAAGCTTTAAATTGAGTTATGGACAGATACTCTTGAAGAAATCATTTTAATTAAACATTAAATGTAAAGTCACGATGAAGGAAATTAAATGTTTGTCATCCAGTCGAATTGTTAGTATATATACAAACCCATTGTCAATGAAATTTACTTCATTAAGGCGGTTTATAAATATTCACAAATTAAAGAAACGTGAATTACAATACACACAAATTTAATATGCACACATTTTAGTTTCTTCAAATTTTAATGCATTCTTGGAAATCAAGTTATTTTGAAATTTAATTAGTTCCCTACTAAGCACCCAAAACAAATCGTGGTCTGGAATGCAATAACTAGTCGTATACGAAATGCTTTAATACTGCCTATAAAGGCGAATTGCAATGCTTATTAATAATATCATAGGTAGACCAAGGGTAACAACTTAATGATAAATACAATATGCAAGTAAGACTAAAGATGATTAATTTATTGACCATTATTTTGTTGGTTTGTTCTTGTGTCACGTAGAAATAGGAGATACATTACACTTTACATAATTGCAGTGGCATGTTGAAAGTACGAAATGTAAAATAATTTTACTCTTTACTCTATCAAAGGTTATGGTGGAAACCTTGCATTCTAATAGCAAAATTGAGTAGCATTTTGCACCGCGATACTGGCTATGGCTATATGAGTTTACACGTACGATAATTAAGTATAACTATGGAGTATAAACTGCTGTAGTTTATAAGGCATTTTGCAATTTTGAATTTTTATTATTTTTTTACAATTAATATATTACCTTGAGTCATCATTATTTATCTAAAAAAAAACATTTAATACCCATAACATATTTCTCTTTCATCTTATCTATCTTTGTCACGATAACAGCAATATCTTTATTTTACTAATGAAAGGTAATATTACAGACAGACGACGGTCTTGTACTAGTAAATTATTTCCAAAAATCAGACGCAGACCTAAATCATCCAGTTATTGTATCAGCTCATAACTTGACCAGACTTATCTTATATGAAACATAATAAACATGATATACGCTATCGTACTATCATTGCGCACTTTATTGGAAATAAGATATGAACAAAAAGAACAAAGTAAATTGCAATCCATCTTCGGTATTCGGCGTCTAATTTTCTAAGTATCTCTCTTATTTGTAGAACAAGTTATGAATCAAAACATTAAATCCAGCTTATTCTTAGAGTGGCGACAAATACCGTACGGTTCTTTGCTTTGCAATAATATTTTCCTATGCATATGTGTAGGTAGCTCTACTATATTGCAATGCCGTACTTGTGTTTATCTGTGAAACTGATCCTATGTGGATAAGATGTATTTTCAGGATAATTTATGAATATGAGGTTTTTTAGTGTACCAATTAGATAAGAATAAAATTGGATGTCCATTGCACTTTCTAAATTTAATTCAGAAATATATACTTTCAACTGTTAGATTATAATCTATTTTATGCATAATAAGAAAATAGATGAATATATTTTGCAACATCAGAAACAACCATATTAAAGGCTGAGCTAAATATAGGAAACTCACACGTAAAAGAGTGTGCAATAATTGCACAGGCTACTACATTACCCACAATGCACCACCAATATAATTAAATTCCGTTTTGTGGGGTATATTATTAATTTGTATTATCAGCAATATAGATACGTTACATCTTAATGTTGGCATTTGGTCGTAGTATTTAAGAATAGAATAGTTATTCATTTGAAATTTTAAAAAAATATCTAGATAACTTGCATTAGCTTTCATAGTTTAGCTTCCATTCATTGTGTACGCTAATTATCTTAATCAAAAATACAATTTGAATACAACTAGTTATCACCCATGTCTTCGATAATATGAACAGAGTGTATTATCATGATTATCAATTGTTAACAATATAACGAAATAATATGCCTCTGTTACTTTTAGTGGATATGATAAAAATAGAGAAAATAATAAGGATTAAATGAAATACATTAGAGATAAGGTATATTAGCTTACAAAATTATCAATTTTGCTAGCCCTTAGTTATGTAAGCTAATGTTCTTAATCAAGAATATATTCAACTTTTAATACTAGTTTTATCAATCATGTGTACGATGATATTAACAGTGTGCTATCAATTACTAAAAATATAAACAAACGATAATGCTATTCTTACGTTTAGAGAATATAATGAAAATAAGTAAAAATAATTATCCACAACCGTGAAGAATTTGAATACACAAAGCACACTTGTTTTTTCAAGTATAATGTCACTTGCGCATGCGCATGGGAAGGGATGCAAGAACACGCCCTCTGGTGGGGAACGAAAACTTTCGGCGTGGGCACTTTTAAGTACCGCACTTAAAGTGCCGCACAATGATTACAATGATAAATCACAGTACGACCAAAAAAATGAATGCTTTTGAAATGATTCACGATTTACTGATGGGTACTTAAGAACCTGACTTGCGAGACCATGTCTTTTGGGTGAGACCATCGCTTAAAAGCGTATATCTATTAGCCAAAAGTTGCATGGTATACGGACCTAAATCTGACCTATTACAAAGAAGAATTAAAAGTACGATTTTGTTAGCGAATCATTGAAAGAAACATAGGATCGAAATTGACTCATTGCCAATCAGTGAAAAAATAGTCGGATGTAAAGGGTTATGCTAGCTAGAGCTTTTGGTCATCCATACACTACCTATCACAGTAACACTAGTTTGGTCTTTCTTCTGGGAAATCCAGACGTACTTCCATGGTAAGCTCAAATTCCAATGACGGTAGTACAACTTTTGGTTCCTCTATGAATAATATTGACTGGCGACCAATTTGCTCAATGTTGTCCACTTGGAAATGTCTATCTAATACTTGACCATAAATTTAGTTATGCCTTTTTATAGAGATTAAGAGTCATCCACGATATAACAGTTAATTACATTACACGGCACAACAATGGGCAACATATTCCAGTTGCAACCTAAACATCTCCTGTGGAAGACATTGCCTTAATCTTCCACATAGGTAGTGTGTATTGCGGATAGAGTCACCCATTCAGATAACCCCAAATTTTGCACTGCGATTGTTTATTTGAGGTTATTGAACTATGCCATTAGGATGAGGCCATTGTGGTTCATAGTGACAACTACTGAAATCATTCAACGATAAAGGCTAATTATATCTTGTCTACGGATCAATGATGGTCAATTACTGATTTATGCAAATTTGCACGGCAATTTTAACAAGAAATTCTTGTATCTGAAAGCTAATTATAAAATTACTCTCATTATGAGTAAATCATTTGCAAAAACCAGATGTCTCTGTAGATATAGACGACAAAGGTCGTATACATCCAACATCTGGCTTTAAAATAATGAAGATAAAAGAAGGAAATATTATATAAAATATAAATCTATCGTGGAAATTCACAAATATACATAAACAATAAGTAAACATGATAAAACTTACCAAACCGTATGATGATCTTGTCTACCATGAAGGAACAGATCGAACAGGTTACCGAGTACATAGCCATAGCTATAGACCCCATCCGTACACCCTCTGCATACAAATTCCTCTTATAGGACCCAGGTCGTGCATATGGATCGCCACCGTAGACTGCTCTTCCTACAAAGTCTGTGAAGTATAATGAATAGCATAGCAGCGACATCCATCCCAGCAGATGAGTGATGCAGAGGATTCGAAGAGATTTTGGCATGAAGACGATGGAGAGAATATATGTCATCATTGTTATATCTTTTTCAAATTCTTCTATATCTCCCGAATCTTTGGTAGCAATGGACTCCATGTCTGATGACTCGAAACCGTTTGGTATCTTGGCGTCCGTTGAGTGCCGTTTGGAATAGGAACGTGGTTGGAAATGTGATTTGCCCTGTCTGTGGTCTCCATAGCTTCTGTACCTGGCATAATTCCTTCCCTGTGAGAGCCATAAGTCTTTTGTGGTTCTAGAATACCCATTTCCACGCGTTCTCGATTGTTTTCCATTTCATTATAATTCTTCTTTTTCCTCCTTTCATGTGGATATAGTTCGTATAATGTCTTTTCTCTTTCAGACGTGACTGTCAAAGCAACGGCAAAAATAAAGATAACTAATACTATGCCAAACACTACTCGCACCTGTCCGCTTATTGGGTCGTTGTCCTCAGGAGGTTTCCAAGGTATTCCACCGATCATATATCCAACAGCACCTCCAAGACCAGCCATAAAGCTAAACGTCGCTAATCCTCTTGCGTGATCGCTTGGGTCAGTGACATCAATAAGATAAGCCCTTGCCGGAGACTGGCAAGCATCGCAGTTAAAATCCAGCAACACAACACCAATAATTGTGAACACAGTGCTGCAAACATGGACTACGGTTGGCATTGCTTCGTAGATCAGACTCATGGAGACATTCTCTAGAGTTGGCGAAGGTGAGGTGTCTGAGTCATTTGCCGATAGTGTTATCGGTCCCAACGGGTTGGGTGAAGTGATGTCATTATAATCATCCTTATGAGGTTTACCACATATGGTTCCCATTCGATAGCCATAAGGTACTAGAATCAAGCCTATGACGATCCCAGCAGACAACAGTAGAATAAATGGTCTTCGGCGTCCAAGTTTAGAATGACAGCGATCACTAGCAGAACCCAGCACAGGCATTGTAAAGAATCCTAGCAATGGACTGAGGCACCAGATCATTGTCATAAACCGTTCCTGTATCCCTATGCGAAGTAGCACAGGACTAACAAATGCTGTTTCAGCAGCGTAACAAAACTCTATTCCACACACAGCCCCACTAAGCCTAGCTAATCTTCCACGAGACTTTCTATGAGCAATCATAGCTGCTTCTTCTTCATCAGAGATGATCGGCAATGTGTCTTCTTGTACTCGTTGTGGAAAACAATCACGAAATACACCCGTCGTATTCCGCCAAACACTTGACAACCCTGATTTGAAAACCTCCATGTCTAACGTCTGTCCAGAATAATCGTATCAAAGAATTGTTACAGAATAACAAAATTTCCTGCAGAGCCGTTAGTCAAGAGCCCTACTCGATACGCAAAGCTAGCGAGGCTCCGGTAGAGTTTGCTATTACAAGGCGCTGCTTTTCACCTTTCTGTACAAGCGTGGCCTCTTAAATCATTACAAGTGAAGTGAAATAGGTGTGCGCTAGAATACGTATGTTGGTTGGATAGTTGTCCAATATTAACCAGTCATTTATATGACGTAGCTATGTCGTAGTACCATCCATACGTCCTTACATCTTCTTGTGTGCAGTTGCTCATATACCTCAGCAGATGGTGGTGTTTCCGCTGTGAGATGACTCTCAGAGATTGACTATTTCTCCCTGCGGCACGCCCGGGGCACAGTCATAGGGCAGTGCGGGTACTCGCATTATTCCAACAAGCAATCTTGCTTGGAATATGTATAAACTAGCAAAACAAAACTTACGTAGAGATTAAGCGTAATGCAGAATGAATAAATGCTACATGCGTGTTAGAATGCCAACTCTTACACGGCGTGCCTGGTGATGGAAAAACTACAGTCACGTTATCGTTGCTTTGTTGTTAAACCAGGAAATTAATACACTGGAGAAATTATCAACGTGCACTTGATGTATATAGTGCAATAATTATCCTCCTGTGCACTGGCTTCAATGAGGAAGACGCTAGTAAACAAGTTGTGGTTAAATGTTTATTATTATTTATTAAAAACACTAAAAATCATCACAGTAATGAGTCCAAAGAAACGCATTATGTGCAACTGAATTCAAAAAGATAGCTCTATGAGCGAAGTAAGATTATATTAAGAAATGCAGGAGTGTTGTATGACATTGAAACATATAATACCGAGTGTAAAGGCAATAAGCGACTCATGGAAAGCTAATGCAGGAAACCACTGCCAATAATTGCTTTGGTTCTTTTCCTCGCTTTGACAGGCTCAAATTCCAACACTTTATTTGTGACTCGTTGGTACAACAGAGTTGCAGCGACGTTTTAGCGCCACGCAGATTTCATACTCCAGGAAAATGCCATTTGATGAGGAAAAATAGTGAGATATAGATTGATCCCATAGAGAAAATGAAATTGTACAACAATAATACCTCCCATTTTATTGTCTAAAATATAAGCTTAATGCAAGATATATGATGATTGATAAGAGAGATGATCAAATCCGGCGCTATTCATGCTTTTACGTATAATAGAAATATAGAAAAGTGCAAAGTATGTATGTTGTTGTACAAGTATCCTTACATATAAAGCTTAAAATGAGATACCGGCTGTTATGGACAAGATTGGTACATTAAAATGCCACATAACATGAATATAATTTGTAGATCGATGATCCTACACAACCAAGGAAGAAGAAGAAGAAGAAGAAGCAGAAGATGTTTATAAAAGACCATTAAACAATACATTCAGGTTATTTGAAGAGGATACAAAGTTTCATTTGAAAAAAAGAAAGACAAACTTTTCAATGTAGATATCAAATTTGATGGGTAGCAAACATTTTGTCGTTAAGTCTTTGTATAAAATGAGGTATATATAATTAATATGCAAATTTGTTATACCTATGGTTGTATCATTGGCTGTTTTCTGATCTCAATAATCAATTGTTCTTTATATATAATGTAAGGAGAAATAGATGTGTCTTCTTTTCTCGGTAACATGCTATAAGACAAAAATGCAAAATATATATTATTTTAACATTTTGGTTATTTTGCAGTAGGACCAATATCACCACTCTTGAACATTCAACGACAATGCATTGGGCTATTCTAGTTGTAACACATACTACACTTGTGGAAGATTCTGGAAATATTTTCCACAAAGGGAGTATGTTTTTGAAAGTTAAATGGTTAGTGTTAATCATTTTGAAACCCATACTACCTCTTTATTATGGCTTTACCTGGCTTTCACAACTGGAGTGAGTATTTTAAATGGAAGTTACCCAATTGTATTCAAAATTCATACTCCCTCTGTGGAAGACTTTATAGCTAAATCTTATGTTTTTATATTTAATTTTATGTTTAAAGTATCAGTGGACCCACCAGGTAAAATGTTTTCTTTCGTCATAATTATTTTCAAAGATCAATATAATTTTGAATGAAACAATACAAACATATTAGAGCTTTACTAATGTTTTGCATCATTTAAATATGTTTCAGTAATAGGTGGATGTAGAGCATATAAAAATGCATGTTATGAGTTCTTGTTTTGGTGCTGCCAAGATTTAATTCGTAATCATTACTTTTAAGAACCTAAAACCTGATAAAACCCAATTATAAAAAGATATACATGAAAACGTATTAATAAATGTACGTATAGCAAAAGTTAAAAAAGAAACAATCATTCCCCCTCATTTGCATTATAAACATGAAAATTCATTCATCATTACCCTTTTCAGCTTTGGAGTCAAGTTGCCGCTAAGATGCGTTTTCCAAATCTTGTTCAAATAATACAATTAAATGATATAGCAATCTTGGCGCTAACGTACGATTTCCAAAATATTGGATTGCCCGGAAAGTGAGTTGCTCAAATACCTTATATTGCACACAAACACCGAACCCCTCAGCACACATCCCCACACCTACTCCCACCACAATACTGACCTCGAACACCCACATAATAATAAGAAGAAGAAGAAGAAGAAGCAAGAAGAAGAAGACAAATGATAATAGTAATAATAATAAATAAACAAACAAATAGATAAGTAGATAAATAAATAAATAAATAAATAAATAAATAAATAAATAAATAAATAAATAATAAAATAAATAAATAAATAAATAAATAAATAAATAAATAAATAAATAAATAAATAAATAAATAAATAAATAAATAAATAAATAAATAAATAATAAATAAATAAATAAATAAATAAATAAATAAATAAATAAATAAATAAAACATAATAAAACAAGCAGAACAAGTTAAAACAGTGTACGCCGATGTGCAAATATACGTAAACCTATTCTACAAAACCAGTCTCAATTATACGAGGCACACATGGCTAAAGGCAAACACGCCGTCTTAGTTAGTATCACTGATCATATCTTAGCCTCTTCTTCCCTTTATCTATTGACCCCTATAAAGTTCTGTAAGTTCCTTCTATTTTTAATTTTTTCCATATCTATTAATTGAGGAAAATTTCATTATTAAAATGAGGAAAATTGCATAGTTTTGTTGAACTATGCATGCTATAAACAATGATATAAACCCAATATAAATTATAAAAAGCCAATAAAACTTATAAATAATAATGTACATATCACAGGAGTTTAAGCAGAAATAAACACTCCTTATTTAAATTATAAACTTGAATATTCATTCATCATTGTCCTTTTCAGCTTTGGGGTCATATTGCCGCTAAAATGCGTTTTCAAAATCTTAGATCGTCCAAAAAGTGAAAAGTCCAAATACAATACACATAATGCAATTAAATGATACAGCAATCTTGCCGCTAACGTACGTTTTCCAAATGCCTGGGAAGTAAGTTGCTCAAATACCTTACATTGCACACAAACACCCCCCACCCCCCCTGCAGCACACATCCCCACACACCCCACTCACAATACTGATCTCAAACACCGTAAATAATAATAATTCTACAATCATAAAGGCCGGCTTGATCATAATACACAATGTCTTTTTCATTAGAAATTACACAACTTGCTCTGTAAGTATTTCACTTAACATAAAAATTAAAATTAAAATTAAAATTAAAATTGAAATTGAAATTGAAATTGAAATTGAAATTGAAATTGAAATTGAAATTGAAATTGAAATTGAAATTGAAATTGAAATTGAAATTGAAATTGAAATTGAAATTGAAATTGAAATTGAAATTGAAATTGAAATTGAAATTGAAATTGAAATTGAAATTGAAATTGAAATTGAAATTGAAATTGAAATTGAAATTAAAATCAAAATTAAATTTTAAAATTAAAATTAAAATTAAAATTAATGTGTTGACTGCTAGCTTGTGTACCAAGCATGGTTCAAGAATTTGGTAAATGGTAATGACCTCTTACATAGGGAGTGTGAATTTCAAATGGGGTTTACTGGAATGGGTTACTCCATTTGAAATTCACACTGAGATTAAGGTCAGGTCTTCCAGGGGTGTATGGATTTCAACTGAATAGCCCATTATATCCGATTTTGTCTTTCACGTTGGATATTTGCCGCTTCAATTTCATTAGCACATCTACATGCTTGTTTTAAAAAAAAATACAAGAATCTGCATTTTGATGAATGTAGTTTGGTAAATCAAGGATAATTCCTTTAAGCAATCAAACTGTGCAATCAATAAACGATAATTTGATTACTTTTTAAAATTGTCGCATCATATAAATTTATTTGAAAATAATATTTATTATGTATTAATACAAACTACGTATGGAAAGCAAATCAGATCAAAATACTCTCACTTATTTCCCACATTTTATTTTATTTTTAAGCACACCGAGAACCCTCTTTTTATATGTAAGAAATAAAGGGTAATGCATTATCTTTTACACCCAAATAATGTGTCCGAGGCAGTAAAAACGTAAATAATGGGTGAGGCGCAGCCGAACCCATCATTTAAACGTTTTTACTGCCGAGGAAAGGATAATGCTGCACCCTTTATTTCTATTCTATTATCTGAAAATAGTGTGATTTAAAGAGAAAATATCATTTTTTAACACAAATATTTTAAGTTGTTTACTTCAAGGTGGAGCGCGTACGCGTAAGTGACAGTACGTATCGCGAAAATATTGCACGCGTAACCAAGCATAATGCTGTGCGTAGAATGTGTTACGGCGCTTGACCCATTATTGCAGAATAATGGGCTCTCACGTGACATGTTTTAACAAATCACAGTGTGCGAATTTGAATAATGCGTCGTAAGAGTAATAATGTTGCTCATCAGCTAAATCAAAAGTAGAAACTATAATGAACGGAATGATAAACAGCTAAAAATAAGGAATGGCTAAAATACAAACCCACGAATGTTTGGTTCTACAAAGAACCCCACTTGTTTTCCATTGCTCTGTTATTTTTCTATACCGTCGCTGGGCGGAAAAAACTCATTATGTAATTCCAAAGGTCAAATGCAAAACCTTATAAGTAAAAAGTGGGCCCCAATTACAAAACCTCATATGTAACGATTTTGCCATTTTGTGTGAGACTCAAAAAATGGTTCAAAATTAACAGGATTTACATAGAACATGGTGTTGCTCTTTTGATTTATTACAGATACTTAATGCAATTTACAGTTAAAAGGGAAACACCAGAAGGTATGTTGGGACATTTTCTAATTTTCGGACGTTTTGTAATTGGGGCCCGCCTTTTACAAATGAGGTTTTGCATATGACCTTTTGAATTACATATGAGGTTTTTCCCGCCCAGCGACGATACGTTTTTGCTTGGTAATGACAAAAAATCGTTTACAGACGATAGTGCATTTTCCCTATACAAACTATACGTCGTCTGCTTCGTCGATGTCCATGTCTGCCACCTATATTAAGTTTAAGCATATAGATATAAAAAGCTTAAGGCTTGAAGATATTTGGGTTTGGGCTTCATAGAGTTCATATTGAAGTTCAAAATGCTAAGAAAGAAACAAAGTGCCGTTTGCTTCTTGTAAACCGATATGAGTTGCGCATTTCAAGCCCGAGATTATAGGTGTAATATGAGATATATTTGCCACATTCGGCTGTCAAAGTCCACGGATACTCCTGCGTACCACGTGGTTAATGCTTTGTGCGTAGCTTCAAGTCTCAAATTAGCTAGATTTTGTAGATTGTGTTATTAAATTCCTAAGCACACGAATGATACTGCTCCGTTGTTTTAGAAATGTATACACCTTAAGTTTTATTGTATTTTAATTGCGTGTTTCAACATAAAAATAAAATAATTCAAATGTTCAAAACGTTTCAAAAACATTCATTCAATATGAGCTGCGAAGAGGTTTACACTGCTAAACATGAAACCACGAGAAATGATATTGGGTAGCATTTCATACAGAGGAACGCAACATCTTATTGTGATTTTCACATCAGCGAGCGAACGACAAAAGGTATCTTTTATCATGTTTACGTATAATAGTGAATTGTTAATATATTTTTGTGAATTTGAATTATAAATTGAGCTATAAACTTACATCATTATGTCATGTACGTAAAACTTGTTTCTGAAAGTTTTTATAAAATATGATACATTGCTGAAATTTGCTTGAAAGTTTAAAACAACACGTTTAAGGGTATTTATTCCAATGCTGAAATTATTGGCTAAGACCATTATTTGTAGCCGAAATGATCGATTTATTTCCCGTTAGCAATTATCATGATTATTTGTACCATTATCGTGATTATAAAAGTGTGCTGAGGCTTGTGGATCAATGTCTAGGCATTGTGCCTGTGCGTATCGCACTATAAATCACTGCGCGTGTTGTTTTTTTTATATAACACATTTCTATATCATAATTAGCTTATGTCTTACTTCATCAGAATTAGATAAAAGTACGCTGCCCACGCTCAATTGCTTAAATCTTGTTCGAAACTGATCAATCATTATACAGGTGTTAACAATGTGTATATGGTATAGTTCTATTATTCATACAATTAAGTCAACGTTTAGGGCACACACATCTCCGCCACCCAAAAGATAACATATTTTTTGCCAATGTCACAAGACTTTCTTCAAACTTGATCTTTCAACTCAAGACTGCCTATCCAGTTATGGCAACTGTGCAACAAGTTATTTTTCTTTCGGCTTTCACTTCAAAAAAAAATGTAACAGTTGCTTTCGTTCAAATCTGATCAGCAGACCTGGCAGTTTCAATCTTAAGATACCGTAGTCGATGTGCATTCATTTTCTTGTATACTATTATTTTAGTTTGTGTGAGACTTCGTTAGTCAGTTGAAGCACTAATGGACGAATGACAAATCATGTTTTCCTGAGTAATATGAGCGCATTTGTATTACCACATGATCAATGTGAGTCATTTCAGCTTTTTTTAGACATACGCAAACATAATACGAAAGGAAACCCACGAATTATTGAATTAGCCGAAGTAGGGTTAGTTCAAAACTATAACATTTCTCTGCCTGATTGTTAAGACTGAAAGATATCGATGATAATTTATGAGTACATGTTTTGTTAAGGCCAACTGGGATAATAATTTCTTGTAATGGGCTATTCCAGTTAAAATCCATACACCCTTATGGAATGATGAGATTAATCGTCCAGACAAGGAGTGTAAATTTCAAACGGGTTACCTAAATGAGCGGCTACATTTGAAATCTACACACCTGTTTGGGTGTGTAATGTCGTGTCTTTCATAGGGGTTTACGTGTTTTATATTGAATAGCCCAATGGTTTTAAACACAATGTTAAAGAATGGTTTGAATAAAACGTTTCATCATTGCTTCAAAAAAGATTGTATGTGATTGTGATTAAAAAAACAGGTGTAATGTACGTTGCAAATTTAGTGCAATTTTGAGAAGAAAAAAAATCAGCCATCATCTGGCTGGATAGCCTTTCAGATTTGCAACAATTGCTTTCCATGATAGTCTAATCTAATATACCCAAGTGCCCAAAAGGAGAAGGAACACAATATATATTGGAGAAAAGGAAGTCATGAACGTCAGATGCTCGAAAATGGCTTAGTCGGTGGCACTATATAGGAAAAACCTCAGGCATCCTTTATTTATAAAAAAAAGGTAATTGTAGATCACGTTTCTTCAAAGTCATTTGACAAAACGATTAATATAATATTAATGTTATGAATAATAAATTTAACTTGGTTGAACAGCCATATTATGTAACATTCAACCGCAGAAAGTCATTATTTTCATTGACTTCTGAGTTTATACTTGATTTTACCTTCTAATATTAAGGAATGGTTTAATTGTTTTCCAGGTAGGACTCTTTTTGAAAAATGATAGGCTTATAAGGAAACAAGATCACAATTAACCACACTTTGAATTGTGTGCGTTAATTACGTTAATATAGCTCGTATTAATGATATTTGTTGTAAAGCTTATATTTAAAAAAAAAATGTTATTGTAAAGCATATCAAGCGAGTCTTGATTGTGAAAGCTTTAAACTTCTTGAAGCAGGTGGTATTCGGTTAAAAAATATCTCTGTTGAAAATTCGATAGACAAACAACATGTATTATTCAGCTCTACTTCATAAATGTCACGATACTACTGAAAAACAAATCACTTAATAATTACGGTGGTATAATTATTATAATCGGCTATAATGCCTTATTAAAACACCTTGTAATCTATTTTACTATGCCTTTGCATTATACGAGCGTAAGTGTCTCGTCTTTTGCTGTCACGCCAGTGTCTTCCGGAGTCCATAGAGAACAATACGAACACGAGACTAAATTGATTGGCTGTAAGTGTAAAGCTTTTGCACATTTTTCCTGCCAGTTTCAGCGCTTTCAAATCCTGATATTTCAAGCCTTTCCGCCAGCCCTTGAGCTCTTCCGCTCATTCCAATACGCGTACACCTGTCTCCGTTGTCGGCGATACCATTTTGTATAACACTACGGATAAAGCCACGATCAAATGATATGAAGCCCGGTTTATACTAGCCATTTTACCTGTTGCGACAACTGTAGCGGTATATTTTTGTTGTTGCGACTCTGCCGTCTATCGTGATGACGTCTTCGACGCCGTTCGCTAATGACGTCTTGGGTCTATCGCTACTGACGTATATGAGAACAATAGCCATGACCAAACATAACCAAACAATGATTAAAGTGATTTAGATGTTAGTAACATTCTTCTCCCTGTCAAATTGGTGCCCTTAATAAGATAATCCTGAACATCTGAATGCCATCAAAATTGTCTTGGATTTGTAAATGAAATAAGTTCTACTTTATACATCAATCATGTCATCTAGCACAATGAAAGATACTTTAAAATAAACTGCCTTGAAAAGTCTTGTCGAATAAGTTGCATTTTTTCTATAAATGTTATCTTAACCGCTACAAGCAACTGGTTCCCCGCACAATTTAACCTTCTATTAAATCAATGCAAGACTACATACTTTTACAGAGATTTTCCCTCAGGAAAGCTCTACTATTTATCTAAGATTTTAATTTGGTTTTAATGTGATAAGGATTGTATTTATCATGTTTATACAGTACTCGATAACATTATTATGATGAATAAAGTACAATGACGCTCTTAAACCACGGATGCATTCATTATATTCATTAAAAGTACTAATCATGCTCGTGTAGTATTTGTCTAATAATATGGATTACATTGTACATCGAATACTTGTCTCTATGGTGTGGTTTATGTATTGTTTTAAGGACCCATCAGTCTTGTACCAGATGTTTTCCAAATGAGTGTTATGCACCTTACAACCTTTCTCTTAATTGGTTTATTTTACATGCAGATAAAAAAAAGAAGTACAAGAAAACTCTCAGCAGATTTAAAATGAGTACACAAAAACTCACAGGAAAAATAATTTAAGACGTCTTACACCACAAAGTCTTATTTTGACGTAGTTTGTCCAAACTATGTTTTACCTCATCTATTGACATTTGAATAACAGTTCAACTCAAAAATGTCAAAGGGAGGGTGGTGATAAGAGGAACCATGTACGACTTGGGGGTTCGAGTACCTGCATTATAGCAAGAATAGTAAGGGGAAAACAAGCCTTATCAGTATCAAGTCAATGGTCAACTGCATATACTCGGGATCTCTGCTTATGAGTTTGGAGCTCAAATTTCCCACACACACCCCACAATTTATAGCATGTTTTGTCTATATCCTGTCTGGTACGATGATACAGTATTTCAAAGGGAGTACGTAATTCAGAGGGTATGGAGCACAGGGTTCCGGATTGGATTCCCGGCGGTAAGAAACTGTTATATTGACTCCTTTGGCTTCTAGTGTATGGGGTCCCGGGTTCGATTCCCTGGAGGAGAAAAACTTGCTGAGATATTGACTTGGGAAAAATAAATTTAGTTGGTAATAAATTCAGACTCCTTTGGCGTCTCAAAATGATAGGACTGGTTTCCAACTCCATTATGCAGAGCTAAGTAAATGAACCATCAGAGAATGCCACCCGAAGTTCGGAGGAGGCGTCAAACCGTTGTTCCTGCGCACTGCAAAGCCATATATGTACATGCACTTTCGTAGAGAGTAGGGTGTTAAACACTTACTGTCATAACCCGTCTCCCGGTGTTCAATTGGACCCAAATGGAAATAAGCTTCACAAGAGACTTTCCTGGGTTATCCAGGGTTGTCAAACCCTAACAAATCAGATCAGGTTACGTGTATTGGATTTGTGGCGCGCGTTTACTTAATTGGCAAAATGTAAATTTGAATGAATATAAGATTTATTTAAAAAGTACGTAACACGTAGGTCTACTACGTAGCAGTCACGTTAGCTCAATTGATAAGAAGTTCCACTATGGTGCTAGAGGTTGTTCATTTTGTTGGTTCGAACCCTCACAGTTGTTTAGTACGCTCTCGTGGAAAATTTGAGTTAGCTTGAAATTCCCTTGTACAAGGAACTTAATGCTAATTGTCTCGTAGTAACCCGTATTAAACGCGGGGAGCTGATCCTGACTGCGAAAGTCAATTGTAGAATGACTAGGATGTGCGATTCTAAGTCCCCTAGTTGTCGTTAAATGGTTTATGGAATGATGTGGGGTCATAGTTGTCAGCGACAACCTGTAAAGTGTGCTGACACTTGTGCATCAACGTCTAGGTGTTGTGCCCGGGCGTAGCGCACTATAAATTATTCCGCTTTTCTTTTTCTATTTTTACGTGCATTTATTTCATAAAGCCGTTACAAGGATGTGACAATTCATTTGGAAATGAATTTGGAGAAAACCTTCTGTTAATAAAATACTATGCTGAGCCACCAGTCTGGGTGACTCACGCTCCAGTAATTTCAGATGATTGAGCTCAGTAATACATCAAAGAATGTCTTCCAATTCATGAAAACAAATAGATAATCAGCTTATCGGATTAAAAGCTTAGAGGGAAGGTCTTGCTGCTCAACGAGTGTTTGTAATTATCAGAAGGTTTTCTCCAAATTCATTCTCTAATGTCTAATTCCGATAAAAACTAAACCCGCGTCTTATTAAATTGAGACATGTCTTCTTTAACATAAACCATCGCATAGACATTGTTAATAAAAGTCGCATAAAAAGATGTTTTGCCAATGTAGCGTAAAATATCAGGTCTCAGAAGTAAAAGACACCGCAGATGTTCGATGCTTCAAACATAATGGAAATTATTTTGCCCCATTAATTATGAATATTAAATAGGTTGCAGTGTGCCGAGCGTCATTGTGGTTGACTGACCATTGCATTATACTGACTATGGTTTCTATCAGGTAATTAGGTTAATTTTATTAATTAGTAATGATGATAATGACCTACATGCAATTATTACAAGTTTTTGTAATTGGTAATTGCTTGGTTTATTGTGTTATATAGTGTTCAAGTCTTGTGCTCAGTGCATACGTATATTCGATACCGAATAAACGAAACCTTTTGGTTTAAGGTCTTGAAGGCGAGTCGGAGGATAGCATAACCTAACGGTATTTGCACTCAAAATATTGAAACAAACAAAGCTGACACACAGGTGGGGATGCATGCAGGGTGCTATTTTATCGTATAAAGTATTCTTAGATGTCAAGTTATCACTTACGACAAACATGTAAATGATAAATATTGTGTTAATTTTAAAGTTTTTAAAATATAAGTTGCTGTGTACCCCAGGGGTAGATACAATACTCAACAATTAAATATAGGAGCGTATTTAATTATACTAGTGAATATGAACATACCATTGCAATAAGGTTTTTGTTTAACCCATCTACACTGGTCAGGTGAAAGGTGGAGAATGACATAGCCATAGATTAATAAACACATAGATTGTAATGTTCCATGCCTGTACCCTCTAAGCGTCTTGCAGGCGATACAGGTCTTGAGTTTGAGGCACACGAGAAGAATTGCGAGCGCATTAGGGATCGCGCGCCACTGCGTACCTAAGTTATGCCTTTTATTGTGCAACATATTACGCATCCTAGGACGCGAATTTGGCTAAAAACAGTACTCATAATGGACATTTATAGTCACATAGTTGATGCTTCCTTCTGTGTCTACAGCCACTGACCAGTTTATTTCTATTGTTCAAAGATAACATGAGTGGCTTTTTTTTAATGTAAAGTATTTTAAGTTATACAAAGGTTACATCTTTTATACTACAACTAGAGTAGAGTAGAGTATTGACTCCAAATGTGCGAGATTGAAACTCTGAGATCTATGTTGTGAGATATTAATGACCTACATTTGTGTCCGTGTGATTATAATAGAGAGCTTGCGATTCCCAAATGATCGTACGCACGTCTATCTATTCAAAATCACGCTCCTGTATCGAAGCGAGATCGCGTATTTAGCCAGTTTTGAAGATTTTGCACGTATAAAATGAAAGGGAAGACAACGTTGAAAATTCACAAAATTTGTCCATTTAACAATAATTATATTAAAGACATTCAAGGATTATTCAAGAATAAAGAATATGATCTTTTTTATTTGTAAGAAATCATTATAATTAAGCAACAGCCTGGTGTGAAAATTTTGACTCCATTCATACTCGCAGTTCATACGTACAGTCCATTGCAATGCGTGTGATAGTGGCCGTATAAAATTTAGATTGCGGTTTGCCTTTTTGATACAAACGCACGGTATAGTACGCACGGTCCACGTTGAAATTGAAGTTGAAAAAGTTTCATTTTGAAAGTAAAGTCATGTTATATGGATGTGGTCCTTAATCTACCAAAATATTTGTTTTTTTGTAACCATAATATTTGGGAAGCACTGAAATACAATTTATTTTAAACAGTATGTCAACCTCGGTTTTTTAGTCAAAATCAAAAGCATGCTGTATTGAACAGTAGATGTACGACCCAGAGACCACTAAATTTCAAGTTTTTGACCAAATCAGATGTTAGTCTCTGTTTCGGCCTCGTTGTTTGCGTGACGAAGGTGCACACTCCAAATTGGAACAGAGACTAGCATGTACGCACGTTTGGAACGCCGTATAAAGGCACTGTCCACAGAGCATGTATGGAACATCGCAATCTTTCCCATAAAATATGATTGGATCACACGCATCGCGTTATTCATGAGTTTGAGAATACGTCATACATACTCGCTATATAAGAGCGTGCGTGATTGGTTGAGAACCGGGCCTATTAATTCTCGGTTTTCCAGTAGTAATTTAGCTGCGCTGGAAGCCATGGATACATGTGCAAATGATGCTCGCGCATTATTTACGCAATAAATATTATTGTAATTCACCACTAACATTTTACTAATTTACCGCAATTTTACATTATTATTTTTGTCCTAGGGTTAAAGCCCTCGGGTATAAGCAATCATTTAGTCATAAAAATATATGTTAGTCATGAAAATATACCACTGAACCATCTAGGTAATGGCCAAAACTGGTTGTTAATCAACATTATGAAATTCATTGCTTTATTTTTCAGAATGGCAATTTGAAAGAACCTTTAAGAAGGAAAATCTTATTTATACACAAATAAATATCATCATGATCATGTAATGTCAATGTTTATAGCGCGCAAAAAGTAACATTTTGCAATGTTCGACAATATTTCTAATAATTCTTGGTCGAGTTTGTTTTGACTATAACGTAATGCCAAAAGCGATGTTAAATGTCATCTGGAGATAAGAATTCTTGCATGTAAGTCTGAGTCTGAGGGTAATCATGATAATGAGGGAGACTTGCATGACCCACTAACCTATAAATTGTTCAATATTACAAAGTCACAATCGCTTTGTTATATCTTACATAATAGTCTTAAGGTTAAAGACCACTAATAGGCCTGGGCGATACATTGAAATACGACGAGGAACTATTTGATTTCATGGCATTCGAAAAGACTGCATTAAAATCGCTGAAATTGATCAAGTTATATAGCCAAAAAGTACTTTTTAGAGTTTGATGCTTCAAAATGGTACATTTTCTCTCATTATATGACATTTTTGATGTAATAGTACCAAAATTCATACGCACGGCTTCGGTTTTTAGTAAATAGTCGCCTTATCATATTGTAACTTTCAGCTTCGAGGGCGCACTGTCATTTTAAGGTGTTTACGGTTCAGTGCGTTAAAACAAGAAAAGTCTCAGGTCAACCTATGTTGAATTTTTGATCATTTGGCATCTAAATCATATAGTTTCACCTGATATTGGTGGCATTGAACTGTGAGAGTTCTGAATATGAGAAAATTCCACCCGAAATTAGGCATTTTCCCATTGAAACACGTGTAATACATAATTAGTGGTATTTAACCTATAGAAACACTGAATTCTATGGATCTGATATTCGTCATGGAGACTTTTCTAGCTATTTTTTGCTTACATTTCTCAATATTTAACTGTATTTGCCCTGGCAAGAAAACGTGCATCTTCTTCGACTACTAAGGTATGTTTTTAGAACCCGTTGAGGTAGTAACGGGTTGAGGGGGGGGACTTGTGGCATTAGTATTGGGTTTACGGCTGGTTTCTGTGATTTCAGGGCTTCTAAATTCAACAACCTTCGCTTGCCTGCGTATACATATAGAAAGCTTAATGATGATGAAAAATCAATGTTGATGATCATATAGACATGCCACTTTGTTAATTAGACCCACATGCACATTTTGTTGGTGATTTCCTTGCCCTAAATAACGTACATAGGCCTATACGTGTAAATACAGTATAGGCCTAGGCTAGGCATTTTGCTTAAGCTTTAAGGCGCATGTAAGGCCTATAGTCACGTGTAAAATAAAACCCAGTCTTTGTGTACACATTGTCTATGGGCCTCTACAGCATCCTGTGTGGCCTCACTCTATCCTAACTCAAGCCGAAACCCTAACTTGATCTATAACTCTATTTTAAACCCATATCTAATCCTCGGACCTAGCCGTATCTCTATCCCTATCCATGAGCCTAGGCCTAAAAAACCCTATTCCTAATGCGAACCTGACCCTAATCAACAATTCTAACACTAAACAGCAAGCCTATATCGGAACACTAACCCTAAATCAATCTTAATCTGATCTGATCGTGCTAGGACAGGCTACAGATACGAATCTCCAGATATGGTCCTAGGTTGAAGCAAAACAGCGAAACAGTCATCATACAGGGTGTCCGAAAATCATTGATATTTTACTCGTCATGCTGTTTTCCAGAAATTTTCTTGTTAAAACATGTATTGCAAATGTCAATGTTTACATTCATGGCATTTTACCTGAGATTGGAGCACCTTTGTGCTTATATAGGTTAAAGACCACTAATAGGCCTGGGCGATACATTGAAATACGACGAGGAACTATTTGATTTCATGGCATTCGAAAAGACTGCATTAAAATCGCTGAAATTGATCAAGTTATATAGCCAAAAAAGTACTTTTTAGAGTTTGATGCTTCAAAATGGTACATTTTCTCTCATTATATGACATTTTGATGTAATAGTACCAAAATTCATACGCACGGCTTCGGTTTTTAGTAAATAGTCGCCTTATCATATTGTAACTTTCAGCTTCGAGGGCGCACTGTCATTTTAAGGTGTTTACGGTTCAGTGCGTTAAAACAAGAAAAGTCTCAGGTCAACCTATGTTGAATTTTTGATCATTTGGCATCTAAATCATATAGTTTCACCTGATATTGGTGGCATTGAACTGTGAGAGTTCTGAATATGAGAAAATTCCACCCGAAATTAGGCATTTTCCCATTGAAACACGTGTAATACATAATTAGTGGTATTTAACCTTAAGGTGACTCTTGACGTAAGCAGTCTCTTGGTGATGTTCTTGATTTTGACAAGCCTTGTGATTTGATTGATTGTTTGTTTGTTTGTCTGTTTGTTTGTTTGTCTGTTTGTTTGCTTAAACGATCGCTACATACAAAGTCATCAGGCCCATCGCTAGATCAGTCTGACTGAGGTATTATTTTGCTGACAATAACTCTTTTATCATGTTTATGCCGACAACTTTAAGTACTGGGATGTCCCACGCCTATATCCCCTCTCCATGTAGCTACGGTCCCGGGAAACCCACATAGGACCTGATGGGACCTGGATCAAGCAGATTGCTCATGTCATGTGATAAAACCATGCCATAAAGCAGAATTTGCCTGTCCATATGAAAAGAAAAATACGGAAAACGTAATTATTGAAGATAAAGATCAAGAAAAGGCCACTCCCAACCAATCTTGGGAAAATGTGCTAATACTTACTAATACAGATTGAGAGACACAAAATCCTTTGATTAATTTTTATAATATCATGGTTGTCCAAAAGTCAGGCTCACATTTCATTAACAATATGCATTAACAATAACTGTATAGCTAATATGTCCAAAGAAATATTACGAACATAACAGGTAACAGCGTCCTTTTTGTTTTAAATATATCTAAATGACTCACTGACCGTCCACCAGACAGCTCCACTGACCGGCTGACTGACGATGCGCAGGATAACAATACTCACAACGCAACCACTTCGAATCAAAATTTAAAGATAAGGAGCTAAAAATTAAACGATACGTGTGTTAAACATCACAAATCAGGTTGATTTTAATCGAATATTTTATTAATTCAGGGATTCAATTCATATATTTTCATGACTTAACGATTGTTTATGCCCGAGGGCCGCTTGCCACGTTAAAACTTACCAGAGCATTTATTCTTATTTCATCCAAATAATAATAAAAATAACAATTAACATTATTAAAGAAACGTAATTTTCCTTAATTTTTCCTATCCCGCGATCCTATCCTTCGACCAAACAGAAACTCAGAAATTACGGAAGTAAGTATAAACTTTTGTTTAAAAAGTACTGGCTAATTAAATGATTAAAAATGTTTTATTTCAAAATACTGCTGCATTAATTTCTCACGTCTCTTTCTTTTTCAAGAAAAGTCTCAAAGCTGCGTAAAACATAAATAGATATAGAAAACGATCAACAATGATAAATAGGCCGATTTGTTCATAATATCTCATGTCTATTTCATAAAGCATTACAAATAAATCGCTCTGTAAGTTAATGTCAATTGCAAGGCCTTGTAGAGTCGACTGCTAGTAGACATTCCGTTCCATAGTTTCCGAAATTGACCATAAAAATACGGAAATAATACAAATATATGAAATACGGAAGCTTGATGCCAAATTTTGTTTTTATTATATGTGACCGTCCACGGCGAATGAGCCGTAAATTCCTCCCCGGTCAATTTTGTTTTATTTCGTGTTTAAAAATAAACATCATAAACTTAAAAATGGTATATCATTTGACTTCAAACGATATCCAGAAGCGGAGTTATGGTTAGTTAAACTTTGCGCCTTCAACAAAATTAGAGCTTTTTTCGTTTCTATGTGTGTCTCTTTTTCAACATTGCCGGCAATAAATATCAAACAGTCATAATTGGCGGTCATTTCAAATCATCCCCAAGTCAACGAGGTTTAAGAAGTGTTCTCTCATTGTTAATTGTTGGTTATGCATACCTATACAAATAACCCACCACTTGAAAAGGATTTAGCAAAAGCAAAGACCAGAGCTATTAAAAGTTCTATAGCCATCTAAGGTAGAAGCTTATTATCCACTTCAATAATAGGATTATTGATTGGTGTTGTGACTATCAAAATAAGACGGATGTCGCGCCAGCTTAAGTGACCGATGAATACGACCTTCGTACACATTTTACACCATAACTCAGAATACAATTTAGGGAATTTACGGCTCGTTTGTGCTGCCGGGTCGCATATTGCTCTAAGATATGCTTATTCCACAATGCAAAAAGCTCAATTTTGGTGAATTTTAGGTTCTGGTTGCAAAATTTAAAAAAAAATAATTAAGTATAAATTCATCAACGAGAGTAGTTGGAGCAGCCGCTACTTAATTTTATTGCATGTTTGACCAGGAGCTTCCTGGGCTCTACTTTGACAGCTAATACCACACGTTCTTGTGCCAGACCGCTGGCTTTGCAGATCTGTTAGATCCCAATAACACCCATGACCTTGCAGTTGTGATATTGAGATCAAACCTTGTCAGCCAGAGATCTCTCATGTCATCTACCTGTCTATATTCCGCATATGGAATGCTCTTACTGCGCACTTCTCTGCTGCCAGATCACGGACATGCTTCAGCAAGGAGATTACTCGCTATCTTGGAGATCGCTTAATTGTCACCAGCTGCAACGAAATGTTGGTTTCTTGCTGTTAATGCCTAACAAATATGCGGAAAATCAATCAGTAAAATCAAAATTACTCTCACTATTAATTTCCCACATTTCTGTTACATTTCCAAAACATTGAGTACCCTCGCTTTTATATTCGAGTGTGACTTTTAATCCTCATCAGCTAGGTAAAAGTAAAAAGTATAACAAAGAGTATGGCTAGCAACAAGAAAAAAAAAAAATGCCTCTGTTAACTCTGTAAGTTGACAAAGCACTTAGGATTGTACGCTCTCGCTTAGAACACAATAGCGCCCTCGGCGATAGAACTGAATTATCACCTGACCAGATAGTTAGACTCTGTGAAGCTTGTCTAAAACAGTATTTTTTTCCAATGGAGAATATTATGAACAGTTACACGGTGCGTCCATGGGCCTTCCGCTTTCTCCGATACTGTGCGACATTTATATGGAATATCTTGAGCAGACAGCTATTGAGACAGCCCCCCACCACCCTCTATGGTGGTTTCGCTATGTAGATGACACCCATTGTAAACTTAAGAAGTGTCACTCACAAGAATTTACTGACCATCTCAATTCGCTGGACGAGGAAATTCAATTCACCACCGAAGGAGAGGAAAACAACTCGCGTGCCTTTCAAGATATACTCTCACCGTTATCCAGCCGGACAGATCCACCAAAGGCACAATATATCGCAAATACACACATACGGATCAATATCTTAATTTCGCCTCTAATCACCCCATTGATCACAAACTTGGAGTCATCCGAACTTTGTATCATAGGGCTGATACCGTGGTCACTAACCACCAGGATCGCAAGGACGAGAAATCGCATGTGAACAACGCTTTAGCGAAATGTGGGTATCCTAAATGGGCACTTGATAAAGCCACTCAACCAAAGACTCCCAAAGCGAGCGACGTGGGCGATAAACGGCCTAATAAAGGCCGTTTGGTGGCTTGGATAAAGTCCGCATACTCGACAGAGACAGTAGGTGCATGGTTCCAACGTGGAGTCAAATAAGCAGTTCACATCAAAGCCAACAAACCATCTCTCAACTAAGACGGGGCCGGTTCAAACTTTCAGGAGTCTACGAGTCTGTTATCAGGTCAAAGGTCAAGAAAATCGCGACCTGATACAGTCGCTCACTCGCTGATGATGAAAGATGGAGTACCATGTGAACAAATTCCGAGGCAGGAATTATTTCTTTGTGTTTGGATCAAAAGTTTAAATCAAAATATAAAAATCTGTACGTTTTATTTGTTAATGACAGTAAATCGCTTGCAGACGATAGTGCATTTTCCATATACAAACACCGTAGTCTGCTTCATCAATGTCCATGTCTGCCACCTATATTAAGTTTTAACCTTTAGATATAAAAAGTATAAGGCTTGGAGATATTTGGGTTTGGGCTTCATATAGATCTCATATTGAAGTTCAAAATGCTAAGAAAGAAACAAAGTGCCGTTTGCTTCTTGTAAACCGATATGAGTTGCGCATTTCAAGCCCGAGATTATAGGTGTAATATGAGATATATTTGCCACATTCGGCTGTCAAAGTCCACGGATACTCCTGCGTACCACGTGGTTAATGCTTTGTGCGTAGCTTTAAGTCTCAAATTAGTTAGATTTTGTAGATTGTGTTATTAAATTCTTAAGCACACGAATTGATACTGTTCCGTTGTTTTAGAAATGTATACACCTTAAGTTTTATTGTATTTTAATTGCGTGTTTCAACATAAAAATAAAATAATGCAAATGTTCAAAACGTTTCAAAAACATTCTGATTTAATTGCAATTCATTCAATATGAGCTGGAAAGGAGTTTACACGGCTAAACATGAAACCACGAGAAATGATATTGGGTAACATTTCATACAGAGGAACCCAATATCTTATTGTGATATTCACATCAGCGAGCGAACGACAAAAGGTATCTTTTACGATGTTTACGTATAGTGAATTATTTATATATTTTGTGAATTTGAATTATAAATCGAGCTATTAACTTTCATCATTGTGGAATGTATGTTTCAGTTGTTTCTGAAAGTCATTATAAAACATAATATGTTGCTGAAAAAATTAGCTAGAACCATCATCTTGTTATTTGCTTTTTTTTGGTCTGCAATTATTTGTATCATTATCATGATTATAACAAATTTCTATATCGTAATTAGCTTACGTGTTAGTTCGTCAGCTTTAGATAAAAGTACGCTGCCCACGCTAAATTGTTTAAATCTTGTTCGAAACTGATCAATCATTATACAGGTGTTAACAATGTGTATATGGTATAGTTCTATTATTCATACAAGTCAATGTTTAGGGCACACATATCTCCGGCACCCAAAAGATAACATATTTTTTGCCAATGTCACAAGACTTTCTTCAAACTTGATCCTTCAATTCAAGACTGCCTATCCAGTTATGGCAACTGTGCAACAAGTTATGTTTCTTTCGGCTTTCACTTCAAAAAAAAATGTAACAGTTGCTTTCGTTCAAATCTGATAAGCAGACCTGGCAGTTTCAATCTTAAGATACCGTAGTCGATGTGTATTCATTTTCTTGTATACTATTATTTTAGTTTGTGTGAGACTTCGTTAGTCAGTTGAAGCACTAATGGACGGATGACAAATCATGTTTTCCTGAGAAATATGAGCGCATTTGTATTATCACATGATCAATGTGAGTCATTTCAGCTTTTTAAAGACATACCCAAACATAATACGAAAGGAAACCCACGAATCTTTGAATTAGCTAATCTAGGGTTGGTTCAAAACTATAAAATTTCTATGCCTGATTGTTAAGACTGAAAGATATCGATGATAATTTATGAGTACACGTTTTGGGATGAGATGAGGTTGCTTTAAAGCATATTTCTCCTAATTGGCTATTCCAAATGAATCCATACACCCCTATGAAAGACATGAGTTTAATCTTCTACACACAGGGAGTGTGATTTTCAAACGTTAATTACGTTAGTTAGGGTTACCTAAATGGGTGACTCCATCAAAAATATTTACAGATATTTTACGTATGATTTGAATTAACAATTAAGTTATAATTGAATTTCTTGGGTTTAGGTGTTTATAAGTATACGTTCCAAATTTTCAAAAAATTAACATAAATTATTGGAACTACGATTTGATTGGATAGCCTGTCAGACCTGCAAAAATTGCTTTCTATCATAACATTATTTTCTAATATAATATACCCAGGTGCCCACAAAAGGAAACACAATATCCAGGAAAAGGAAAGTCATGAGTGTCAACATGGTCAAAGGTTCGAAAATGGTTTAGACGATGGCACTATATAGGAAAACCTCAAGCATCTTTATTATAATTATATTTAAAAAGAAATTGTAAATGGAATTTCTTCATAAGATAAAACGATTAATAATATAATGTTACTAATAATAAATGTCCTTCTTGGTTGAGTAGCTATATCATTTTGTACTGTGAAACTTCAGGAAACAGGACCAATTTAAATTACGTACGTTAATTGCGTTAATAGTATTTTTGTAGAACTTATCATATCTTACTTTTTGTGAAACGTATCTAGGGAGTATTGATTACAAAAGGGTTATACTTCCTAAAGCAGGCGGTATTAGATGTTGAATAGTTGGAAGACAAACAACATGTATTATTCAATACTTCGTCATAAATGTAACGATACTACTGAAAAAACGAAGCATTTAACACGGCGGTATAATTATTATAATCTGCTATAATGCCTTATTAAAACACGATGCAATTTATGTTAGTATGCATTTGCATTATTAATCTAACATCCTTTGCTGTCACGCCAGTGTCTTCCGGAGTCCATACAGAACAATACGGACACGAGACAAAATTGATTGGGTATATTAAGTGTATAGCTTTTGCACATTTTTCCTGCCAGTTTCAGTGCTTTGAAATCCTGATATTTCAAGCCTTTCCGCCAGCCCTTGAGCTCTTCCGCTCATTCCAATACGCGTACACCTGTCTCCGTTGTCGGCGATACCATTTTGTATAACACTACGGATAAAGCCACGATCAAATGATATGAAGCCCGGTTTATACTAGCCATTTTACCTGTTGCGACGACTGTAGCGGTATATTTTTGTTGTTGCGACTCTGCCGTCTATCGTGATGACGTCTTCGACGCCGTTTGCTAATGACGTCTTGGGTCTATCGCTACGGATGTATTCGACGTATATGAGAACAATAGCCATGACCAACCATAACCAAACAATGATTAAAGTGATTTAGATTTAGTAATATTCTTCTCCCTGTGAAATTGGTGCCCTTAATAAGATAATCCTGAACATCTGAATGCCACCAAAATGGTCTAGGATCTGTAAATGAAATAAGTTCTTCTTTATACATCAATCATGTCATCTAGCACAATGAAAGATACTTTAAAATAAACTGCCTTGAAAACTTAATACTCTTGTTGTCTAATACATTTGCTTAATTTAATTAACCCAGTCAAGTCGAATAAGGTGCATTTTTTTCTATAAATGTTATCTTAACCGCTATAAGCAACTGGTTCCCTGTACAATTTACCAAGACTACATAGTTTTACAGAGATTTCTCCCTCAGGAAAGCTGTACTATTTATCTAAGATTTTAATTTGGGTTTAATATGATAAGGATTGTATTTATACTCGGTAACATTATTATGATGACTAAAGTACAATGACGCTCTTAAACCACAGATGCATTCATTATATTCATTAAAAGTACTAATCATGCTCGTGTAGTATTTATCCTATAACATGTATAATATGCATTACATTGTACATCGAATACTTGTCTCTATGGTGTGTTTTATGCATTGTTTTAAAGACCCAGCAGTCTTGTAAGCTCTTGTACCAGATGTTTTTCCAAATGAGTGTTACACCCTTCCTCTTGGTTTAACTGGTTTATTGTACATGCAGATAAAAAGTACAAGAAAACTCACAGCAGATTTAAAACGAGTACACGAAAACTCACAGGAAAAAAAAATAATATAAGATGTCACCAGGAGCTATCACATAAGCCTTTACACGGTTGTAACATTTCTGATTCCGATAAAACCTAAATCTTCTTCTTATTAAATTGAGACAAGTCTTCTTTAACCTTTAACATAACCATCGTACAGACATTGTTAATAAAAGTCGCATAAAAAGATGTTTTGCCAATGTAGCGTAAAATATCAGGTCTCAGAAGTAAAAGACACCGCAGATGTTCGATGCTTCACACATAATGGAAATTATCTTGCCCCATTAATTATGAATAGTATAAGTTATGGCAGTGTGCCGGGCGTCATTGTGGTTGACTGACCATTGTATTATACTGACTATGGTTTCTATCAGGTAATTAGGTTAATTGTATTAATAAGTAATGATGATAATGACCTACATGCAATTATTACAAGTTTTTGTAATTGGTAATTGCATGGTTTATTGTGTTATACAGTGTTCAAGTCTTGTGCCCAGTTCATACGCCATACGAATATTCAATACCGAATTATAAACCCTTCCCAAATAAACGAAACCTTTTCGTTTAAGGGCTTTAAAGCGAGTCGGAGGATAGCATAACTTAGTGGTACTTGAATTCAAATATTGAAACAAACAAAGCTGACACACAGGTGGGGAGGCATGCAGGGTGCTATTTTATCGTGTAAAATATTCTTAGATGTCAAGTTATTACTTACGACAAACATGTAAATTATAAAAATTGTGTTAAAGATTTTACAATATAAATTGCTGTGTACCTCATAGGTCTGTCACACTACACCGAATAGGTCTTCCATACAAGAAACGGATGGCATTTTAGTAAATCCGTTGTTGTTCGTCAATGATCGTTTTATGTTCTTTTTATGTCCTGCTATCATCCGCCAAATGCGTTTCGTGTTAGGTGATGTTCGTTAAGTCCGTCGGCAAGTTTGTGCATGCACAAAACTTGAAACGGAGTGTACCGAATACACATGTTCGGTATTTATCCGATGTGTGTTCGTATGGTGCTGCATATTGCCGGAGTTTGTTCGCTCTCCTTTCGTTCATGTTCGTTCTTTGTTCGTTGCACTCGGCCCGTGTTCGTTGCAAATACGTTCCTGTGAGGCCTTCACCACCGGATAGCATATTTTTGCATTCGGTGATGTACGTTGACCTAGACCGTCTTAGTGTCACACTACACCGGATCGGTATTCCGTATAAGAAACGGATGGTATTTTAGCAAATCCGTTAGTGTTCGTCAATGTTCGTTTTATGTTCTTCATATGTCCTGTTATTATCCGCCAAATGCGTTTCGTGTTAGGTGATGTTTGTTTAGTCCGTCGACAATACGTTTCAAGTTTTGTGCATGCACAAAACTTGAAACGGAGTGTGCTGAATACACATGTTGGGAAGTTGTCGGATGTGTGTTCGTACTGTTCTGTATATATACCCTGGGTTTGTTCGTTATTCTTTCGTTTATATACCGCGGGTGTTTGCAAGGTTTCGCAGGCGCTTGTGCCGGATGTAGGCCTATGGCGAACATGTGCATCGATCATGGGGGGAGGGACTTTCTGAAGGGTGTGTGACGCAATATCATATTTCCCCCAGTACTTTAGTGACTGACAAGTAGAAAAAAGGGGGAAAGGAGAGAAAAAAGAAAAGAAAGTGAGAAAAATTGAAGAGAGAAGAGAAGAGAAAAAGTTAAATTGCACGTAATTTAGTAGGCCTATGCATGTAAGTAGTATTGAGGGAGGGGCACTTTCTGAAGGGTAGAGGACGCAATATCAAATTCCTACCAGTTTTAGTGATTGACAAGAAAGAAAAAAGAAGAGAAAACATGGAAAAGGTTAAATTGTAAACGTTATTGAGTAGGCCCAGGATAGTAGTACTAGTAAGCCTAAGTAGGCCTATAGGCCTGTGATTATTATAGACAGTGCTTAAATGTGGTTCCTTGGCCCAAAAGCCTGTGAAAAGTACTGCCGGCCAGTCCATATGCAGGGCCCGTGATATTTTGTCACCAAAGTCAGTATTTAAGACGGACTTATAGGTCTATTCCTGACTTTAACATATCAATCCATGCATGCTTTACCTGAAATTACGAGTCTGAAGTCTTATATATCTCCTAAGTGTCAGTGGATCAGTGTAACATTTTAAATTTTGCAAATTCAAATCGGGCCTTTTTTGTTTTTTGTTTAAGGCAATAATAGTGTAAAAATGATGCACTAAAAACAATTTTCCAAATTTTCCATTTTTAAAACTAAATTTATACACAATAGGCCTAGGCCTAATAATGTAAATAGGCCCTACAGTCCCCATGCAAATGGCTTCAATTGGACCTTCATTTTCAAAAATGGACAAGTCTTCCTTTTTGCGGCTGTTTCAAACTAAAATAGTACCCAATAATAGTGCTAAAATTTATCCAAAAAATGACAAATGGCTTCAATTGGGCCTTCATTGTCCAAAGGTTTCTCACCTCTATTGCCCCCGGACGCTGGTTGCCCTGATATATCAGATTTGTAGCCCTTTTGTACTTATTAGCCAATATTTGACCATTTTCGTCAAAATTTACCCCTTAAAAGTTGTCTTTCCCCACTTTGTTCACCCTCTGAAAAAGTGCTTGATACGTCACTTCCTCTAAGGGGTCAAAAACCCTCTCAAACACACTCTCCTCCCCACTTTTCTGATAGGGTGGACGTCCCTGTTGGTGCCATATGCGACGGATTCGCCGGTCATTTGTCGGACGTTGAACGATCGAATATAAAACGCCTGCAGGATTATTAGCGGCCACAACGCATAGAGAGACGAACGGGAATCGGACCCCCAAATCCGGACATTTGTCGGACGTTGACCCCCCAAATCCGGTCATTTGTCGGACGTTGAACGATCGAAAATAAGACGCCTGCAGGATTATTAGCGGCCACAACGCATAGAGAAACGAACGGGAATCGGACCCCCAAATCCGGTCATTTGTCGGACGTTGAACGATCGGATATAAGACGCCTGCAGGATTATTAACGGCCACAACGCATAGAGCGACGAACGGGAATCGGACCCAAAATCCCACCGAATCTTCTGCCGGACTGGTGATTTTTCCACCGAATAAAATATTTTTGTATTCGGTGATGTACGTTGATCCAGTCCGTCGTAGTGTGACAGACCTTTCAGGGATAGATGCAGTACTCAACAATAAAATATAGGAGCGAAATATTTTAATTATACTAGTGACTTTGAACACGTCATTGTCATAAGTTTTTTGTTTAACCTATCTACACTGGTCAGGTGAAAGGTGGAGAATGACATAGGCATAGATTAATAGACACATAGATTGAAATGTTCCATGCCTGTACCCTGTAAGCGTACTTAAATTCAGCTGACGTCGGTACAGCGTTCTGAACTGGCGACATCGCTCAACTTCAGGCTTCTTTTGTGTACGATCGCGTTATTTGCGTTATTTTTGAGTTCGCCATCTATTCAAAATCACTCTCCTGTACCTCGAAGCAAGGTCGTGTATTTAGCCAGTTTTGAAGATTGCGCACGTATGAAATGAACTTGGAGACAACGTTGAAAATGCACCAAATTTGTCCGTTTAACAATAATTATATTAAAGACATTCAAGGATTATTCAAGAATAAAGAATTATATTCTTCTTTTTTTGTTTGTAAGAAATCATTATAATAAAGCAACATTCTGGTGTGAAAATTACTCGCAGTTCATACGTACAGATTGTCCATTGCAATGCGTGTGATAGTGGCCGTATAAAATTTAGATTGCGATTTGCCTTTTTGATCCAAACGCACGATATAGTACGCACGGTCGACGTTGAAATTGAAGTTGAAAACGTTTCATTTTGAAAGTAAAGTCATGTTATATGGATGTGGTCCTTAATCTACCAAAATATTTGTTTTTTGTAACCATAATATATTGGAAGCACTGAAATACAATTAATTTTAAACAGCATGTCAACCTTGGTTTTTAGTTAAAATCAAAAGCATGCTGTATTGAAGTAGACGTACGACCCAGGGACCACTAAATTTCAAGTTTTTGACTAAATCAGATTTTAGTCTTTGTTTCAGCCGCGTTGTTCGCGTGACGAAGGTGCACACTCCAAATTGGAACAGAGACTAGCATGTACGCACGTTTGGAATGCCGTATAAAGGCACTGTCCACAGAGCACGTATGGAACATCGCAATCTTTCACATAAAATATGATTGGATCACACGTATCGCGTTATTCATAAGATTGAGAATTCGTCATACATACTCGCTATATAAAAGCGTGCGTGATTGGTTGAGAGCCGGGCATGATAATTCTCGATGTTCCAGTAGTGATTTAGCTGCGCTAGAAGCCATGGATGCATGTGCAAATGATGCGCGCGCATTATTTACGCAATAAATATTATTGTAATTCATCACTGCCATTTTACTCATTTACCGTCCTTTTACATTATTGTTTGTGGCCTAGGGTTAAAGGCATAAGCATTCATTAGGCTAAGTCGTGAAAATATATGTTAGTCATGAAAATATACGACTGAACCCCCTATGTATTGGCCAAACCGGTTGTTAATCAACATTATGAAATTCATTGCTTTATCTTTCAGAATGGCAATTTGAAAGAAGGACAATTTTACTTGTACAAAAATAAATATCATGTAATTTTAATGTTTATAGCGCGAGCAAAAATTTTCCAATGTTCGACAATATTTCAAATAATTCTTGGTCGAGTTTGTTTTGACTATAACGTAATGCCAAAAGCGATGTTAAATATCATCTGGAGATAAGAATTCTTGCATGTAAGTCTGAGTCTGAGGGTAATCACGATAATGAGAGAGACTTACATGACCCACTAACCTATAAATTGTTCAATATTACTAAGTCACAATCGCTTTGTTATATCTTACATAATAGTCTTAAGGTGACTCTTGACGTAAGCAGTCTCTTGGCGATGTTCTTGATTTTGACAAGCCTTGTGATTTGTTTGTTTGTTTGCTTCTTTCTTTCTTTGTTTAAGCGATCGCTACATACAACGTCATCAGGCCCATCGCTAGATCAGTCTGACTGAGGTATTATTTTGCTAACAAGAACTCTTTTATGCCGACAACTTTCAGTACTCATGCGCGTATTGGGGGGGGGGGGCTTTGGGGGCGCGAGCCCCCGGCGTAAAAGCAGGGTCGGCCAAAACGAAGAGGAGGCGGAAGACGAAGGGGCGGCAAAAACAGGGGGCGGCAAAAACGAAGGGGCGGCAAAAAGAATCAGTAAAGAAAAAGGGCTGAAATTTTTTGAAAAAGTATAAAAAATAGTGCAATGTGTTGCTTTTAGGGCGGTAGCGCCTATAATCCTTTTTTTTTTTTTTTTTTTTTTTTTTTTTGCTCTTCACTTATTCAAACCACCGAAAGAAAAATTGGGTCAACCTTTTCGGGCTGTTGAGGAAGGGGCGGCCAAATTTCTTCACAGAGAGACACAAAATCCTTTGATTAATTTGGATAATATCATTGTTTTCCAAAAGTCAGGCTCACATTTCATTAACAATATGCATTAACAAAAACTGTATAACTAATAGGTTCAAAGAAATATTACGAACCTAACAGGTAACACCGTCCTTTTTTGTTTTAAATATATCTAAATGACTCACTGACCGTCCACCCGACAGCTCCACTGACCGGCTGACTGACGATGCGCACGATAACAACACTCACAACGCAACCACTTCGAATCAAAATTTAAAGATAATGAGCTAAATATTAAACGATACGTGTGTTAAACATCACAAATCAGGTTGATTTTAATCGAATATGATATTTTATTTATTCAGGGGTTCAATTCATATATTTTCATGACTTATTTATACCGATTGTTAATGATTGAGTAACATTATTTAAACAAGTAACGTTATTTTAAAAAGTATGATTTTCCTTAATTTTTCCTATCCCCGATCCTATCCTTCGACCAATCAGAAACTCTGTATAAGTATAAACTTTTGTTTAATAAGTACTGGCTAATTAAATGATTAAAAATGTTTTGTTGCAAAATACTGCTGATCATATTTTTTGATATTTGATCATAATATCTCATGTCTATTTCATAAAGCATTACAGATAAGTCGTTCTGCACGTTAGAGTCAATTGCAAGGCCTTGTAGAGTCGACTGCTAGTGGACATTCCGTTCCATGGTTTCCAAAATTGACCATAAAAATACGGAAGTAATACAAGTATATGAAGTACGGAAGCTTGATGCCAGATTTTGTTTTTATCATATTGCTTTCTAAAATTTGCTAATTGTTCCAAAATGAAAAGAAAAAAAAATCTCAATTTTGGTGAATTTTAGGTTCTGGTTGCAAAATTTTCTTTAAAAAATATTTATATAACAAATTAAGCATACAAGGTAAAGTTAAATCGAATTCTGGAAATAAAATTTGCAACTTACATGCGACAGTTGCGTCCGGTAACTTACTTCATCGACAGTTCCGCTTTCAACTGCCGCACGCGTGGGACCAGGCTTTGCAGGATCTTCCCCGTCGTTTGTCACGTGACCAATCAGATGCCTGATGAAGTTCGGAGTTACCGGACGCAACTGTCGCATGTAAGTTGCAAATTTTATTTCCAGAATTCGATTTAACTTTACCTTATATGTTATTTACTGGATGACTAATCTACACCAAGATAAATTAAGCATACATTCATCAACGAGAGTTGGAGCAGCTGCCACTTAATTTTATTGTATGTTTGACCAGGAACTTCCTGAGCTATACTTTGACAGCTAATACCGCACGTTCTAACCCCAGACCGCCGGCTTTGAAGACCTGTTAGATCCCAATAACACCCATGACCTTGCGGTTGCGATATCGAGATCAAACTTTGTCAGCCAGAGATTTCTCTTGTCATCTAGCTGTCTATATTCCGCATAGGAATGCTTTCCCTGCTATCAGATCACAGGCATGCTTCAGCAAGGAGATTAATCACTCACTATCTAGGAGATCGCTTGTCACCAGCTTCTACGAGATGTTGGATTCTTGCTGTTAATGCCTAGATATGCCTTAACATTAAAACAAATGAGGAAACTCAATCAGTAAAATCAAAATTACTCTCACTATTAATTTACCAACATTGAGCACTGTCGCTTTTATATTCGAATGTGTCTTTATCTTCATCAGTTAGATCAAAAGTAGAAAGTATAACAAACAGTATGCCCAGGCAAAAATAATTCATGCCATGAACATGGCAAGACATTCTGATTCTTTTGTTTTGTATATGGCATGAAAATCCTCTATCAAGGATTCATGGGTCGTTAATTCTGAACCCATTAAAGTTGTAATTGACGCCCTTGACTAAGAAATTAATGGGCATGGAAGTAGAGAAAATTTGACATTGACCATGATTCATGCCATGAGTTACACATGAATAAGGAATTTATGGGCATGAAAGTAGAGAGAATTTGACATTGACCGCGAGTCATGCCCATGAGTTACCCATGAACATGCCCTGGACATGTCAAGGCTCTGACTACACGCACGACAAAATAAAAGCATGCAAGGGCATGAATATTCATGAGTGAGCATGAACAACCCATCAAAATTTCCCAAATTCATGAAAATTCATGCCCGTTGCTAGCGAAAATAGGGCATGTTCTTGGCATGTTCATGGCAAGATCTTGGCATGTTCATTGGCATGACTCATGCCTAAATTTTTGCCTGGGTGGTTAGCAACAAGAAATAAGAAATTTAAAAAATGCCTCTGTTAACTCTGTACGTTTTTGTTTGTTAATGACAGAAAATCGTTTGCAGTCGATAGTGCATTCTCCCTATACAAACTACGTTATCTGCTTCGTCAATGTCCATGTCTGCCACCTATATAATGGATGTCATAATGGATGGGCTGGCCAATATTTTGAGTAGTGGATGCCGGCGCAGCCGGTTCCACTACGATAAAAAATATTGGCCAGCCCATCCATTATGACACGATATTGGATAGGCAAAAGACAAAATCCTATCTTTTATTCTCATTCTTATTCAGTTTTAATGTAATTTTGCGAGAAAAACTGCCATTTTTCAGAAAAAAATAAAGTTACTTTTGTGAAGACATCCCCGTTGTTTTAAATGAACGAAACCATCACGAACATCTAAGCCGCCGAATCGCGTTCTTATAGTTCTCGCACGTGTATTACGCGAACGCATTATCGCGCGATCATTGACTAATATCACTATCAACTATTGTGAGATATTATACACCAGAAAACCAATCCAATTACGTGAATTCTTTACAAGACGCACCCATTGAATAAGAAAAGCCTATAGATATAAAAAGTATAAGGCTTGGAGATATTTGGGTTTGGGCTTCATAGAGTTCATATTGAAGTTCAAAATGCTAAGAAAGAAACAAAGTGCCGTTTGCTTCTTGTAAACCGATATGAGTTGCGCATTTCCAGCCCGAGATTATAGGTGTAATATGAGATATATTTGCCACATTCGGCTGTCAAAGTCCACGGATACTCCTGCGTACCACGTGGTTAATGCTTTGTGCGTAGCTTTAAGTCTCAAATTAGTTAGATTGTGTAGATTGTGTTATTAAATTCTTAAGCACACGAATTGATACTGTTCCGTTGTTTTAGAAATGTATACACCAAGTTTTACTGTATTTTAATTGCGTGTTTCAACATAAAAATAAAGTAATGTAAATGTTCAAAACATTTCAAAACTATTTTGATTTAATTGCAATTCATTCAATATGAGCTGGAAAGGGGTTTACACGGCTAAACATGAAACCACGAGAAATGATATTGGGTAACATTTCATACAGAGGAACCCAATATCTTATTGTGATATTCACATAAGCGAGTGAACGACAAAAGGTATCTTTTACCATGTTTACGTAGAGTGAATTATTTATATATTTTTGTGAATTTGAATTATAAATCGAGCTATTAACTTTCATCATTGTGTAATGTATGTTTTAGTTGTTTCTGAAAGTCATTATAAAACATATGTTGCTGAAATAATTGGCTAGAACCATCATCTTGTTATCTGGCTGTTTTTTGTCTGCAATTATTTGTATCGTTATCATGATTATAACAAATTTCTATATCGTAATTAGCCTACGTGTTACTTAGTCAGAATAAGATATAAGTTCGCTGCCCACGCTAAATTGTTTAAATCTTGTTCGAAACTGATCAATCATTATACAGGTGTTAATAATGTGTTTATGGTATAGTTCTATTATTCATACAAGTCAACGTGTAGGGCACACCTATCTCCGGCACCCATAATTTTTGCCAATGTCACGAGGCTTTCTTCAAACTTGATCTTTCAATTCAAGACTGCCTATCCAGTTATGGCAACTGTGCAACAAGCTATGTTTCTTTTCGGCTTTCACTTCTAAACGTAACAGTTGGTTTCAGTCAAATCTGATGCACTATATATTATAAACAGACCTGGCCGTTTCAATCATAAAAGAGTCGATATTCATTCATTTTCTTGTGTCTTATTATTTTATAAATGCACGGTATGTTTGTGTGAAACTTCGTTAGTCAGTTGAAGCACTAATGGACGAATGACAAATCATGTTTCCCTGAAAATTCGAGTAACAGCACTTTTGTATTATCACATGTTCAATGTGATTCATTTCAGCTTTTTAAAGACACACGCAGATATAATACGAAGGAAACACGAATCTTTGAATTAGCCGAACTAGCACTGACTAGGGTTGGTTCAAAACTATAATTTTTTCTCCTTTTTGACCCATATTTTTAAAACGAAGCAAAAATTCAAAAATTTAAGAAAACATTTTCTAGATTTGTGTGTTTAGAACACAAATATGCAATTTCCGTCAAGTTTGATATTCAGGGTAAGTTGTTATGGCGGACCGAAAAAAATTGGCATGGAAAATCTATTTTGGCGCTTTTCTCAAAAACTGCTCATTTTTGTAGAAATCTGCCGGATTCCTTGTGTCATTTCCTTTCTGAAAATGTATACTTCTATGTACTTATCATCATTACTTTTAAAGATACAATACGAAACAATGTCTAATAGTTCCCACTTTGAGTGATCCTGCGTGCCACCTTAAAGCTTTGTGCGTAGCTTGAAGTCTTAAATTAGCCAGATTTGGTAGATTTTGTTATTAAAATCTAAAGCACTCGAATTAATACGGTTCCGTTGTTATAGATATGTGTATTTTCGTTCAATATGAGCTGGAAAGGGGTTTACACTGCTAAACATGAAACCACGAGAAATGATATTTGTTAACATTTCATACAGAGGAATGCAATATCTTATTGTGATATTCATATCAGCGAGCGAAAGACTAAAGGTATCTTTTACCATGTTTACGTATCTATAGTGAATTATTAATGCATTTTGTGAATTTGAATTACTTCAATATTATGTCATGTATGTTAAACTTGTTTCTGAAAGTCATTATAAAATATAATTGGACAGGACCATTATTTTGTAACCGATATTATCGTTTTGTTTTATTTGGATCAATATCATGATTATAACACATTTCTATAACATAATTAGCTGACGTGTTACTTCGTCAGAGTTAGATAAAAGTACGCTGCCCACGCTATAATGTTTAAATCTTGTTAGAACACTATCAATTATTATACAGATGTTTTAAAACAATTTGTATATGGTATGATTCTAATATCCATATAAGTCAACATTTAAGGGGTCGAGCTGTATTGTTTCAAATATCTCCGAAATGAGAGAAATTTGCCATGTTTGATGTTTGATGTGAATTTGTGCCTAGCAATATTGATCATAGGTTCAAAATTGATGGTGCATATCAATGACCAAACTCTCTAGTTTTATATTTGAGCCTGATCACTTGTGTAAGGTCTTAGTAAATAGGCGTGTATATTTGATGTTACATTATTGCTCACGCACTTTCTAGTGGCAACGAAGATTTCATGAATTGACTTTGCATCGATTTCGCCAGAAGTTCGCCTTAATATGTTGCACACTCTATATAAATAATTACGGTACTTACTTTCAACTTGAGGGTAAGGCATGTGCCTTAATTGGTATCGTTTGTGCACACAATTCATCGTAATTTTGCAACTTTGGAAACGCCTATTTCTTATTGCAATTGTGTCCATCAAAATTTAAAAAATGTCCCACTTTTTTAACGAAAAAGACTTCTACACCCATTCCGTTAGCGAAGAAACCCAAATTTGTGTGTATTTAGTAAATGCATCCTATTCAAAACGTCCACTTTAGTGCTGAGTTTTGCCTTTATATGTCATATCTACAGAATTGATGTTATGGAATTTTTTAGCATAAATTCATTGATTTTATTTATTTTTACTCACCGCCTTGCCTCGAAATTTCACACATAAGAAGGCCAAACACAAGCGTTGCACAGTGGTTACTATGTTTCTGCCGATTGGTGTCTTGAATTAGTATAAATCCACATTTTCCTGGTAACAGTCCATTGCAATACTTCATAACTAAAAACATGTGTCATTCTGAGCAGCTCTGGATTCAGTGTCGATATATTTATCATCATTTCAAGGGGTCTCAATGTAGGTTGTCAATATACGCTTAATGTATAAAACCGAACTTAGTCTCTGGCCGCGATACTGCCCAGATCATTTTTCTACTGCCAAAATATGTTCTAAAAGCCTTCTAAACATTGATCGCTTCGGCTAACGACTAAAATTTACAGGGACCGGCTTATTCTATACACTGTTCAATAGCCTTATTGTGATCTGGAGCTAGCATTTTTTCATAAATATCGCTTTCAGCCTCTATTGGACTATAAACCATTCGATAAAGTAGGCTGGGCATACATCGGAAAAAACGACAACCAATTTTTTATATTCCAACATGTATAATTATTTTTAGAGTAATTTAGTGAGAGTTATTAGTAGAATTTAGTGTCGAGTTATTAGTAGAATTAGAGTTAGATCAGAATGGGGTAGGCCTATTTGGGGGTATAGCCCGGGGTAGGTGTGTGTTTTAAGTCGACGGAGTGTGGATTTATTGATGTGGGTGTTGTAGGGGGTGTGTGGGATGTGCGTGTGTGAGTATTAAGGGTTGCAAGGTGGAATGTGTGCATAGGTGAAGAGTTGGAAGTCAGAATTGGGATTCAGAGAGTCAGGGGTTAGATAAGGTTTGGGGCTAGGTTTAGGTTTAGGATTAAAACTTAGGTTACAGGTTAAGGCGACGTTTAGGGTTATGGTTGGGGTTAGGTTTAGGATATATTTGTGTCTTATCATTAAATGTGAACAAAAAGAAAGAAAGAAAAACAATAAAAAGATACATTTCAGCATATACCTTCATATTACATAAATGTTTCATTCAGTCAAACATTTTACCTCAATCACCCTAAGAAAATAATACCACAAGGCAAGGGCAAAAATTCGGAAAATGTATATTTTTCGGCAGGCATAATAATTGATGACGTTTTAACGTGAAATGTGTACAATATTTCAAAACCAAATTGTTTTTGTATAGGACAACGGATCAAGTTTTAATATGCCACAAATGGCCATATTAAAAGATAAGCGCACCCTAAAACAAGCAACCCGCCCTACACACCATCACATGTTACGCCACACTATAGGCCTACATGCTACCACACAGAGAATGCTGCAGTATTTTAAAACGTAGTTTATAAACTCTGCAAAGTAAATCACAACTCGCCAATACTATATTCCACAAATATGGACATTAATGTATTCGGATCACTGAGGTGTGTCCAATTTATACATTGAACTGATTTCTATAAAGCTTAACAATATCAATTGTTATACCTTTACGGTTAAGCTCGGTTGGTTTATTCAGGGATGAGACATGGGACAGCTTTAAGGTGATAGAGGCACAGGTGTGTAGTTCGATTCCAAAACCACTAACTACCATTCATACCCATCACCTGTTTTTATCTGTATTATCATTCGAATTGCCCGTGGTACCTTATACGATGTCAATATTTTATATTGATGATGAGGTTGACATGAGTGACATTATATTGTATACCCTCTGTTGCTTTAGACTTGACCAAGTCTTTTGACATGGTTAGAACAGTAAAATTAATTTGCAGAGAAAATTCATGATGTAGGCTGTATATGCCTAAGGCTAAATTACTAAGTTATAAGAGGTGTGCGACATATTATCATTATCATTATCAAGATATTATAGGCCTATTATTTTGTATTTAACATAGGCCCTACTTTACAGTTAACATGGTACTTTATGAAGTAGTATTAATGAATCATCAAAAATTCAAAATTAAATTCATGTAGGCCTATATACCAAAATTATTAACTTCAAAATCTTCCAAACAGGACATAAAAGGTATAATTTACGAGGATACTATTTTGGTGTCACACTCTACATGCATGTATAAGACCAATTGTAGGATATTGAGTTTGGATCTATGATTTGTTCAGTTTCTTGTGAGTACACAATTTTTGGTCCTACATGTATGTAATCTAACAGTATGGAAAATGGTGCCAGGTGCAATGCTAGCCATTTACATGTAAACATTAAAGAAACCACCATGAGTTAATATCAGCACATTTATATTTTTTGCAAGCTGGATTTGACCAGGGATATGAGACAACACAAGGGGGGGGGGCATATAAAGCAATTATTGAATAGGCCTATATTGTATGCTTTCCCACATGTGACTTATAGAACCAAAGCCTTGAGCCAAGGCTACTATAATTGCTTTAAGCAATGCATTATGTAAAGCCACACAATTTATTATTCAAGGTCTGACCGTCTGTTAATGACCTGGCAACCGACACGCCCACGGTACAAATAGTTGTAGCTTGTAAACATGGTAAAAGATACTGTTTATCGCAAAAAACATTAAAAAATGATACTTTAAGGTATTGTTTTGTTAATTTTTGTATGGCACATCATACATACACATGTGCTGAGGTCAAAAAGGTATCAATTTTGTTTTTGACCCCTGACTCACCTGTCATTCAAAACAACCCCTTAAGACACACACATCTCCGGCAAAAATATTATAGTTTATTGCCAATGTCACAAGACTTTAAAGGTTGCTTATCCAGTGATGGCAACTGTGCAACAAGTTGTGTTTCTAAATTCGCCTTTCACTTCAATAAAATGTTGCTTTCGTTCAAATCTAATACACTGCATGGTATACATATCTGGCCTGGTAGTTTTAATCTTAATTCAAAATAATCGATGTTCATTCATTCTCTGAATAAAACAATCTTGTCCGATATCATGACCTGTATACGGGTATATCTGTGTGAGACTTCGTTAGTCAGTTGAAGCACTTATCTCATATCATATCATATCATTTTATTTGCCAGCAAAAAGACACATATACATATAAAATATTGCACAATATCAAAATTACACATAAATATATAAATTACACATGCAAAGATATAAAATGTAAGCCATGGAAGGTCATAAAGCAAGAAATTGAAATTGAATTGACCCATGTTGGAGAAAATAGAGAGATGGCATGCCTTAACCAGGAACAATTTAAACAAAGGACAAGAGAACCCCTGGCAGGGATAGCCAGATAGTGACAAAGTCACTTTCAAAGTGGCTAAACCTAATTGATTCCCACAAGAACACAGGGGAACAGCACAGGGGAACAGGGCAAAGGATGAATCTACCTACATTCTCCAACATAAGATGAGGCATGATAATACAATGTAAGCACAACCTTTAGATAAAAAATAAGCCTAAGCCCAACTAAAAACTATTTTGAATTCCAGCTAATTGTTTTGAATGTTTTTTGAGATTGTCCAGGAAATTAAATATACTAAACAAGAATTGGTCTTTGAGAGATGGAGGAAGTTGATCAAAATAAACTGGAAAACGATTGAAGACAGTGTATTTAAAACTATCGGTTCTAGCATAAGAATGAGAGAACTTAAGAGAATTACTATGACGAGTATTGATGGAAATATACTCCAAAGGATCAATATCATGCTTGCAGTAAAAACACTTGGCAATAAAAGAAATAGCAAGATAATTGCACCTATTGCACACAGACATCAGACCTAGTTTTTCAAGGCGTACACCATACTCAAGCTCTCCCCTGGGTGCTGGAATACAGGCACGTGCCAGACGTCCCTGTATTTTTTCCAAGGATTTTAAGTGTCCACTTTGATGTGGAAGCCAGGCTGGGATACCATATTCAAGAATTGGACGGCAGAGGGAGGTAAATAATTTGACCAAAATATCTGGATCATTGCAGCGGACCAGTCGCCTAATAAATCCCAAAAGACGCGAGGTTCTTGAAGTGACTGATTTAACATGATCCCCCCATTTCAGATTTGAAGAAATCATAATGCCGAGATATTTATAACTATGAACTACACCTAAGGGTTTGTTAAGTAAGGTGTACTGTGGAGTGGATCTATTAACACCAACTCTCCTGGACAATCTCATAACCTTGCACTTGTCTGGATTTAAAGACATTTTGTTAATATTGCACCAGTTAACTATACTGTCAAGATCATTTTGGACAGTGTTGATGTCATCTTCCGCCTGGATGGGTCTGTACAGGAGCGTGTCATCAGCATATTGGGGAGCGATGAGCTAACAAAATTTGGCAAGTCCAAAACAAAGAGATTAAACAACAAAGGCCCCAGGACAGAACCCTGAGGGACCCCGGACTCAACAGAAACCCAATTTGACGATGCCCTCGGAATTTAACACACTGTGAGCGACCTAAAAGAAATGAGGAAATCCAGTGCCAGAGAGGACCACAAATACCATAACGATGAAGCTTGGCTAAGAGCAAAGAGTGGCTGACTTTATCAAAAGCCTTGCTCCAGTCCAGGAAGATGACATCAACATCTGGTGGGGATCTTTGATCCAGAATTTGTAGCCAGTGGTGGCAAACCTTACTGAGGAGAGTGGTACAGGAACGCCCAGCAATAAAACCATGTTGCTGAGGAGAAATAAGACCATTTGTCCCCATATAATTAACAACATTACGTGTAACCACTCTCTCAGCATTTTGCCTACCACTGAACACAATGAAATTGGTCTATAATTTTTCAAATTGGTAATATCCCCAGATTTATGTATAGGTACAACCGTAGCTTTTTTCCAATCATCTGGAATTGTACCTTGAGTAAGAGAAATATTAAAAATAATTGCAATTGGAAAAGAAACCTGAGCAGCAGTAAGCTTGAGCATAGTTGATGTGATGCCATCAGGCCCAGGGGCTTTACCATTCTTCAAGGACCTAATGATTTTAAAAACCTCAGAGGAATTGGTCAACACCCGGGACAAAAATGGAATTCCCTGATGGCCCTCACACATTGAGTCTATTGTATCTGGCTCATCAGAGGTTGTAAAATTTGAAACAAAAAATTCATTGAAAGAATTAGCAATGGTGTTGGGATCTGTAACACAAATATCATCAATCTTAAAAGAGGTAGCAGTAGGTTTAGCTTTGGATGCCCGAACAAAGGACCAACATTTTTTACCATGATTAGAATTGTCATTTGCAATATCTGAAACATAAGAATGGTATTCACGGTTTATAACCACCTATAACATATTACGACACTTTTTGTAATTCTGCCATTTCCGTAAATCATCAGGAGATTTTTTGCACTTCCTGTACAGGCGCTTCTTTTTCTTTGCCAGTTTGATTATTTCATCATTAATCCAAGGCTTTTTCTCCCGTCTCCTGGATCTTTTGCTTGGAACAAATGTATGGATGCACTCCATGTACTTATCTTTAAAAACACTCCAGGCTTCATTGATGTTTTTACCATGGAGAAGCTCATACCAATCGGTTACATGGAGTTCATTACAAAGACCGGTAAGATCAGCCTTGGAGTATTGAAGAAATGTACCTGGTGGAAAATTGTGTTTAATTTTAGCAAAGTTAAGACTGAAAGCAATACCTGAGTGGTCGGTTGCACCTATGGCATGATGAGGCCTGATATTAAGCACAGAGTCAGTATTATTTGTGTACAGATGATCAATTAGAGTACCATCAAGCTGATTGTCCGAGAATTTACGAGTTACAAAATCAACAAGTTGAGTCATGTTTAAAGGGTCCAGACTTTCAGTGAGCAACTTGTATAACCTAGTGTCCCCTTCAGAGAATGTTTTTGAACCAGGCTGAAAGTGTGGAGCATCCACATTAAAATCACCTGCAAGGATAACACATGCATATGAGTGTACACTACTAAGAATCTTATTTACACAATTGTCCAATTTATTAAAAAATGCAATGTCCGGCTTTTTTGGATAGTACAGACAACAATATAAAATTTTTCCGCGCCTAGTGGATAGTTCAACAGAGACAAGTTCGATGTTGTTATCCTCAAATTTAGTAGCCCTAACTGGGTTAAGGAAATCTTTTGCTGCTATCAAAACTCCACCACCATGTCTGTTACGGTCGAGTCGAAATAATATATAAGATGGATCCATGATTTCGGCATCTGTAATGGTGTTATCAAGCCAAGTCTCGGCGGCAGCCAAAACATCTGGATTCTCCATGTCAATGAGGGTGTGTAATTCTAGCTGCTTATTACCTAAGCTTCTCGAGTTAAAAAATATTGACGAAATGTTATTTTGTGGTCGAAGATCAGTTGAACTAGTATATGAAGAGCATGAAGAGTTCATAGACGATGAGTTGAACGAGTTCTCATTCATAAGGGATTCTGAAAGGGGGAAATGTCATTAATATTGTCAGGACCGGGGTTTTCTTCAACATCATTTGATAAGTTAACAACTCTCTCTAGATGATAGCAAGCAGAGCTGTTGTTGTAGTAAGAAACTGGAGCAGAAAAGTAAGCACGGCGATGAGATTTGACATTGTGAACAATGTGACCAGTCAATAACAAAGGGGGAGATGAGTTGACGTGTAAGCTTACACATGTCCAAATATTAATGTTTTGTAGAAATATCGAAGCAGCCAAAAGCAAAACATACACCACAGCCATTTGTAGAAAGAAACAGTTTTTCAGTGTAGACCTTCAAAGTCACAATGAGTAAGCTTAAGCTTAACAGCCCTGCAAGGTTGCAGAATTCTGCATCTTTAGATCAACAGTCAAGAAGCTTACCCGGATATGAAGTTATAAAAACATGAAGAATCAACCGCAGACATTCCAAATTGCACACAGATCATTAAAAACACATTAAAACAGCATATAATAGGGAAACATAGTTCACCTAGTCCAAAAAGAAGAGATTTGGCCATGAAAAGTTAGACATGATGTTGAGTGTGTTCATGTCACAGTGAGGTATTATAGCAAAATATGCTTATATGCGAATGACAAATCATGTTTTCCTGAAAATTGGAGTAATATGAGCGCATTTGTATTATCAATAAACATCATCAATGTGACTTATTTCAGCCTTTTAAAGTCATAGGCAAACATAATACGAAAGGAAATCCACGAATCTTTGAATTAGCCGAACTAGGGTTAGTTCAAAACTATAACATTTCTCTGTCTGATTGTTAAGACTGAAAGATATCGATGATAATTTATGAGTACATGTTTTGTTAAGGCCAACTGGGATAATAATTTCTTGTAATGGGCTATTCCAGTTAAAATCCATACACCCCTTATGGAATGATGAGATTAATCGTCCAGACAAGGAGTGTAAATTTCAAACGGGTTACCTAAATGAGCGGCTACATTTGAAATCTACACCCCTGTTTGGGTGTGTAATGTCGTGTCTTTCATAGGGGTTTACGTGTTTTATATTGAATAGCCCAATGATTTTAAACACAATGTTAAAGAATGGTTTGAATAAAACGTTTCATCATTGCTTCAAAAAAGATTGTATGTGATTGTGATTAAAAAACCAGGTGTAATGTACGTTGCAAATTTAGTGCAATTTTCAGAAGAAAAAAAATCAGCCATCATCTGGCTGGATAGCCTTTCAGATTTGCAACAATTGCTTTCCATGATAGTCTAATCTAATATACCCAAGTGCCCACAAGGAGAAGGAACACAATATATATTGGAGAAAAGGAAGTCATGAACGTCAGATGCTCGAAAATGGCTTAGTCGGTGGCACTATATAGGAAAAACCTCAGGCATCCTTTATTTATAAAAAAAAAAAGTAATTGTAGATCACGTTTCTTCAAAGTCATTTGACAAAACGATTAATATAATATTAATGTTATGAATAATAAATTTAACTTGGTTGAACAGCCATATTATGTAACATTCAACCGCAGAAAGTCATTATTTTCATTGACTTCTGAGTTTATACTTGATTTTACCTTCTAATATTAAGGAATGCTTTAATTGTTTTCCAGGTAGGACTCTTTTTGAAAAATGATAGGCTTATAAGGAAACAAGATCACAATTAACCACACTTTGAATTGTGTGCGTTAATTACGTTAATATAGCTCGTATTAATGATATTTGTTGTAAAGCTTATATTTAAAAAAAATTGTTATTGTAAAGCATATCAAGCGAGTCTTGATTGTGAAAGCTTTAAACTTCTTGAAGCAGGTGGTATTCGGTTAAAAAATATCTCTGTTGAAAATTCGATAGACAAACAACATGTATTATTCAGCTCTACTTCATAAATGTCACGATACTACTGAAACACAAATCACTTAATAATTACGGTGGTATAATTATTATAATCGGCTATAATGCCTTATTAAAACACCTTGTAATCTATTTTACTATGCCTTTGCATTATACGAGCGTAAGTGTCTCGTCTTTTGCTGTCACGCCAGTGTCTTCCGGAGTCCATAGAGAACAATACGAACACGAGACTAAATTGATTGGCTGTAAGTGTAAAGCTTTTGCACATTTTTCCTGCCAGTTTAAGCGCTTTCAAATCCTGATATTTCAAGCCTTTCCGCCAGCCCTTGAGCTCTTCCGCTCATTCCAATACGCGTACACCTGTCTCTGTTGTCGGCGATACCATTTTGTATAACACTACGGATAATACCACGATCAAATGATATGAAGCCCGGTTTATACTAGCCATTTTACCTGTTGCGACAACTGTAGCGGTATATTTTTGTTGTTGCGACTCTGCCGTCTATCGTGATGACGTCTTCGACGCCGTTCGCTAATGACGTCTTGGGTCTATCGCTACTGACGTATATGAGAACAATAGCCATGACCAAACATAACCAAACAATGATTAAAGTGATTTAGATGTTAGTAACATTCTTCTCCCTGTCAAATTGGTGCCCTTAATCCTGAACATCTGAATGCCATCAAAATTGTCTTGGATTTGTAAATGAAATAAGTTCTACTGTATACATCAATCATGTCATCTAGCACAATGAAAGATACTTTAAAATAAACTGCCTTGAAAACTTAATACTTTTATTGTCTAATACATTTGCTTTAATTTAATTAACCCAGTCTTGTCGAATAAGTTGCATTTTTTTCTATAAATGTTATCTTAACCGCTACAAGCAACTGGTTCCCCGCACAATTTAACCTTCTATTAAATCAATGCAAGACTACATACTTTTACAGAGATTTTCCCTCAGGAAATCTCTACTATTTATCTAAGATTTTAATTTGGTTTTAATGTGATAAGGATTGTATTTATCATGTTTATATGTTTATACAGTACTCGATAACATTATTATGATGAATAAAGTACAATGACGCTCTTAAACCACGGATGCATTCATTATATTCATTAAAAGTACTAATCATGCTCGTGTAGTATTTGTCTAATAATATGGATTACATTGTACATCGAATACTTGTCTCTATGGTGTGGTTTATGTATTGTTTTAAGGACCCATCAGTCTTGTACCAGATGTTTTCCAAATGAGTGTTATGCACCTTACAACCTTTCTCTTAATTGGTTTATTGTACATGCAGATAAAAAAAGAAGTACAAGAAAACTCTCAGCAGATTTAAAATGAGTACACAAAAACTCACAGGAAAAATAATTTAAGACGTCTTACACCACAAAGTCTTATTTTGACGTAGTTTTTCCAAACTATGTTTTACCTCATCTATTGACATTTGAATAACAGTTCAACTCAAACATGTCAAAGGGAGGGTGGTGATAAGAGGACCCATGTACGACTTGGGGGTTCGAGTACCTGCATTATAGCAAGAATAATAAGGGGAAAACAAGCCTTATCAGTATCAAGTCAATGGTCAACTGCATATACTCGGGATCTCGGCTTATGAGTTTGGAGCTCAAATTCCCCACACACTCCCCACAATTTATAGCATGTTTTGTCTATATCCTGTCTGGTACGATGATACAGTATTTCAAAGGGAGTACGTAATTCAGAGGGTATGGAGCACAGGGTTCCGGATTCGATTCCCGGCGGTAAGAAACTGTTATATTGACTCCTTTGGCTTCTAGTGTATGGGGTCCCGGGTTCGATTCCCTGGAGGAGAAAAACTTGCTGAGATATTGACTTGGGAAACATAAATTTAGTTGGCAATAAATTCAGACTCCTTTGGCGTCTCAAAATGATAGGACTGGTTTCCAACTCCATTATGCAGAGCTAAGTAAATGAACCATCAGAGAATGCCACCCGAAGTTCGGAGGAGGCGTCAAGCCGTTGTTCCTGCGCACTGCAAAGCCATATATGTACATACACTTTCGTAGAGAGTAGGGTGTTAAACACTTACTGTCACACAGTGACATCGCCCCGATGTCTTCATAGTAGAAATCGCCATGGTAGGGTGAATCCACAGCCACCCATGACCATTTTATTCGGACCTTATGAGATGCATATTATTAGCGAAAGTGACCTGACTAAGGCTACTGAATAGACGGGGTAATTGATTTCTCGCTCTGTGAGCAAGCTTGTATACGACATTGCGGTCAATGGTTATACTCTCTCCACTTGAGTGAGTGCCGATATAGCCTGCTGCGCGCTGTAGTCCATATTGGACCAAGGCAATATAAAATTGATAGTTTTGGGCAATTTTTAGTTCAAAGCGCACGGCCAATTTTCAAAGCGCACGCCAGCGACTATAATATCTGTTCAACACGTATTTTCAAGTGTATGAGACCACATCTGGTTTCATGAGAAAAATTCATTTACGGGAGATATTCATCATTTTTTAACCCAGTATCCGAAGATTTTCGTCTGATATCAAAATCGTGCATAGCAATTCACGTGTATGGATCCGTGTATTCATTTTAATGTCTCTGCTGCACCAAATAATTATTAGCCAGGCGATGTCGGTGTGTGTCATAACCCGTCTCCCGGTGTTCAATTGGACCCAAATGGAAATAAGCTTCACAAGAGACTTTCATGGGTTATCCAGGGTTGTCAAACCCTAACAAATCAGATCAGGTTACGTGTATTGGATTTGTGGCGCGCGTTTACTTAATTGGCAAAATGTAAATTTGAATGAATATAAGATTTATTTAAAAAGTACGTAACACGTAGGTCTACTACGTAGCAGTCACGTTAGCTCAATTGATAAGAAGTTCCACTATGGTGCTAGAGGTTGTTCATTTTGTTGGTTCGAACCCTCACAGTTGTTTAGTACGCTCTCGTGGAAAATTTGAGTTAGCTTGAAATTCCCTTGTACAAGGAACTTAATGCTAATTGTCTCGTAGTAACCCGTATTAAACGCGGGGAGCTGATCCTGACTGCGAAAGTCAATTGTAGAATGACTAGGATGTGCGCTTCTAAGTCCCCTAGTTGTCGTTAAATGGTTTATGGAATGATGTGGGGTCGTAGTTGTCAGCGACAACCTGTAAAGTGTGCTGACACTTGTGCATCAACGTCTAGGTGTTGTGCCCGGGCGTAGCGCACTATAAATTATTCCGCTTTTCTTTTTCTATTTTTACGTGCATTTATTTCATAAAGCCGTTACAAGGATGTGACAATTCATTTGGAAATGAATTTGGAGAAAACCTTCTGTTAATAAAATACTATGCTGAGCCACCAGCCTGGCTGACTCACGCTCCAGTAATTTCCGATGATTGAGCTCAGTAATACATCAAAGAATGTCTTCCAATTCATGAAAACAAATAGATAATCAGCTTATCGGATTAAAAGCTTAGAGGGAAGGTCTTGCTGCTCAACGAGTGTTTGTAATTATCAGAAGGTTTTCTCCAAATTCATTATCTAATGTCTGATTCCGATAAAAACTAAACCCGCGTCTTATTAAATTGAGACATGTCTTCTTTAACATAAACCATCGCATAGACATTGTTAATAAAAGTCGCATAAAAAGATGTTTTGCCAATGTAGCGTAAAATATCAGGTCTCAGAAGTAAAAGACACCGCAGATGTTCGATGCTTCAAACATAATGGAAATTATTTTGCCCCATTAATTATGAATATTAAATAAGTGGTAGTGTGCCGAGCGTCATTGTGGTTGACTGACCATTGCATTATACTGACTATGGTTTCTATCAGGTAATTAGGTTAATTTTATTAATTAGTAATGATGATAATGACCTACATGCAATTATTACAAGTTGTAATTGGTAATTGCTTGGTTTATTGTGTTATATAGTGTTCAAGTCGTGTGCTCAGTGCATACGCCATACGTATATTCAATACCGAATAAACGAAACCTTTTGGTTTAAGGTCTTGAAGGCGAGTCGGAGGATAGCATAACCTAACGGTATTTGCACTCAAAATATTGAAACAAACAAAGCTAACACAGGTGGGGAGGCATGCAGGGTGCTATTTTATCTTGTAAAATATTCTTAGATGTCAAGTTATTACTTACTACAAACATGTAAATGATAAAAATTGTGTTAATTTTAAAGTTTTTACAATATAAGTTGCTGTGTACCCAGGGGTAGATTTATAGGTCAGAACGCTGTACCGACGTCAGCTGATCAACAATAAAATATAGGAGCGAAATATTTAATTATACTAGTGAATTTGAACACATCATTGCAATAAGTTTTTTTGTTTAACCCATCTACACTGGTCAGGTGAAAGGTGAAGAATGACATAGGCATAGATTAATAGACGCATGGATTGGAATGTTTCATGCCTGTACCCTGTAAGCGTACTTAAATTCAGCTGACGTCGGTACAGCGTTCTGACGTGGCGACATCGCTCAACTTCAGGACGAAGCCTCTTTTGTGTACGATCGCGTTATTTGCGCTATTTTTGAGTTCGCTTATGCAAACCTTATTTACCATCATGATCGTCGACCCCTCGGCAACATGCCTACATTACGCGGTATGGACACTTTGAGGCACACGAGAAAAATTTGCGCGCGGAGGAGGGATCTCGCGCCACTGCGTACTTTAGTTATGCCTTTTATTGTGCATCCTAGGACGCGAATTTGGCTAAAAACAGTACTTCATAATGGATTTATTTATAGTCCCATAGTTGATGTTTCCTTCTGTGTCTACAGCCACTGACCAGTTTATTTCTATTGTTTAAAGATAACATGAGTGGCTTTTTTTAAAGTTATATTAAGTATTTTTAAGTTATACAAAGGGTGCATCTCTTATACTACAAATAGAGTAGGGTATTGACTCTAAATGTGCGAGATTGATACAATTCTGCGGTCTATTGTGAGATATTAATGACCTACATTTGCGTCCGTGTGATTATAATAATAGAGAGCTTGCTATGTCTAAACACCGTAATCGTACGCACGTCCATCTATTCAAAATCCCTCTCCTGTATTGAAGCGAGGTCGCGTATTTAGCCAGTTTTGAAGATTTTGCACGTAAAAATGAACGTGTAGAAAACGTTGAAAATGCACAAAATGTGTCCATTTATAACAATATATTAAAGACATTCAAGGATAATACAAGGATTACTCAAGAATAAGGAATATGATCTTTTTCTGTTTGTAAGAAATTCATACGTACATATTGTCCATTGCAATGCTCGTGTTAGTGGCTGTATAAAAATAGATTGCGATTTACCTTTTGGAAACAAGCGCACGGTATAATACGCACGGTCCACGTTGAAATTGAAATTTAAAAAGTTTCATTTTGAAAGTAAAGTCATGATATATGAATGTAGTGGTCCTTAACTACCAATTTATTTGTTTTTTTGGTAACCGTAATATTTGGGAGGCACTGAAATACAATTAATTTTAGACAGCATGTTAACCTTGGTTTTAGTCAAAATCAAAAGCAGTAAGAATACGACCCGGTGACCACTAAGTTTCAAGTTTTTGACCAAATCAGATGTTAGTCTTTGTTTCAGCCGCGTTGTTCGCGTGATAAAGGTGCACACTCCAAATTGGAACAGACACTAGCATGTACGCACGTTTGGAACGCCGTATAAAGGCACAGTCCACAGAGCACGTATGGAACATCGCAATCTTTCCCATAAAATATGATTGGATCACACGCATCGCGTTATTCATGAGATTGAGAATACGTCATACATACTCGCTATATAAAAGCGTGCGTGATTGGTTGAGAGGCGGGCATGTTAATTCTCGGTGTTCCAGTAGTAATTTAGCTGCGCTAGAACCCATGGATGCATTTGCAAATGATGCTGCGCATGTACGCAATAAATAATAATTCATCACTGCCATTTTAATAATTTACCGCCCTTTTACATTATTGCTTGTGGTCTAGGGTTAAAGCCCTCAGGCATAAACAATCATTAGCTAAGTCGTGAAAATATATGTTAGTCATGAAAATATACGACTGTACCCCCTATGTAATGGCCAAACCGGTTGTTAATCAACATTATGAAATTCATTGCTTTATCTTTCAGAATGGCAATTTGAAAGAACCTTTAAAAAGGAAAATCTTACTTGTACAAAAATAAATATCATGTAATTTTAATGTTTATAGCGCGAGCAAAATTTTTCCAATGTTCGACAATATTTCAAATAATTCTTGGTCGAGTTTGTTTTGACTATAACGTAATCCCAAAAGCGATGTTAAATGTCATCTGGAGATAAGAATTCTTGCATGTAAGTCTGAGTCTGAGGGTAATCATGATAATGAGGGAGACTTGCATGACCCACTAACCTATAAATTATTCAATATTACAAAGTCACAATCGCTTTGTTACTAGTATATCTTACATAATAGTCTTAAGGTGCCCCTTGACGTAAGCAGTCTCTTGGTGATGTTCTTGATTTTGACAAGCCTTGTGATTTGTTTGTTTGTTTGTTTGTTTAGGCGATCGCTACATACAAAGTGATCATGCCCATCGCTAGATCAGTCTGACTGAGGTATTATAACAATTAACACTCACAACACAAGCCCTTCGAATCAAAATTTAAAGATAATGAGCTAAAAATTAAACGATACGTGTGCGGAACATCACAAATCAGGTTGATTTTAATCGAATATGATATTTTATTAATTCAGGGATACAATTCATATATTTTCATGACTTAACGATTGTTTATACCCGAGGGCCGCTTGCCACGTTAATACTTACCAGAGCATTTATTCTTATTTCATCCAAATAATAATAAAAATAACAATTAACATTATTAAAGAAACGTAATTTTCCTTAATTTTTCCTATCCCGCGATCCTATCCTTCGACCAAACAGAAACTCAGAAATTACGGAAGTAAGTATAAACTTTTGTTTAAAAAGTACTGGCTAATTAAATGATTAAAAATGTTTTATTTCAAAATACTGCTGCATTAATTTCTCACGTCTCTTTCTTTTTCAAGAAAAGTCTCAAAGCTGCGTAAAACATAAATAGATATAGAAAACGATCAACAATGATAAATAGGCCGATTTGTTCATAAATGAGTAGTGGATGCCGGCGCAGTCGGTATCCACTACGATAAAAATATTGGACAGCCCATCCATTATGACACGATATTGGATAGGCAATAGACAAAATCCTATCTTTTATTCTCATTCTTATTCAGTTTTAATGTAATTTTTGCGAGAAAAACTGCCTTCTTTCAGAAAAAAATAAAGTTACTTTTGTGAGGACATCCCCGTTGTTTTAAATGAACGAAACCATCACGAACATCTAAGCCGCCGAATCGCGTTCTTAGTTCTCGCACGTGTATTACGCGAACGCATTATCGCGCGATCATTGAGGAGCAACAAGCGTGCCGCCGTTGCGTGGCGGCGCGCGCCCTGACTAATATCACTATCAACTTTTGTGAGATATTATACACCAGAGAACCAATCAAATTAGGTGAATTCTTTACAAGACGCACCCACTGAATAAGAATTAATTGTATTGTATGTTTGACCAGGAGCTTCCTGGGCTCTACTTTGACAGCTAATACCACACGTTCTAGTGTCAGACCGCTGGCTTTGCAGATCTGTTAGATCCCAATAACACCCATGACCTTGCAGTTGTGATATTGGGATCAAACCTTGTCAGCCAGAGATCTCTCATGTCATCTACCTGTCTATATTCCGCATATGGAATGCTCTTACTGCGCACTTCTCTGCTGCCAGATCACGGACATGCTTCAGCAAGGAGATTAATCGCTATCTTGGAGATCGCTTGTCACCAGCTGCTACGAAATGTTAATGCCTAACAAATATGCGGAAAGTCAATCAGTAAAATCAAAATTACTCTCACTATTAATTTCCCACATTTCTGTTACATTTCCAAAAACATTGAGTACCCTCGCTTTTATATTCGAGTGTGACTTTTAATCCTCATCAGCTAGGTAAAAGTAAAAAGTATAACAAAGAGTATGGCTAGCAACAAGAAATAAAAATTTAAAAAAATGCCTCTGTGAACTCTGTAAGTTGACAAAGCACTTAGGATTACGCTCTCGCTTAGAACAAAATAGCGCCCTCGGCGATAGAACTGAATTATCACCTGACCAGATAGTTAGACTCTGTGAAGCTTGTCTAAAACAGTATTTTGTTCCAATGGAGAATATTATGAACAGTTACACGGTGCGTCCATGGGCCTTCCGCTTTCTCCGATACTGTGCGACATTTATATAGAATATCTTGAGCAGAGAGCTATTGAGACAGCCCCCACCCTCTGTGGTGGTTTCGCTATGTAGATGACACCCATTGTAAACTTAAGAAGTGTCACTCACAAGAATTTACTGACCATCTCAATTCGCTGGACAAGGACATTCAATTCACCACCGAAGGAGAGGAAAACAACTCGCGTGCCTTTCAAGATATATTCTCACCATTATCCAACCGGACAGATCCATCAAATTCACAATATATCGCAAATGCACACATACGGATCAATATCTTAATTTCGCCTCTAATCACCCCATTGATCACAAACTTGGAGTCATCCGAACTTTGTACCATAGGGCTGATACCGTGGTCACTATAACCACCAGGATCGCAAGGACGAGAAATCGCATGTGAACAACGCTTTAGCGAAATGTGGGTATCCTAAATGGGCACTTGATAAAGCCGCTCAACCAAAGACTCCCAAAGCGAGCGACGTGGGCGATAAACGACCTAATAAAGGCCACGTAGTAGCTCGTAGTGCTCCCTTACATCAAAGGTACCTCTGAAGCTATTATAATGGCATTAGCAACACTGGCGCAAACCCACTCGCACGCTAAGATAAATCCTTGTGTCTCCCAAGGACAAGACAGATAAGAAGGACATTACAGGTCCGGTATACTACATCCCGTGCAAATCAGCCTATATTGGCGAAACTGAACTTCTCTGAAAATACGTTTTAATGAACATAGGAGACCCAGTAGTACAGCATCAGAGGTCTCCAACCACATTCACATCGAGTCTCCCGGACATTTGGTGGCTTGGATAAAGTCCGCATACTCGACAGAGACAGTAGGTGCATGGTTCCAACGTGGAGTCAAATAAGCAGTTCACATCAAAGCCAACCAAGCATCTCTCAACTAAGACGGGGCCGGTTCAAACTTTCAGGAGTCTACGAGTCTGTTATCAGGTCAAAGGTCAAGAAAACCGCGACCTGATACAGTCGCTCACTCGCTGATGATGAAAGATGGAGTACCATGTGAACAAACTCCGAGGCAGGAATTATTTCTTTGTGTTTGGATCAAAAGTTTAAATAAAAATAAAAAAATCTGTACGTTTTTATTTGTTAATGACAGTAAATCGCTTGCAGACGATAGTGCATTTTCCATATACAAACACCGTAGTCTGCTTCATCAATGTCCATGTCCGCCACCTATATTAAGTTTTAACCTTTAGATATAAAAAGTATAAGGCTTGGAGATATTTGGGTTTGGGCTTCATATAGATCTCATATTGAAGTTCAAAATGCTAAGAAAGAAACAAAGTGCCGTTTGCTTCTTGTAAACCGATATGAGTTGCGCATTTCAAGCCCGAGATTATAGGTGTAATATGAGATATATTTGCCACATTCGGCTGTCAAAGTCCACGGATACTCCTGCGTACCACGTGGTTAATGCTTTGTGCGTAGCTTTAAGTCTCACATTAGCTAGATTTTGTAGATTGTGTTATTAAATTCTTAAGCACACGAATTGATACTGTTCCGTTGTTTTAGAAATGTATACACCTTAAGTTTTATTGTATTTTAATTGCGTGTTTCAACATAAAAATAAAATAATGCAAATGTTCAAAACGTTTCAAAAACATTCTGATTTAATTGCAATTCATTCAATATGAGCTGGAAAGGGGTTTACACGGCTAAACATGAAACCACGAGAAATGATATTGGGTAACATTCATACAGAGGAACCCAATATCTTATTGTGATATTCACATCAGCGAGCGAACGACAAATGGTATCTTTTACGATGTTTACGTATAGTGAATTATTTATATATTTTGTGAATTTGAATTATAAATCGAGCTATTAACTTTCATCATTGTGTAATGTATGTTTCAGTTGTTTCTGAAAGTCATTATAAAACATAATATGTTGCTGAAATAATTAGCTAGAACCATCATCTTGTTATCTGCTTTTTTTGGTCTGCAATTAGTTGTATCATTATCATGATTATAACAAATTTCTATATCGTAATTAGCTTACGTGCTAGTTCGTCAGCATTAGATAAAAGTACGCTGCCCACGCTAAATTGTTTAAATCTTGTTCGAAACTGATCAATCATTATACAGGTGTTAACAATGTGCATATGGTATAGTTCTATTATTCATACAAGTCAATGTTTAGGGCACACATATCTCCGGAACCCAAAAGATAACATATTTTTTGCCAATGTCACAAGACTTGATCCTTCAATTCAAGACTGCCTATCCAGTTATGGCAACTGTGCAACAAGTTATATTTCTTTCGGCTTTCACTTGTAACAGTTGCTTTCGTTCAAATCTGATCAGCAGACCTGGCAGTTTCAATCTTAAGATACCGTAGTCGATGTGTATTCATTTTCTTGTATACTATTATTTTAGTTTGTGTGAGACTTCGTTAGTCAGTTGAAGCACTAATGGACGAATGACAAATCATGTTTTCCTGAGTAATATGAGCGCATTTGTATTACCACATGATCAATGTGAGTCATTTCAGCTTTTTTAAGACATACGCAAACATAATACGAAAGGAAACCCACGAATTATTGAATTAGCCGAAGTAGGGTTAGTTCAAAACTATAACATTTCTCTGCCTGATTGTTAAGACTGAAAGATATCGATGATAATTTATGAGTACATGTTTTGTTAAGGCCAACTGGGATAATAATTTCTTGTAATGGGCTATTCCAGTTAAAATCCATACACCCTTATGGAATGATGAGATTAATCGTCCAGACAAGGAGTGTAAATTTCAAACGGGTTACCTAAATGAGCGGCTACATTTGAAATCTACACACCTGTTTGGGTGTGTAATGTCGTGTCTTTCATAGGGGTTTACGTGTTTTATATTGAATAGCCCAATGGTTTTAAACACAATGTTAAAGAATGGTTTGAATAAAACGTTTCATCATTGCTTCAAAAAGATTGTATGTGATTGTGATTAAAAAACAAGGTGTAATGTACGTTGCAAATTTAGTGCAATTTTGAGAAGAAAAAAAATCAGCCATCATCTGGCTGGATAGCCTTTCAGATTTGCAACAATTGCTTTCCATGATAGTCTAATCTAATATACCCAAGTGCCCAAAAGGAGAAGGAACACAATATATATTGGAGAAAAGGAAGTCATGAACGTCAGATGCTCGAAAATGGCTTAGTCGGTGGCACCTTTATTTATAAAAAAAAAAGGGAATTGTAGATCACGTTTCTTCAAAGTCATTTGACAAAACGATTAATATAATATTAATGTTATGAATAATAAATTTAACTTGGTTGAACAGCCATATTATGTAACATTCAACCGCAGAAAGTCATTATTTTCATTGACTTCTGAGTTTATACTTGATTTTACCTTCTAATATTAAGGAATGGTTTAATTGTTTTCCAGGTAGGACTCTTTTTTATAATTGTTAGGCTTATAAGGAAACAAGATCACAATTAACCACACTTTGAATTGTGTGCGTTAATTACGTTAATATAGCTCGTATTAATGATATTTGTTGTAAAGCTTATATTTTAAAAAAAAATGTTATTGTAAAGCATATCAAGCGAGTCTTGATTGTGAAAGCTTTAAACTTCTTGAAGCAGGTGGTATTCGGTTAAAAAATATCTCTGTTGAAAATTCGATAGACAAACAACATGTATTATTCAGCTCTACTTCATAAATGTCACGATACTACTGAAAAACAAATCACTTAATAATTACGGTGGTATAATTATTATAATCGGCTATAATGCCTTATTAAAACACCTTGTAATCTATTTTACTATGCCTTTGCATTATACGAGCGTAAGTGTCTCGTCTTTTGCTGTCACGCCAGTGTCTTCCGGAGTCCATAGAGAACAATACGAACACGAGACTAAATTGATTGGCTGTAAGTGTAAAGCTTTTGCACATTTTTCCTGCCAGTTTCAGCGCTTTCAAATCCTGATATTTCAAGCCTTTCCGCCAGCCCTTGAGCTCTTCCGCTCATTCCAATACGCGTACACCTGTCTCCGTTGTCGGCGATACCATTTTGTATAACACTACGGATAAAGCCACGATCAAATGATATGAAGCCCGGTTTATACTAGCCATTTTACCTGTTGCGACAACTGTAGCGGTATATTTTTTGTTGTTGCGACTCTGCCGTCTATCGTGATGACGTCTTCGACGCCGTTCGCTAATGACGTCTTGGGTCTATCGCTACTGACGTATATGAGAACAATAGCCATGACCAAACATAACCAAACAATGATTAAAGTGATTTAGATGTTAGTAACATTCTTCTCCCTGTCAAATTGGTGCCCTTAATAAGATAATCCTGAACATCTGAATGCCATCAAAATTGTCTTGGATTTGTAAATGAAATAAGTTCTACTTTATACATCAATCATGTCATCTAGCACAATGAAAGATACTTTAAAATAAACTGCCTTGAAAACTTAATACTTTTATTGTCTAATACATTTGCTTTAATTTAATTAACCCAGTCTTGTCGAATAAGTTGCATTTTTTCTATAAATGTTATCTTAACCGCTACAAGCAACTGGTTCCCCGCACAATTTAACCTTCTATTAAATCAATGCAAGACTACATACTTTTACAGAGATTTTCCCTCAGGAAAGCTCTACTATTTATCTAAGATTTTAATTTGGTTTTAATGTGATAAGGATTGTATTTATCATGTTTATACAGTACTCGATAACATTATTATGATGAATAAAGTACAATGACGCTCTTAAACCACGGATGCATTCATTATATTCATTAAAAGTACTAATCATGCTCGTGTAGTATTTGTCTAATAATATGGATTACATTGTACATCGAATACTTGTCTCTATGGTGTGGTTTATGTATTGTTTTAAGGACCCATCAGTCTTGTACCAGATGTTTTCCAAATGAGTGTTATGCACCTTACAACCTTTCTCTTAATTGGTTTATTGTACATGCAGATAAAAAAAAGAAGTACAAGAAAACTCTCAGCAGATTTAAAATGAGTACACAAAAACTCACAGGAAAACTTATTTAAGACGTCTTACACCACAAAGTCTTATTTTGACGTAGTTTGTCCAAACTATGTTTTACCTCATCTATTGACATTTGAATAACAGTTCAACTCAAAAATGTCAAAGGGAGGGTGGTGATAAGAGGAACCATGTACGACTTGGGGGTTCGAGTACCTGCATTATAGCAAGAATAGTAAGGGGAAAACAAGCCTTATCAGTATCAAGTCAATGGTCAACTGCATATACTCGGGATCTCTGCTTATGAGTTTGGAGCTCAAATTTCCCACACACACCCCACAATTTATAGCATGTTTTGTCTATATCCTGTCTGGTACGATGATACAGTATTTCAAAGGGAGTACGTAATTCAGAGGGTATGGAGCACAGGGTTCCGGATTGGATTCCCGGCGGTAAGAAACTGTTATATTGACTCCTTTGGCTTCTAGTGTATGGGGTCCCGGGTTCGATTCCCTGCAGGAGAAAAACTTGCTGAGATATTGACTTGGGAAAAATAAATTTAGTTGGTAATAAATTCAGACTCCTTTGGCGTCTCAAAATGATAGGACTGGTTTCCAACTCCATTATGCAGAGCTAAGTAAATGAACCATCAGAGAATGCCACCCGAAGTTCGGAGGAGGCGTCAAGCCGTTGTTCCTGCGCACTGCAAAGCCATATATGTACATGCACTTTCGTAGAGAGTAGGGTGTTAAACACTTACTGTCATAACCCGTCTCCCGGTGTTCAATTGGACCCAAATGGAAATAAGCTTCACAAGAGACTTTCCTGGGTTATCCAGGGTTGTCAAACCCTAACAAATCAGATCAGGTTACGTGTATGGATTTGTGGCGGGCGTTTACTTAATTGGCAAAATGTAAATTTGAATGAATATAAGATTTATTTAAAAAGTACGTAACACGTAGGTCTACTACGTAGCAGTCACGTTAGCTCAATTGATAAGAAGTTCCACTATGGTGCTAGAGGTTGTTCATTTTGTTGGTTCGAACCCTCACAGTTGTTTAGTACGCTCGTGGAAAATTTGAGTTAGCTTGAAATTCCCTTGTACAAGGAACTTAATGCTAATTGTCTCGTAGTAACCCGTATTAAACGCGGGGAGCTGATCCTGACTGCGAAAGTCAATTGTAGAATGACTAGGATGTGCGATTCTAAGTCCCCTAGTTGTCGTTAAATGGTTTATGGAATGATGTGGGGTCATAGTTGTCAGCGACAACCTGTAAAGTGTGCTGACACTTGTGCATCAACGTCTAGGTGTTGTGCCCGGGCGTAGCGCACTATAAATTATTCCGCTTTTCTTTTTCTATTTTTACGTGCATTTATTTCATAAAGCCGTTACAAGGATGTGACAATTCATTTGGAAATGAATTTGGAGAAAACCTTCTGTTAATAAAATACTATGCTGAGCCACCAGTCTGGGTGACTCACGCTCCAGTAATTTCAGATGATTGAGCTCAGTAATACATCAAAGAATGTCTTCCAATTCATGAAAACAAATAGATAATCAGCTTATCGGATTAAAAGCTTAGAGGGAAGGTCTTGCTGCTCAACGAGTGTTTGTAATTATCAGAAGGTTTTCTCCAAATTCATTCTCTAATGTCTAATTCCGATAAAAACTAAACCCGCGTCTTAATAAATTGAGACATGTCTTCTTTAACATAAACCATCGCATAGACATTGTTAATAAAAGTCGCATAAAAAGATGTTTTGCCAATGTAGCGTAAAATATCAGGTCTCAGAAGTAAAAGACACCGCAGATGTTCGATGCTTCAAACATAATGGAAATTATTTTGCCCCATTAATTATGAATATTAAATAGGTTGCAGTGTGCCGAGCGTCATTGTGGTTGACTGACCATTGCATTATACTGACTATGGTTTCTATCAGGTAATTAGGTTAATTTTATTAATTAGTAATGATGATAATGACCTACATGCAATTATTACAAGTTTTTGTAATTGGTAATTGCTTGGTTTATTGTGTTATATAGTGTTCAAGTCTTGTGCTCAGTGCATACGTATATTCGATACCGAATAAACGAAACCTTTTGGTTTAAGGTCTTGAAGGCGAGTCGGAGGATAGCATAACCTAACGGTATTTGCACTCAAAATATTGAAACAAACAAAGCTGACACACAGGTGGGGATGCATGCAGGGTGCTATTTCATCGTATAAAGTATTCTTAGATGTCAAGTTATCACTTACGACAAACATGTAAATGATAAATATTGTGTTAATTTTAAAGTTTTTAAAATATAAGTTGCTGTGTACCCCAGGGGTAGATACAATACTCAACAATTAAATATAGGAGCGTATTTAATTATACTAGTGAATATGAACATACCATTGCAATAAGGTTTTTGTTTAACCCATCTACACTGGTCAGGTGAAAGGTGGAGAATGACATAGCCATAGATTAATAAACACATAGATTGTAATGTTCCATGCCTGTACCCTCTAAGCGTCTTGCAGGCGATACAGGTCTTGAGTTTGAGGCACACGAGAAGAATTGCGAGCGCATTAGGGATCGCGCGCCACTGCGTACCTAAGTTATGCCTTTTATTGTGCAACATATTACGCATCCTAGGACGCGAATTTGGCTAAAACAGTACTCATAATGGACATTTATAGTCACATAGTTGATGCTTCCTTCTGTGTCTACAGCCACTGACCAGTTTATTTCTATTGTTCAAAGATAACATGAGTGGCTTTTTTTTAAAGTAAAGTATTTTAAGTTATACAAAGGTTACATCTTTTATACTACAACTAGAGTAGAGTAGAGTATTGACTCCAAATGTGCGAGATTGAAACTCTGAGATCTATGTTGTGAGATATTAATGACCTACATTTGTGTCCGTGTGATTATAATAGAGAGCTTGCGATTCCCAAATGATCGTACGCACGTCTATCTATTCAAAATCACGCTCCTGTATCGAAGCGAGATCGCGTATTTAGCCAGTTTTGAAGATTTTGCACGTATAAAATGAAAGGGAAGACAACGTTGAAAATTCACAAAATTTGTCCATTTAACAATAATTATATTAAAGACATTCAAGGATTATTCAAGAATAAAGAATATGATCTTTTTTATTTGTAAGAAATCATTATAATTAAGCAACAGCCTGGTGTGAAAATTTTGACTCCATTCATACTCGCAGTTCATACGTACAGTCCATTGCAATGCGTGTGATAGTGGCCGTATAAAATTTAGATTGCGGTTTGCCTTTTTGATACAAACGCACGGTATAGTACGCACGGTCCACGTTGAAATTGAAGTTGAAAAAGTTTCATTTTGAAAGTAAAGTCATGTTATATGGATGTGGTCCTTAATCTACCAAAATATTTGTTTTTTTGTAACCATAATATTTGGGAAGCACTGAAATACAATTTATTTTAAACAGTATGTCAACCTCGGTTTTACATTATTATTTTTGTCCTAGGGTTAAAGCCCTCGGGTATAAGCAATCATTTAGTCATAAAAATATATGTTAGTCATGAAAATATACCACTGAACCATCTAGGTAATGGCCAAAACATGAAAATATACACTGAACCATCTAGGTAATGGCCAAAACTGGTTGTTAATCAACATTATGAAATTCATTGCTTTATTTTTCAGAATGGCAATTTGAAAGAACCTTTAAGAAGGAAAATCTTATTTGTACACAAATAAATATCATCATGATCATGTAATGTCAATGTTTATAGCGCGCAAAAAGTAACATTTTGCAATGTTCGACAATATTTCTAATAATTCTTGGTCGAGTTTGTTTTGACTATAACGTAATGCCAAAAGCGATGTTAAATGTCATCTGGAGATAAGAATTCTTGCATGTAAGTCTGAGTCTGAGGGTAATCATGATAATGAGGGAGACTTGCATGACCCACTAACCTATAAATTGTTCAATATTACAAAGTCACAATCGCTTTGTTATATCTTACATAATAGTCTTAAGGTGACTCTTGACGTAAGCAGTCTCTTGGTGATGTTCTTGATTTTGACAAGCCTTGTGATTTGATTGATTGTTTGTTTGTTTGTCTGTTTGTTTGTTTGTCTGTTTGTTTGCTTAAACGATCGCTACATACAAAGTCATCAGGCCCATCGCTAGATCAGTCTGACTGAGGTATTATTTTGCTGACAATAACTCTTTTATCATGTTTATGCCGACAACTTTAAGTACTGGGATGTCCCACGCCTATATCCCCTCTACATGTAGCTACGGTCCCGGGAAACCCACATAGGACCTGATGGGACCTGGATCAAGCAGATTGCTCATGTCATGTGATAAAACCATGCCATAAAGCAGAATTTGCCTGTCCATATGAAAAGAAAAGTACGGAAAACGTAATTATTGAAGATAAAGATCAAGAAAAGGCCACTCCCAACCAATCTTGGGAAAAATGTGCTAATACTTACTAATACAGATTGAGAGACACAAAATCCTTTGATTAATTTTTATAATATCATGGTTGTCCAAAAGTCAGGCTCACATTTCATTAACAATATGCATTAACAATAACTGTATAGCTAATATGTCCAAAGAAATATTACGAACATAACAGGTAACAGCGTCCTTTTTGTTTTAAATATATCTAAATGACTCACTGACCGTCCACCAGACAGCTCCACTGACCGGCTGACTGACGATGCGCAGGATAACAATACTCACAACGCAACCACTTCGAATCAAAATTTAAAGATAAGGAGCTAAAAATTAAACGATACGTGTGTTAAACATCACAAATCAGGTTGATTTTAATCGAATATTTTATTAATTCAGGGATTCAATTCATATATTTTCATGACTTAACGATTGTTTATGCCCGAGGGCCGCTTGCCACGTTAAAACTTACCAGAGCATTTATTCTTATTTCATCCAAATAATAATAAAAATAACAATTAACATTATTAAAGAAACGTAATTTTCCTTAATTTTTCCTATCCCGCGATCCTATCCTTCGACCAAACAGAAACTCAGAAATTACGGAAGTAAGTATAAACTTTTGTTTAAAAAGTACTGGCTAATTAAATGATTAAAAATGTGTTATTTCAAAATACTGCTGCATTAATTTCTCACGTCTCTTTCTTTTTCAAGAAAAGTCTCAAAGCTGCGTAAAACATAAATAGATATAGAAAACGATCAACAATGATAAATAGGCCGATTTGTTCATAATATCTCATGTCTATTTCATAAAGCATTACAAATAAATCGCTCTGTAAGTTAATGTCAATTGCAAGGCCTTGTAGAGTCGACTGCTAGTAGACATTCCGTTCCATAGTTTCCGAAATTGACCATAAAAATACGGAAATAATACAAATATATGAAATACGGAAGCTTGATGCCAAATTTTGTTTTTATTATATGTGACCGTCCACGGCGAATGAGCCGTAAATTCCTCCCCGGTCAATTTTGTTTTATTTCGTGTTTAAAAATAAACATCATAAACTTAAAAATGGTATATCATTTGACTTCAAACGATATCCAGAAGCGGAGTTATGGTTAGTTAAACTTTGCGCCTTCAACAAAATTATAGCTTTTTCGTTTCTATGTGTGTCTCTTTTTCATTGCCGGCAATAAATATCAAACAGTCATAATTGGCGGTCATTTCAAATCATCCCCAAGTCAACGAGGTTTAAGAAGTGTTCTCTCATTGTTAATTGTTGGTTATGCATACCTATACAAATAACCCACCACTTGAAAAGGATTTAGCAAAAGCAAACAAAGACCAGAGCTATTAAAAGTTCTATAGCCATCTAAGGTAGAAGCTTATTATCCACTTCAATAAATAGGATTATTGATTGGTGTTGTGACTATCAAAATAAGACGGATGTCGCGCCAGCTTAAGTGACCGATGAATACGACCTTCGTACACATTTTACACCATAACTCAGAATACAATTTAGGGAATTTACGGCTCGTTTGTGCTGCCGGGTCACATATTGCTCTAAGATATGCTTATTCCACAATGCAAAAAGCTCAATTTTGGTGAATTTTAGGTTCTGGTTGCAAAATTTTAAAAAAAAATAATTAAGTATAAATTCATCAACGAGAGTAGTTGGAGCAGCCGCTACTTAATTTTATTGCATGTTTGACCAGGAGCTTCCTGGGCTCTACTTTGACAGCTAATACCACACGTTCTTGTGCCAGACCGCTGGCTTTGCAGATCTGTTAGATCCCAATAACACCCATGACCTTGCAGTTGTGATATTGAGATCAAACCTTGTCAGCCAGAGATCTCTCATGTCATCTACCTGTCTATATTCCGCATATGGAATGCTCTTACTGCGCACTTCTCTGCTGCCAGATCACGGACATGCTTCAGCAAGGAGATTACTCGCTATCTTGGAGATCGCTTAATTGTCACCAGCTGCAACGAAATGTTGGTTTCTTGCTGTTAATGCCTAACAAATATGCGGAAAATCAATCAGTAAAATCAAAATTACTCTCACTATTAATTTCCCACATTTCTGTTACATTTCCAAAAACATTGAGTACCCTCGCTTTTATATTCGAGTGTGACTTTTAATCCTCATCAGCTAGGTAAAAGTAAAAAGTATAACAAAGAGTATGGCTAGCAACAAGAAAAAAATGCCTCTGTTAACTCTGTAAGTTGACAAAGCACTTAGGATTGTACGCTCTCGCTTAGAACAAAATAGCGCCCTCGGCGATAGAACTGAATTATCACCTGACCAGATAGTTAGACTCTGTGAAGCTTGTCTAAAACAGTATTTTTTTTTTTTTGGAGAATATTATGAACAGTTACACGGTGCGTCCATGGGCCTTCCGCTTTCTCCGATACTGTGCGACATTTATATGGAATATCTTGAGCAGACAGCTATTGAGACAGCCCCCCACCACCCTCTATGGTGGTTTCGCTATGTAGATGACACCCATTGTAAACTTAAGAAGTGTCACTCACAAGAATTTACTGACCATCTCAATTCGCTGGACGAGGAAATTCAATTCACCACCGAAGGAGAGGAAAACAACTCGCGTGCCTTTCAAGATATACTCTCACCGTTATCCAACCGGACAGATCCACCAAAGGCACAATATATCGCAAATACACACATACGGATCAATATCTTAATTTCGCCTCTAATCACCCCATTGATCACAAACTTGGAGTCATCCGAACTTTGTATCATAGGGCTGATACCGTGGTCACTAACCACCAGGATCGCAAGGACGAGAAATCGCATTTGAACAACGCTTTAGCGAAATGTGGGTATCCTAAATGGGCACTTGATAAAGCCACTCAACCAAAGACTCCCAAAGCGAGCGACGTGGGCGATAAACGGCCTAATAAAGGCCGTTTGGTGGCTTGGATAAAGTCCGCATACTCGACAGAGACAGTAGGTGCATGGTTCCAACGTGGAGTCAAATAAGCAGTTCACATCAAAGCCAACAAACCATCTCTCAACTAAGACGGGGCCGGTTCAAACTTTCAGGAGTCTACGAGTCTGTTATCAGGTCAAAGGTCAAGAAAATCGCGACCTGATACAGTCGCTCACTCGCTGATGATGAAAGATGGAGTACCATGTGAACAAATTCCGAGGCAGGAATTATTTCTTTGTGTTTGGATCAAAAGTTTAAATCAAAATATAAAAATCTGTACGTTTTATTTGTTAATGACAGTAAATCGCTTGCAGACGATAGTGCATTTTCCATATACAAACACCGTAGTCTGCTTCATCAATGTCCATGTCTGCCACCTATATTAAGTTTTAACCTTTAGATATAAAAAGTATAAAGCTTGGAGATATTTGGGTTTGGGCTTCATATAGATCTCATATTGAAGTTCAAAATGCTAAGAAAGAAACAAAGTGCCGTTTGCTTCTTGTAAACCGATATGAGTTGCGCATTTCAAGCCCGAGATTATAGGTGTAATATGAGATATATTTGCCACATTCGGCTGTCAAAGTCCACGGATACTCCTGCGTACCACGTGGTTAATGCTTGGTGCGTAGCCTTAAGTCTCAAATTAGCTAGATTTTGTAGATTGTGTTATTAAATTCTTAAGCACACGAATTGATACTGTTCCGTTGTTTTAGAAATGTATACACCTTAAGTTTTATTGTATTGTATTTTAATTGCGTGTTTCAACATAAAAATAAAATAATGCAAATGTTCAAAACGTTTCAAAAACATTCTGATTTAATTGCAATTCATTCAATATGAGCTGGAAAGGAGTTTACACGGCTAAACATGAAACCACGAGAAATGATATTGGGTAACATTTCATACAGAGGAACCCAATATCTTATTGTGATATTCACATCAGCGAGCGAACGACAAAAGGTATCTTTTACGATGTTTACGTATAGTGAATTATTTATATATTTTGTGAATTTGAATTATAAATCGAGCTATTAACTTTCATCATTGTGGAATGTATGTTTCAGTTGTTTCTGAAAGTCATTATAAAACATAATATGTTGCTGAAAAATTAGCTAGAACCATCATCTTGTTATTTGCTTTTTTTTGGTCTGCAATTATTTGTATCATTATCATGATTATAACAAATTTCTATATCGTAATTAGCTTACGTGTTAGTTCGTCAGCATTAGATAAAAGTACGCTGCCCACGCTAAATTGTTTAAATCTTGTTCGAAACTGATCAATCATTATACAGGTGTTAACAATGTGTATATGGTATAGTTCTATTATTCATACAAGTCAATGTTTAGGGCACACATATCTCCGGCACCCAAAAGATAACATATTTTTTGCCAATGTCACAAGACTTTCTTCAAACTTGATCCTTCAATTCAAGACTGCCTATCCAGTTATGGCAACTGTGCAACAAGTTATGTTTCTTTCGGCTTTCACTTCAAAAAAAAATGTAACAGTTGCTTTCGTTCAAATCTGATCAGCAGACCTGGCAGTTTCAATCTTAAGATACCGTAGTCGATGTGCATTCATTTTCTTGTATACTATTATTTTAGTTTGTGTGAGACTTCGTTAGTCAGTTGAAGCACTAATGGACGAATGACAAATCATGTTTTCCTGAGTAATATGAGCGCATTTGTATTATCACATGATCAATGTGAGTCATTTCAGCCTTTTAAAGACATACCCAACATAATACGAAAGGAAACCCACGAATCTTTGAATTAGCTAATCTAGGGTTGGTTCAAAACTATAACATTTCTATGCCTGATTGTTAAGACTGAAAGATATCGATGATAATTTATGAGTACACGTTTTGGGATGAGATGAGGTTGCTTTAAAGCATATTTCTCGTAATTGACTATTCCAAATGAATCCATACACCCCTATGAAAGACATGAGTTTAATCTTCTACACACAGGGAGTGTGATTTTCAAACGTTAATTACGTTAGTTAGGGTTACCTAAATGGGTGACTCCATCAAAAATATTTACAGATACAAGGTGTCCCAGAATGATTTATACCGTGTTTGAACAAAATATTAAAAATATATAGTCAACAGTGTATCTAATCTTAATAAGTGCAATACAATGCCACACATGTCTCCTACTTATTCTGTGACTTTCATGGAAATAGCTTGATTCGTTTTTGCGTGACATTGCTATTACTGAAAATGACCGAAAACTGCATGTGTGTGTAATTTACAGTGCAAAGGCATCATAACACATGGATCCTTTCTCCATCGTCCAGCCGCACTGTGCAATATATTGGAGAAATCCTATATTATTGTATAGGAAATACACCACATTTGGCACAGATATAGAGCTTACAATGCTAAATAATTCTTGATATGGGATTAAGTGAAATATTTCAATATGACATCAGATATTTAGGTTGAAAAACATACTTTTTATGTGATTTTTACCCCAATTTTTACCCAAATAATTATGTCATTATTACAGAGGATATAACTTCCTCAAGGATCCTCCGCAGTAAATTTTAATCTTCTTCGTCATGTAGCTGTGGGTTTGCCAATATACTGTGGACATAAATGCAAGCTTTGACACTAAGGACGAACCGTCTCTATACTTTTATGAAAAATCCATCTCTGTCGGCATTTAAAATGATGAAACTCACACACCGCAATAATTGGCTTGAAAACTGCCGCCAAAGAAAGAATAGTTTAAAGTCACTCAAGCGTAGCAAATCCTTTATTCTATACAAGAATTGCTTCGTAACATCATAAATAAACGACAGATGTCGACTATTTAGTAGAAATAACAACAGAACACAACAAATATACTGCATAACATTTTCCAAATACCTTTGTGCTGAACGGTTAGTAATTTTACAGATTTTCAAAATAGGTTGTTTTGTCAAAACTTTTTCACCATTTTTACGCAATCCTCTCTAACTTCTACTAGAAACGTTCAATTTTTAAAATCTAAAAAATCCGAGAAAGCTAAATATATCTAGAAATTAAAATGCAAAACAATATGACCAATAGAAATGCCGTTTATACCTAAAAAATTCCATCTTTCCCGGTATAAATCATTCTGGGACACCCTGTATTTTACGTATGACTTGAATTAACATTTAAGTTATAATTGAATTTCTTGGGTTTAGGTGTTTATGAGGGCACGGTGGCTCAGTGGTTACGGCCTTGGACTCATAATCCGAGAGCTTGCTCGACGTGCGTGGGTTCGATTCCTCGTCCCACCACCGTGTTGCGCCCTTGGGCAAGGCGCTTTACCTCGCTTGCCTCACCCCACCCAGGTGCAATGGGAAGCTGTTAGGGGTAGTCACAGTCGTTGTACTGATGGACCCTGCGCCACTTGTAGGCTGCAAACGTGGTTCCGACATATTCTAATGACGGCGGAATAAATGTAAAGCGCTTTGAGGCTGTTTGTGGCATAAAGCGCTATATAAATATCTACATTTATTTATTTTATTTTTTAAGTATACGTTCCAAATTTTCAAAAAATTAACATAAATTATTGGAACTACGATTTGATTGGATAGCCTTTCAGACCTGCAATAATTGCTTTCTATCATAACATTATTTTCTAATATAATATACCCAGGTGCCCACAAAAGGAAACACAATATCCAGGAAAAGGAAAGTCATGAGTGTCAACATGGTCAAAGGTTCGAAAATGGTTTAGACGATGGCACTTTATAGGAAAACCTCAAGCATCTTTATTATAATTATATTTAAAAAGAAATTGTAAATGGAATTTTCTTCATAAGATAAAACGATTAATAATATAATGTTACTAATAATAAATGTCCTTCTTGGTTGAGTAGCTATATCATTTTGTACTGTGAAACTTCAGGAAACAGGACCAATTGAAATTACGTACGTTAATTGCGTTAATAGTATTTTTGTAGAACTTATCATATCTTACTTTTTGTGAAACGTATCTAGGGAGTATTGATTACAAAAGGGTTATACTTCCTAAAGCAGGTGGTATTAGATGTTGAATAGTTGGAAGACAAACAACATGTATTATTCAATACTTCTTCATAAATGTAACGATACTACTGAAAAAACGTAGCATTTAACACGGCGGTATAATTATTATAATCTGCTATAATGCCTTATTAATAGGTCTGTCACACTACGACGGACTGGATCAACGTACATCACCGAATACAAAAATATTTTATTCGGTGGAAAAATCACCAGTCCGGCAGAAGATTCGGTGGGATTTTGGGTCCGATTCCCGTTCGTCTCTCTATGCGTTGTGGCCGCTAATAATCCTGCAGGCGTCTTATATCCGATCGTTCAACGTCCGACAAATGACCGGATTTGGGGGTCCGGTTCCCGTTCGTTTCTCTATGCGTTGTGGCCGCTAATAATCCTGCAGGCGTCTTATATTCGATCGTTCAACGTCCGACAAATGACCGGATTTGGGGGTCAACGTCCTACAAATGTCCGGATTTGGGGGTCCGATTCCCGTTCGTCTCTCTATGCGTTGTGGCCGCTAATAATCCTGCAGGCGTTTTGTATTCAATCGTTCAACGTCCGACAAATGACCGGCGAATCCGTGGCATATGGCACCAACAGGGACGTCCACCCTATCAGAAAAGTGGGGGAGGAGAGGGTGTTTGAGAGGGTTTTTGACCCCTTAGAGGCAGTGACGTAGCAAGCACTTTTTCAGAGGGTGAACAAAGTGGGGAAAGACAACTTTTAAGGGGGAAAACTTTGACGAAAATGGTCAAATATTGGCTAATAAGTACAAAAGGGCTACAAATCTGATATATCAGGGTAACCAGCGTCCGGGGCAATAGACGTGAGAAACCTTTGGACAATGAAGGCCCAATTGAAGCCATTTGTCATTTTTGGATCAATTTAGCACTATTATTGGGTACTATTTTAGTTTGAAACAGCCGCAAATTGGTGAAACGAAAGCCTAATTGAAGCCATTGAAAAGTTTTCACCATTATGATTATTGTATAATATAAACAATTAAATAATAAATGTCCATAGCAGGAGCAAAAAGGAAGACTTGTCCATTTTTCAAAATGAAGGTGCAATTGAAACCATTTGCATGGGCACTGTAGGGCCTATTTACATTATTAGGCCTAGGCCTATTGTGTAGAAATTTAGTTTTAAAATGGAAAATTTGGAAAATTGTTTTTGGTGCATCATTTTTACACTATTATTGCCTTAAACAAAAAACAAAGAAGGTCCGAACTGAATTTGCAAAATTTAAAATGTTACACTGATCCACTGACATCACTTAGATAAGACTTCAGACTCGTAATTTCAGGTAATAGGCCTACATGCATGGATTGATATGTTAAAGTCAGTTATAGACCTAAGTCCGTCTTAATACTGATTTTTGTGACAAAATGTCACGGGCCCTACATATCGACGGGCCGGCAGTATTTTTTCACAGGCTTTGGACCAAGGAACCACATTTAAGCACTGCCTATAATAATCACAGGCCTATACTTAGGTTTACTATATACTATCCTGGGCCTACTCAATAACGTACAATTTAACCTTTTCCATGTTTTCTCTTCTTTTTTCTTTCTTGTCAATCACTAAAACTGGTAGGAATTTGATATTGCGTCCTCTATCCTTCAGAAAGTGCCCCTCCCTCAATACTACTTACATGCATGGTCCTACTAAATTACGTGCAATTTAACTTTTCTCTCTCTTCTCTCTTCAATTTTTCTCTCTTTCTTTTCTTTTTTCTCTCCTTGCCCCCCTTTTTTCTTCTTGTCAGTCACTAAAGTACTGGGGCAATATGATACTGCGTCACACACCCTTCAGAAAGTCCCCCCCCCATGATCGATGCACATGTTCGCCATAGGCCTACATCCGGCACAAGCGCCTGCGAAACCTTGCAAACACCTGCGGTATATAAACGAAAGAATAACTAACAAACCCAGGGTATTATACAGAACAGTACGAACACACATCGGACAACTTCCGAACATGTATTCGAGCACATTCCGTTTCAAGTTTTGTGCATGCACAAAACTTGAAACGTATTGTCGACGGACTAAACAAACATCACCTAACACGAAACGCATTTGGCGGGTAATAGCAGGACATATGAAGAACATAAAACGAACATTGACGAACACTAACGGATTTGCTAAAATACCATCCGTTTTTTATACGGAAGACCGATCCGGTGTAGTGTGACACTAACACGGTCTGGGTCAACGTACATCACCGAATGCAAAAATATGCTATCCGGTGGTGAAGGCCTCACAGGAACGTATTTGCAACGAACACGGGCCGAGTGCAACGAACAAAGAACAAACATGAACGAAAGGAGAACGAACAAACTCCGGCAATATGCAGCACCATACGAACACACATCGGATAAATACCGAACATGTGTATTCGGTGCACTCCGTCTCAAGTTTTGTGCATGCACACAACTTACCGACGGACTTAACGAACATCACCTAACACGAAACGCATTTGGCGGATGATAGTAGGACATAAAAAGAACATAAAACGATCATTGACGAACAACAACGGATTTACTAAAATACCATCCGTTTCTTGTACGGAAGACCTATTCGGTGTAGTGTGACAGAAGCATAAAACACGATGCAATTTATGTTAGTATGCATTTGCATTATTAATCTAACATCCTTTGCTGTCACGCCAGTGTCTTCTGGAGTCCATACAGAACAATACGGACACGAGACAAAATTGATTGGGTATATTAAGTGTATAGCTTTTGCACATTTTTCCTGCCAGTTTCAGTGCTTTGAAATCCTGATATTTCAAGCCTTTCCGCCAGCCCTTGAGCTCTTCCGCTCATTCCAATACGCGTACACCTGTCTCCGTTGTCGGCGATACCATTTTGTATAACACTACGGATAATACCACGATCAAATGATATGAAACCCGGTTTACATTTGGTTTATACTAGCCATTTTACCTGTTGCGACAACTGTAGCGGTATATTTTTGTTGGTGCGACTCGAATATATGAGGACAATAGCCATAACCAAACAATGATTAAAGTGATTTAGATTTTACTAACTTTCTTCTCCCTGTCAAATCGGTGTCCTTAACAAGATAATCCTGTCTAGGATCTGTAAATAAAATAAATTCTTCTTTATACATCAATCATGTCATCTAGCACAATGAAAGATACTTTAAAATAAACTCCCTTGAAAACTTAATATTCTTATTGTCTTATACATTTGCTTAATTTAATTAACCTAGTCAAGTCGAAGAAGGTGCATTTTTTCTATAAATGTTATTATAACCGCTATAAGCAACTGGTTCCCTACTTCCCTGCACAATTTACCAAGACTACATACTTTTACAGAGATTTCTCCCTCAGGGAAGCTGTACTATTTATCTAAGATTTTAATTTGGGTTTAATATGATAAGGATTGTATTTATACAGTACTCGGTAACATTATTATGATGAATGAAGTACAATGACGCTCTTAAACCACGGATGCATTCATTATATTCATTAAAAGTACTAATTATGCTCGTGTAGTATTTATCCTATAACAATATAATATGCATTACATTGTACATCGAATACTTGTCTCTATGGTGTGTTTTATGCATTGTTTTAAAGACCCAGCAGTCTTGTAAGCTCTTGTACCAGATGTTTTTCCAAATGAGTGTTACACCCTTCCTCTTGGTTTAACTGGTTTATTGTACATGCAGATAAAAAAAGAAGTACAAAAAAACTCACAGCAGATTTAAAACGAGTACACGAAAACTCAAAAAAAAAAAAATAATATAAGATGTCACCAGGAGCTATCACATAAGCCTTTACTCTGTTGTAACATTTCTGATTCCGATAAAACCTAAATCTTCTTCTTATTAAATTGAGGCATATGTATTCTTCAACCTTTAACATAACCATCGTATAGACATTGTTCATAAAAGTCTCATAAAAAGATGTTTTGCCAATGTAGCGTAAAATATCAGGTCTCAGAAGTAAAAGACACCGCAAATGTTCGATGCTTCACACATAATGGAAATTATCTTGCCCCATTAATTATGAATAGTATAAGTGGTAGTGTGCCGGGCGTCATTGTGGTTGACTGACCATTGCAGTATACTGACTATGGTTTCTATCAGGTAATTAGGTTAATTTTATTAATTAGTAATGATGATAATGACCTCCATGCAATTATTACAAGTTTTTGTAATTGGTAATTGCATGGTTTACTGTGTTATATAGTGTTCAAGTCTTGTGCCCAGTTTATACGCCGTACGAATATTCAATACCGAATTATAAACCCTTCCCAAATAAACGAAACCTTTTCGTTAAAAGGTCTTTAAAGCGAGTCGGAGGATAGCATAACCTAGCGGTATTTGCACTCAAATATTGAAACAAACAAAGCTGACACACAGGTGGGGTGGCATTGCGGGTGCTATTTTATCGTGTAAAATATTCTTAGATGTCAAGTTATTACTTACGACAAACATGTAAATGATAAAAATTGTGTTAATTTTAAAGTTTTTACAATATAGGTTGCTGTGTACCCCAGGGGTAGATACAGTACTCAACAATAAAATATAGGAGCGAAATATATTTAATTATACTAGTGAGTTTGAACACATCATTGTCATAAGTTTTCTGTTTAACCCATCTACACTGGTCAGGTGAAAGGTGAAAGGTGGAGAATGACAAGGCGTAGATTAATAGACACATAGATTGAATGTTCCATGCCTGTACCCTCTAAGCGTACTTAAATTCAGCTGAAGTCGGTACAGCGTTCTGACCTGGCGACATCGCTCAACTTCAGGACGAAGCCTCTGTTGTGTACGATCGTCTTATTTGCGCTATTTTTGAGTTCTCCATCTATTCAAAATCACTTTCCTGTATCTCGAAGCAAGGTCGCGTATTTTGCCAGTTTTGAAGATTGCGCACGTATAAAATGAACGTGGAGACAACGTTGAAAATGCACCAAATTTGTCCATTTAACAATAATTAAATGAAAGACATTCAAGGATTATTCAAAAATAAAGCATATGATTTTTTTGTTTGTAAGAAATCATCATAATTAAGCAACAGCCTGGTGTGAAAATATGACTCCATTCATACTCGCAGTTCATACGTACAGATTGTCCATTGCAATGCGTGTGATAGTGGCCGCATAAAATTTAGGTTGCGATTTGCCTTTTTGATACAAACGCACGGTATAGTACGCACGGTCCACGTTGAAATTTAAATTTAAAAAGTTTCATTTTGAAAGTAAAGTTATGATAGTAGTGGTCCTTAATCTACCAAGATATTTGTTTTTTGGCATGTACGCACGTTTGGAACGCCGTATAAATGTATTGTCCACAGAGCACGTATGGAACATCGCAATCTCTCCCATAAAATATGATTGGATCACACGCATCGCGTTATTCATGAGGTTGAGAATACGTCATACATACTTGCTATATAAGAGCGTGCGTGATTGGTTGAGAACCGGACATGTTAATTCTCGGTTTTCCAGTAGGAATTTAGCTGCGCTAGAGGCCATGGATGCATGTGTAAATCATGCAATATATTTACGCAATAGATATTATTTTAATTCATCACTATCATTTTACTAATTTACCGCCCTTTTACATTATTGTTGTGCCCTAGGGTTAAAGCCCTCGGGCATAAGCAATCATTTAGTCATAAATATACATGTTAGTCATGAAAATATACCACTGAACCCTCTAGGTAATGGCCAAAACTGGTTGTTAACCAACATTATGAAATTCATTGCTTTATTTTTCAGAATGGCAATTTGAAAGAACCTTTAAGAAGGAAAATCTTATTTGTACACAAATAAATATCATCATGATCATGTAATGTCAATGTTTATAGCGCGCAAAAAGTAAAATTTTGCAATGTTCGACAATATTTCTAATAATTCTTGGTCCAGTTTGTTTTGACTATAACGTAATGCCAAAAGCGATGTTAAATGTCATCTGGAGATAAGAATTCTTGCATGTAAGTCTGAGTCTGAGGGTAATCATGATAATGAGGGAGACTTGCATGACCCACTAACCTATAAATTGTTCAATATTACAAAGTCACAATCGCTTTGTTGTATCTTACAAAATAGTCTTAAGGTGACTCTTGACGTAAGCAGTCTCTTGGTGATGTTCTTGATTTTAACAAGCCTTGTGATTTGATTGATTGTTTGTTTGTTTGTCTGTTTGTTTGTTTGTTTGTTTGTTTGTTTGTTTGCTTAAACGATCGCTACATACAAAGTCATCAGGCCCATCGCTAGATCGGTCTGACAGAGGTATTATTTTGCTGACAATAACTATTTTATCATGTTTATGCCGACAACTTTAAGTACTGAGATGTCCCACGCCTATATCCCCCTTAGCTACGGTCCCGGGAAACACACATAGGACCTGATGGGACCTGGATCAAGCATCATGTCATATGATAAAACCATGCCATAAAGCAGAATTGGCCTGTCCATATAAAAAGACAATTACGGAAAACGTAATATTGAAGATTAAGATCAAGAAAAGGCCACTCCCAACCAATCTTGGGAACAATTTTGCTAATACTTACTAATACAGATTGAGAGACAAAAAATCCTTTGATTAATTTTGATAATATCATGGTTTTCCAAAAGTCAGGCTCACATTTCATTAACAATATGCATTAACAAAAACTGTAACTAATACTAGTATGTCCCAAAAATATTACGGACGTAACAGGTAACACCGTCTTTTTGGGGCGCCCGCTACGGCGGCGGCCCATTATTTGGCTTGACTTTGCAAATAGCTTCTAATTTCGGTCTTGCTAGATTTACTTCGCAACTTTTTTGCTTAAAAGTATGCCCAGCTTAGAAATAAAACCACAATTTGCTTGGATTTGATTTTATTATTGTTTTCTGATATGCACGGGATAACATGTTGTGCGTATATTCTTTGTTTAAAATACAAAATTAATGGACTTATAAAAACACTAAATAAACCGCGACCTTTGACCAGTTTACAGTCTCTTAGTTAAAGTTAATGTCAATTGCTAGTGGACATTCCGTTCCATGGTTTCCGAAATTGACCATAAAAATACAGAAGTAATACAAGTATAATGAAGTACGGAAGGTTGTGCCGGATTTTGTTTTTATCATATTGCTCTAAGATATGCTTGTTCCAAAGTGCAAAAAGCTAAATTTTGGTGAATTTTAGGTTCTGGTTGCAAAATGTTCTTTTACAAATATTTATATAACTAATTAAAGGAGGATTTCGTGATCCTAGCATCCTCTTTTTATGACATTTTTCAGTAGATATCCACGAAAAAGCTTATTTCCAAAATTTCAGTTGATTCCGATTTTGCGTTTGCGAGTTTGCATGCACCAGAACGAAATTCAAATTTGGCGATATTTTTGCTAAACGAATTAATCTGCAAGAAATATTTGGTACATAAACATTATTGGGAAAAGTGGGGGGATGAGGCTGTGGATCACGAAATGCCCCTTTAAGTATATATTCATCAACGAGAGTAGTTGGAGCAGCCGCCACTTAATTTTATCGTACGTTTGACCAGGAACATCATGAGCTACCAGCTTTGACAGCTATTAAATACCACACGTTCTAGCCCGCGACCGCTGGCTTTGGAGATCTGTATAGTTCCAATAACATCCATAACCTGCGGTTGCGATATCGAGTGATCTCTCTTGTCATCTACCTGTCTATATTCCGCATATGGAATGCTCTTACTAAGAACTTCCCTGCTGTCAGATCACAGGCAAGTTTCAGCAAGGAGATTAATCGCTATCTAGGAGATCGATCTTGTCACCAGCTTCTCGAGATGTTGGTTACTTGCTGTTAATGCCTAGATATGCCTTAACAATAAAACAAATATGAGGAAAATCAATCAGACAAATCAAAATTACTCTCACTATTAATTTACCAACATTTTCGAGTATGTCTCTCAGGGAGGGGAAAACTGGGTGGGCATCCAGTAAATTATTATGCCCACCCAGTAAATTCAACTTGCCCATTGCCCAAAAGTGCCCACCCAGTAAATTATTTTTATTGAAAGTGATGGATAATGAAAGTGAAGTGAAATATAATACGCTATACAATTTAACTTGAAAGATGCTAAATGAGACTTTTGATTTACAATTTTAATTACATGTTTTGTGTTTCTAATTCATCATAATAAAACAGTAAACTTTTGTCATACTACGGCTCCTATTTCTTGATAATGAAAATCAATCTCTTTATGCCTATATTAAAAGCCTTTTGTTTACCTCATCCCGCTTAAATGACCAGCCTATCATGCTCATAGTGTGTCCGTATTCATTAGTTAATTAAGATATTATAGCTCCCAATTGACAAAAAATATGTGTTTTTATGATAAATTGGCAGTAATAATGCCTGTTAAAACCAATCTGTTCATGGTTAAAATTAACAAATTCTTAGGGTGACAATTATTTGGGTGACATGCTCACTAGAACAGTTCTATTTTCTGAAATGTGTATTGTATCAAGTTCAAACTTTTTTTTAAATTTTTATTTTAAGGACTTGATGGGTCCAAAAATGTAGTTAATGATTCATTAAAAGCGGCTCTCTACTGTTTATGAGCTGTTTGAGTTATTTTGTAATGTTTGACTTCGTGCATCTTCTTCTTTTTGCCTAGCCTAATCGTTTTTTTAAACCGGCAAAACTGTTAACAAATTGCCAGTTTTTGCCACTTTGCAGGCAAAAACAGGTTTCAACCGAACCCTGTTACCTCTAAACTGTTAAAATTCATGAGAAAAAGGTTAAAATTTGGGGAAAACCACAAAGGTCCATCAAACCACAAAGGTCCATTTCCTTGAAAAGATATGATAACAAGAACCATCAAAGGTCCATTTAGGGGTAAAAGTCCGATTGATTTGATCGAAGAACAGGTCTCATTTGCGGCCCTGATTTGAGGGCAAAAATAAATTAAATTGCCCACCAAGTAAATTATCCTTATTTACCTCCCTGATGTCTCTTTATCTTCATCCCTTCATCAGATAGGTCAAAAGTAGTAGAAAGTGTAACAAAGAGTATGCTTAGCAACAAGAAATTAAAAAATGGCTATGTTAATTCTGTACGTATTTATTTGTTAATGACAGAAAACTGTTTGCAGACGATAGTGCATTTTCCCTATACAAACACCGTAGTCTGCTTCATCAATGTCCATGTCTGCCACCTATATTAAGTTTAAGCCTATAGATATAAAAAGTATAAGGCTTGGATATATTTGGGTTTGGGCTTCATAGAGTTCATATTGAAGTTCAAAATGCTAAGAAAGAAACAAAGTGCCGTTTGCTTCTTGTAAACCGATATGAGTTGCGCATTTCAAGCCCGAGATTATAGGTGTAATATGAGATATATTTGCCACATTCGGCTGTCAAAGTCCACGGATACTCCTGCGTACCACGTGGTTAATGCTTTGTGCGTAGCTTTAAGTCTCAAATTAGCTAGATTTTGTAGATTGTGTTATTAAATTCTTAAGCACACGAATTGATACTGTTCCGTTGTTTTAGAAATGTATACACCTTAAGTTTTATTGTATTTTAATTGCGTGTTTCAACATAAAATAAAATAATGTATATGTTCAAAACGTTTCAAAAACCTTCTGATTTAATTGCAATTCATTCAATATGAGCTGGAAAAGGGTTTACATTGCTAAACATGAAACCACGAGAAATGATATTGGGTAACATTTCATACAGAGGAACCCAATATCTTATTGTGATATTCACATCAGCGAGCGAACGACAAAAGGTATCTTTTACGATGTTTACGTATAGTGAATTATTGATATATTTTGTGAATTTGAATTATAAATCGAGCTATTAACTTACATCATTATGTCATGTACGTAAAACTTGTTTCTGAAAGTTATTATAAAATATAATATATTGCTGAAATTTATTTAAAAGTTTAAAATTATCGATTTATTTCCGTTAGCAATTATTTGTATCATTATCATGATTATAACACATTTCTATATCGTAATTAGCTTACGTGTTAGTTCGTCAGAATTAGATAAAAGTACGCTGCCCACGCTTAATTGTTTAAATCTTGTTCGAAAATGATCAATCATTATGCAGGTGTTAACAATTTGTATATGGTGTAGTTCTATTATTCATACAAGTCAACGTTTAGGGCACACATATCTCCGGCACCCATAATTTTTGCCAATGTCACAAGGCTTTCTTCAAACTTGATCTTTCAATTCAAGACTGCCTATCCAGTTAAGGCAACTGTGCAACAAGCTATGTTTCTTTTCGGCTTTCACTTCTAAACGTAACAGTTGGTTTCAGTCAAATCTGATGCACTATACATTATAAACAGACCTGGCCGTTTCAATCATAAAAGAGTCGATATTCATTCATTTTCTTGTGTCTTATTATTTTATAAATGCACGGTATGTTTGTGTGAAACTTCGTTAGTCAGTTGAAGCACTAATGGACGAATGACAAATCATGTTTCCCTGACAATTAGAGTAACAGCGCTTTTGTATTATCACATGTTCAATGTGATTCATTTCAGCTTTTTAAAGACACACGCAGATATAATACGAAGGAAACACACGAATCTTTGAATTAGCCGAACTAGCACTGACTAGGGTTGGTTCAAAACTATAATTTTTTCTCCTTTTTGACCCATATTTTTAAAGCGAAGCAAAAATTCAAAAATTTAAGAAAACATTTTCTAGATTTGTGTGTTTAGAACACAAATATGCAATTTCCGTCAAGTTTGATATTGTTACGAGTCGTACTTGACTCAAGGCCAAAATCACCTTTTCCCCGAACTCACACGAATGCACAACACAAATACACTGTTTGATTATGCTAACAAAATCTAAGTCTTTAATTGAAAGCACGTTATTATTGGTACAATATATGACAACAAATGCACATACACAATAATCAAATATAATCACTCTTTATCTATTTTGTACTTAGCCAGCATTCTTCTTCTTGGCGATCATAAAGTTCTTGCAATGTTCTGGACGACTGATGTAATATATTCTTATTCACTTGTCCTGCGTAAATCAGCGAAGTCCTTTGTACACTTGCATTGATAAATATCCTTTCGAATAAAATCCTCACACAAAACTCTTATCTCCTTGCGCCGTTCTCCAAACGCCTTAATCCTTGCGCTGCTTTCTTTAAACTTGGTGCTATTTCCACCTTTCACACAATATCTTCAGGAAGCAGGACTGCGATGCAGTTGTCCGACTTATATTGACAGTTGTGTTGCTCCTTTAACCAGACTTCAGCAAATCGGCAGAAGAATATATTTTCCCTTCTTGGAAGAAGTACGTTCTTTGACGTATTCTAGATCTTCTCCGACAACACTGGCAGGTAGTAGTGCATTGACTACTTAAATTAATTCTGGTTAGCAATTTCCTTTCTTTGAAGGAATTGGACTGTAAGCATATTAGCTAGCTAGCCCAGATCAACACTATAAACCGTGAAGAAATATGTTTACCTTTTCTTATATATCAGGCCCTGGGAAATCCCAAGTATTAATACACATGATGAGAACTTGGAAATTCCCAAGCCTTAATTATAACATTAACCTTTCTCATAACATCACTTCCTGGGGAAATCCCATTACATCACTTTCATTTTACAACCTCAGGGGTTTCCAAATATTCCAAATTTAGAAATGATTCAATTTGTTTTTGATCAAGTTGATGCAAGAAAGGGGAATCCCTAAAATGTCTCATAAAATATATTTTAATTGTAAACAAAGATAATCAAATTAAATTACTCAGGGCACATCACAATATTCAGGGTAAGTTGTTATGGCGGACCGAAAAAAATTGGCATGGAAAATCTATTTTGGCGCTTTTCTCAAAAACTGCTCATTTTTGTAGAAATCTGCCGGATTCCTTGTGTCATTTCCTTTCTGAAAATGTATACTTTTATGTACTTATCATCATTACTTTTAAAGATACAATACGAAACAATGTCTAAAATTTCCCACTTTGAGTGATCCTGCGTGCCACCTTTTAAGCTTTGTGCGTAGCTTGAAGTCTTAAATTAGCCAGATTTGGTAGATTTTGTTATTAAAATCTAAAGCACTCGAATTAATACGGTTCCGTTGTTATAGATATGTGTATTTTCGTTCAATATGAGCTGGAAAGGGGTTTACACTGCTAAACATGAAACCACGAGAAATGATATTTGTTAACATTTCATACAGAGGAACGCAATATGTTATTGTGATATTCATATCAGCGAGCGAAAGACTAAAGGTATCTTTTACCATGTTTACGTAGCTACAGTGAATTATTAATGCATTTTGTGAATTTGAATTACTTCATTATTATGTCATGTATGTTAAACTTGTTTCTGAAAGTCATTATAAAATATAATTGGACAGGACCATTATTTTGTAACCGATATTATCGATTTGTTTTATTTGGATCAATATCATGATTATAACACATTTCTATAACATAATTAGCTGACGTGTTACTTCGTCAGAGTTAGATAAAAGTACGCTGCCCACGCTATAATGTTTAAATCTTGTTAGAACACTATCAATTATTATACAGATGTTTTAAAACAATTTGTATATGGTGTGATTCTAATATCCATATAAGTCAACATTTAAGACACACACATCTCCGGCAAAAATATTATAGTTTATTGCCAATGTCACAAGACTTTAAAGGTTGCTTATCCAGTGATGGCAACTGTGCAACAAGTTGTGTTTCTAAATTCGCCTTTCACTTCAATAAAATGTTGCTTTCGTTCAAATCTAATACACTGCATGGTATACATATCTGGCCTGGTAGTTTTAATCTTAATTCAAAATAATCGATGTTCATTCTTTGTCTGAATAAAACAATCTTGTCGATATCATGACCTGTATACGGTATATCTGTGTGAGACTTCGTTAGTCAGTTGAAGCACTTATATGCGAATGACAAATCATGTTTTCCTGAAAATTGGAGTAATATGAGCGCATTTGTATTATCAATAAACATCATCAATGTGACTTATTTCAGCCTTTTAAAGTCATAGGCAAACATAATACGAAAGGAAATCCACGAATCTTTGAATTAGCCGAACTAGGGTTGGTTCAAAACTATAACATTTCTATGCCTGATTGTTAAGACTGAAATATATCGATGATAACTTATGAGTACATGTTTTGTTAAGGCCAACTGGGTTAATAATTTCTTGTAATGGGCTATTCCAGTTAATATCCATACACCCTCTTTAAAATGATGAGATTATTCGTCCAGACAAGGAGTGTAAATTTAAAATGAGCGGCTACATTTGAAATCTACACCCTGTTTGGGTGAGTAATGTCGTGTCTTTCATAGGGGTTTTCGTGTTTTATATATAGCCCAGTGCTTTTAAACACAATATTAAAGAATGATTTGAATAAAACGAACAGTTAAAAAAAAGATTGTATGTGATTGGTATTTAAAAAAAACAGGTGTTAATGTAAGTTGCAAATTTAGTGCAATTTTCAGAAGAAAAAAATCAACCATCATCTGGCTGGATAGCTTTGCAGATTTGCAACAATTGCTTTCCATGATAGTCTAATCTAATATACCCAAGTGCCCACAAGGAAAAGGAAAACAATATATATTGGAGAAGGGAAGTCATGAACGTCAAGTGTTCGAAAATGGCTTAGACGGTGGCACTATATGGGGAAAACTTCAGGCATCCTTCATTATATAAAAAGTAATTATTGTAGATCACGTTTCTTCAGAGTCATTTGACAAAACGATTAATATAATATTTATATTATGAATAATATATTTAACTTGGTTGAACAGTCATATTGTATAACCTTCAACCGCAAAAAGTCATTATTTTCATTGACTTCTGAATTTATACTTGATTTTCCCTTCTAATATTTAAGGAATAGTTTTCTTACAGGTAGCACTTTTTTTTTGAAAAGTGATACGCATATAAGAAAACAAGATCTCAATTAACCACACTTTGAATTGTGTACGTTAATTACGTTAACATATTACTGATATTTGTTGTTAAGCGTATATAAAACATTTTTGTTACTGTGAAGCATTATAGCGAGTCTTAATTGTGAAAGGTTTACATTTCCTAATGCAGGTGGAATTTGGGTAAAAAATCTCTATTGAAAAATCTATTGACAAACAACATGTATTATTCATCTCCACTTCATAAATGTCACGATAATACTGAAAAACAAATCACTTAATAATTACGGTGGTAAATTATTATAATCGGCTATAATGCCTTATTAGAACACGTTATAATCTATTTAACTATGCCTTTGCATTATAAGTGTCTTTTGCTGTCACGCCAGTGTCTTCCGGAGTCCATACAGAACAATACGAACACGAGACAAAATTGATTGGCTGTAAGTGTAAAGCTTTTGCACATTTTTCCTGCCAGTTTCAGCGCTTTCAAATCCTGATATTTCAAGCCTTTCCGTCAGCCCTTGAGCTCTTCCGCTAATTCCAATACGCGTACACCTGTCTCCATTGTGGGCGATACCATTTTGTATAACACTGCGGATAATACCACGATCAAATGGTATAAAGCCCGGTTTATACTAGCCATTTTACCTGTTGCGACAACAGTAGGCATGATATGGCAGTGACTGTGGCGGCATATATTTTTTGTCGCTGCGACTCAGTCTGCCTTCTATCGTGCTGACGTTTTCAAAGCCTTTAGATAATGGCCAATCGCTTCTAACCGTGACGTCTTCGACGAGTTCCTTACGTCTGAGATATTGCAGAGAGGCAACGTTTATTTTAGTGAAATTAAATTGCCACTACCACTATACGATACATGAATTGCTAACTTCTGAATTTACACGGTCAAATTACCGAGGTCGATTTGGATATTCAGCGCAGAGCAACCATACATTCCAGTGAATGAACAAACATGTACTTACACCCACTCCACCCCTTAAATGAGGTGAATGTATATTGCGCGCGCACCCTCTTCCCGCTCGACACAAATACATCATGAAACACATTTTATTTAACCATTTTTATCTGAATTACCGTGTGACACAACAATCTAGCAACTAGGGTACGCTTTCCAAGTCCTGGATAGCCCAGAAACTGAATAGCCCAACATCAGTAAACACAAAACGTTTTTCTGTAAACGTTTAAACAGCAGGTTATTACAGAGGGTATATAAAATATGTCAAACGTTTTAATAATATTTTGGAAAACTTGAAAAATAGTAATAGAATATTTTTGTTAGAATTGTAGAAATAATGATGCTCTTCTTTATACCATGGTAAAGGTGTAATAAGAACAATATAAATTGGCCAAGCAAGAAACTGATTAGCATTTTAATAACATTCAAGTCCCTGTCAACTTAGTGCCCTTAACAACATATCCTAAACATGTGAATGCCATCGTGTTCTTGTTACATCAATCATGACATCTAACCTATAAAAGATACTGCCTTGAAAACTGAATTCTCTTATTGTCCAATACATTTACTTAATTTCATTAACCCCTTCAAGTCGAAGAAGGTGCATTTTTTCTGTTAATGTTATCTTAATCGCTATAAGCAACTGGTTCCCCGCACAATTTAACCCTCTATCAAATCAATGCAAGACTATACATACTTTTACAGAGATTTATCCCTAAGGAAAGATCTACTATTTATTTAAGATTTTAATTTGGTTTTAATATGATGAGGGTTGTATTTATACGGTACTCAGGGAACATTATTACGATAATGAAGTACATTGACGCACTTAAAACCGCGTATGCATTCATTATAGTAATTAAAATTCCTAATCATGCTCGTATATTCTTTTGTCTTCTAATATGCATTGCAATGTGAATCGAACAGTTGTCTGAATAGTGTGATTTATGCATTGTTTTAAGGACCCAGCAGCCTTGTACTGTGTGTTTTATCCAAACGAATGTTACATGCACCTTATCACATTTTTCTTGTTTTAACTGGTTTCGTGTAAAGAGAGATCTTAGACAATTTGAGAGAAATGTCGATCCGCTCTGACGTTATTTGTTACGAATAGCATCAGATTTGACATGGACAGATTAAATAAAAAGTACAAAACTCACAGGAAAACGTGATATATGCCTATACACTGGGAACCGTGACAATAAAAACCATTTTGACATTTCCCAAAACAGTTTTACCCCATCTATTGACAGGTGAATAACAGTACAACAATCGCTCATCGATGGAGTATAAATTCAGTTTTAAAGTGACTCTTGAAATGTTCTATAACGGAGTGATTTTTTTATCATTTGGCAAATAAATAATATGAATCTCTCAAGGAACTTAAATTTTGAACTCGCAGTTCTGCAGATGTTGTGGTATTTTGTTAAATTAAACTGTCGCTCCATGTGTAACCATACTTGGGTTAAGATAGGACCATGCTCAAGCAAAGCTAAAAAGCCAATAATGCATACGGGCCTAAATTTATAATGGAATGGAAATAAAAAAAACACAACGTGAAAAAACTACTGTTAGTCATGTTAAAGAGAGAGAGAGAGAGGAAGAGAGAGGAAATTCTTAATACAGTCACGACTGCTACAGAAGCGTTAAGGATCAAATGACCAGATAAGGCTTTTTCCTCAAATATCATTTTAATACAAATTTCAGCCCGAACTTGAACTGTAGAGCAGAAAGTTCATTTGTAATTTCTCGGAATTTCCGAGAAAGATCGAGTCTTTTATTTTTATTTTTTGAATATTTATCAAAGTGTCAAAAAAGAAAATGGTTAAAGGGTATTCTCACGATTTATCGACTATTTTCAAGTGACATCAGAAATATTACATATTTGGTTGGTCCTTTGACAGATCGGTGAAAGTCCTTAGAGGAAACATCAGAATGGTCAATATTTACAATTTTATTGTGCTACTTACGCTTTGGATCGCCAGAATGTAAATAGTCCATGTATACTTATATAATCCGCACACACAACCGCGCACCCCTGTATTACTTTTTATTACTGAGGACATTGGCAACTTACCATTATCCGAGGACCTATACGCTGTAGAAGTGACGTAGTTAATCGGATTAACTACCATAGCAATAGATAAATACAATTTTGACTATACCGCCCTGCACTACAACGTTCACGCGGTGCCGATGCATTAAACCATAGATGTCAAAGAAAAGCTGATCACTCGCACCTGTAAGATAAGTATCTTTGAAGAAAAGAGCGGTATTGTATTCAATCTATGTTTGCTGACATACACAGGTGATTAGTGTAATCTGCTTGTAGTGCAGGGCAGTCTATTCAAAAATTGTATTCCTCTATTACCATGGTAGTTAATCCGATTATAAACGTCAATTCTACTTTGTATAGGTAATACTCTTGGGGTAGTAATAACTACGAGGGGGGTTGTACCAAAGATTATTTAACCGTTACAAAAAAAACGCATGCTTTTACGCCTAAGTGACCTAAGCTAATCGTAGACCCACCATGCCCATCCTTAGCACTCACTTTAGTGATAAACTTTTTATTCCAGCACCTTACCCCGGGGTACTAGACCGGCCGTCAAAGATGTCCATAGAGGGTGTAGGTGGGCCCACCATTGGTTTCTACAGTAAAATCAATATTTTTTTTTATTTCACTCTAGTCAAATTATTCCAAGAGCTACTGAATTTTTACTTGTCAGTTAGGTTGAAATAGTCATTTCCTTTTATATTGAAGAGATAATTCGGTGAAAATCGCATTTTGGTAGAAATTTTAACCGAAAATCAATTTTGCTTATACTTTTGTATAGTCAGAATTTCCAAAATGTGCATGGGCGCCCTCACATTATGACGTCATAGTGACATTATGTAGGGAATGTTTATAATCATTTTGGTATATGAGACCCATATCTATACATTGGTACCAAATGTAGCGGTATATGACGTTTGTAATTGAACATTAGGGGGTTGCAACCCCCCCCTCGTAGTCCGTGTTACAAAATATGGCTCAGTAGTTCTAGAGTTAAGCTATTAAAGTGAATAATATTTTGGACTTGGATTTGAGATTTATTTAATTACTTAAAAACGATATACAGCATTTAAACCGAGGACTTGTTAAGTATAATAGGAATTCTTAGGAACCAGAGGGAATCTTGCATACAATAATTACACACGAAATGAGGGCATTGCAATCATGTACTTGGATAGATGAAGCCGACGAAGACGTGTTGGGGTAAAATTTCAAGTATATACCACATTTCTGAGGACTTCACAGAAACGTTCACAGATGTGATCGTGCCCTTCAGACGCATTAGAATTGATCATTTGCACTTCAAGGTCGCGTGTTTAGGTCCTCGTTGTGTTCACATTGTGTTGGTATGTTATATATTACTCTCAGAAGTAATAGTAAGGAATGCACCCTACCCCCCACACACACACACACCAACATTACCACCCTACCCCTACCCATACGGCCGATCATACCTTTAAAATTCACTAATCACATTTGATACTTTGTTGTATAGTCAAAAGTGTTTGCTATCTACTGAAAATGGAAAAGTATTAAATTCTGTTATCATGTCTAACAATTATCTTTTTTTTTTCCAAAGTAACTGTTTTTAAAACACTTGAATTAAAAACAATTGTTGCTTTTAATTTAATGTAGTAGTCGTATACTTCATTGTATAATCCTATATTATTTGTTTAGTGCCTAGTTCATAGCGTCTTTGTGCAATTCCTTTTGTTTTTTGGTCCTCTATAATAATACACGTAAATAATATGAAATCCAATCTTTTGACATGAGTGACAAGAAAAGTAGTTTCTATCTTTTCATGGAAAATGTGATGAAAATCCAAGCTGAAATTGAAGAGATTTTTCTATACCTCTCAGACATTGCTATAGCCATAAGTCTTGGGACAGTTTTGATAGGGTAATGTAAATAAGCCCCCGATATCCCGATCAATGTTGCATCCTACTTTGTTGGTTTCGCGCGCATTTCGGTACCCAACATTGATTGATGTGGAATAGGGAGGATTAGGGTGTTTGGAAAGGTTTAGCTTTGACTCCAAAGGAAAAAAAAACATGTGTTGGGATACTTTTCATAAGTGTCCCAACAAATTTTGACAATGATTGTAGCTAAATTGGTCCCAATTGAAGAAGGAAATGAGCCACACTACCATTCCATTCATAATCATGATAATTGCCTTTATTTCATTTTCACACTCATGGATTCAGCAAAAGAAAATAATGGTTAAAATCAGGTTTCACTTTTTTTTTTTTTATTAATGTGCGTTTTACATGATTTAAATGTGATTGACGTATCAAAGACATGAAACTGTAACGCAAACATTTATTTATTTACTATATTATTCATGCACAATAGACATTATTTAATCACGTTCTACTTTTGGCGATAAATTCGTAAGATCTTGGACTGAAGGTGACTCCACTGATACCTTCCATGGAGGGGGCCTCTGTATCAGATGGTTTTCCGAGAGTGAATGAGTGTAAGATGTAGGTGAAGAACAAGAAGATTTCCATTTTGGCAAGATTCTCACCAAGGCATACTCGATGACCTGAAAATAACAAAGGATAAAATGGTGTACAGGCTGTGAATAACTCCTCTTGTTTTTATATTCATCATTCCAGCGAACCCGAGATAATTCGACGACGAAGAAGAAGCAAACGAAGAAGAACTCATGGGTGAAAATCCGGGTGGTAAATCCGCTTAATGTTTTGATAAGGAGGGTAGTCCATACAATCCTCCCCAATGTTGACGCCTGCATGTGGGTTTTTGACGAAATTTACTTCATATTTAGACATTTTAGCCTAAACAATGCAAAGAAGAAGGAGAAGAAGAAGAAGAAGAAAGAGAAAGAAAAGACGAATGAAGACGAGAAGGAGGAGGAGGAGGAGAAAAGGACGAAGAAAGGGAACAATAGGATATCCGAATACAGACAATACTGAAGAAGGATGCAGAATACGCTAAACATATTTGTAAAAATAATACTGACCTGTACTGAAGGGCATGAACTCTTCTCGAGGACGCAGCTTTCCATCGTCATCCAAGAATCTCTCAGGTTTGAATTGCTCCGGCTATGTCCATACATCGGGATCATTGTGCAGAGCCCAAATATTAGAGACAATAAATGATCCTTCCGGTATATCATAGCCGGCTAATTTGGTATCTGCGGAAGCCACGTGAGGTATCCCAAGTGGAACCACCGTCCGAATACGCTGAATCTCCATGAGAACAGCTTCCGTGAAAGGAAGTGATAATCTATCGGCCCATTGCGGCATACGTATGGGCGGCCATGAGGGCCAAAAGGGTCTCAAAATCACACACGGGTCTCAAAAGTACAATAAGGTCTCAAAAACACACAAAGGTCTCAGAAATAAACACATAATAAGGTCTCAAACGTATAATAAGGTCTCAAAAACACATAAAGGTCTCAGAAATAAACACAATAAGGTCTCAAAAGTATAATAAGGTCTTAAAAACAGAGAAAGGTCTCAGAAACAAACACACAACAAGGTCTCAATAGTACAATAAGGTCTCAAAAATAGAGAAAGGTCTCAAATACAGAGAAAGGTCTCAAAAAAGAGAAAGGTCTCAAAAACAGAAAAAGGTTTCAAAAACAGAGGAAGGTCTCAAAAACAGAGAAAGGTCTAAAAAACAGAGAAAGGTCTCAAAAACAGAGAAAGGTCTCAAATACAGAGAAAGGTCTCAAAAACAGAGAAAGGTCCCAAAAAACACTCAAAAAACAAAGAAAGGTCTCAAAACCAGAGAAAGATCTCAAAAACAGAAAAAGGTCTCAAAAACACGTTAAGGTCTCAAAAACACGTTATGGTCTCAAAAACACACGTTATGGTCTCAAAAACACGTTATGGTCTCAAAACACGTCATGGTCTCAAAACACGTCATGGTCTCAAAACACGGTATGGTCTCAAAAACACATTATGGTCTCAAAAACACGTTATGGTCTCAAAAACACGTTATGGTCTCAAAAACACGTTATGGTCTCAAAAACACATTATGGTCTCAAAAAACACGTTATGGTCTCAAAAAACACGTTATGGTCTCAAAAACACATGGTCTCAAAAATACGTCAAGGTCTCAAACCAGGTATTACAACCGACCGGTCTCAAATACAGAGAAAGGTCTCAAAAACAGAGAAAGGTCTCATAATCAAAGAAAGGTCACAAAAACAGAGAAAGGTCTCAAAAACAGAGAAAGGTCTCTAAAACAGAAAAGGTCTCAAAAACAGTGAAAGGTCTCACAAACAGAAAAAGGTCTCAAAAACTCAGAGAAAGGTCTCAAAAACAGAGAAAGGTCTCAAATACAGAGAAAGGTCTCAAAAACAGAAAAGGTCTCAAAAACAGGGAAAGGTCTCAAATACAGAGAAAGGTCTCAAACACAGAATGGTCTCAAAAACAGAGAAAGGTCTCAAAAATAGAGAAAGGTCTCAGAGACATATACCTACCTCAGAGACATAGACTGCACATAACGGTCGGTTGACTTTGTAATACCTGATTTGAGACCTAGACGTGTTTTTGAGACATGAACGTGTTTTGACACCCTTTTTGGCACATACGGCCGCCCATAGTATTCCTCGGCGTTGACCCTTTTGACCCCGGCGGCCGCGCCGTGAGTGCCAAAAGGGTCTCAAAAGTACGTCTTGGTCTCAAAAACACATCTTGGTCTCAAAACACGTCTAGGTCTCAAATCAGGTATTACAACCGACCGTATATATGCAGTACCGCATACAGTACTGCAACATCCGCTTGCAGTCCCGCATGGGGAACTGCAATATTTTTGGTGTATTTCCGTATGGGGAACTGCAATATGTTTGGTGTATTTTCGCATGGGGAAATGCAATTTTGGTACATTTCCGAATTGGATGTATTAATCAAAAGTTTAAGTCAAATGGCTACGTGCTTTGACCCGCAGTTAAAAGGGCATTTCGTGATCGACAGCCTCACCCCCCCTTTTTTTTCAAAAAAAAAAAGGTTGAGATTTTTATACCATTGGGAACTTTTTGGCTACATAATGTTGAATTTTGTTCTGGTACCGGTATACCAGATCGAAATTACAACAGTGGCCTATGGAGCAGTGTAATACACATAATCATGCATAACTCGCAAACGCAAAATCGGATTGAAATTTTGTGAATAAGCTTTTTCGTGGATATCTACTGAAAATGTCATAAAAAAGGATGTTAGGATCACATGCTAAATTAAGTTACTAAGCTCGTCACAATATAGGCCCTATCATACTTATTGGGTTAGATGGTTTGTTAATATCTACACCACATTTCGCCATACTGCATTTTAGAAACGCTTGCTGTTAGAATAAGAAAAATTTTAATTGTAATTATTGTACATTCTAGGGAAGCGTGGTTACCTTTTAAAATAACCGAGTGAGAGGGTTTTCAAGAAAATATTTTTCCTGTCAAAACTGAAGCATCCTCTGTATAAAAGAAAATATGAATATTAACTGCACATCATATATAACGATTCGTGATACCCAATTGTGGCACATTTGATGTCGTTTTATGAGGCAGAGAATTTAATTTCAATTTTATATACGCCAAAATATTTTTTTTAATTGATCGAGAATGGCGATAGAAAAAACGTTGAAAATTCCATGTATAAATTGCATTAGACCCAACCAATGATAACTGTTTCGTTTTTATGGTAATCTAATCTTTTATTTCCTGAAATAAAATTAGGGTCTAATGTGGATTAATTGTGTAATTGATGAAAACATCGACGTGTATAAAAGAAGCTACAAGAAAATTTTAGTATACGGCGAGTTCGTAGCGCACGTGTGAATCAAAATCGATTATACTATTGTGCGTGTATAGCCTCATTCCTATTTCTGTATATAAAACACGCAGTTATCAACAATTGAGCGCTATTAATACACATTAATGTTTTTAAACAAATAAAATTCCAAAATATGGTACGTTTTCTGTATTTGCTTGTCACGTGGTATGTTGAAGTAATGAAGTTGCGATTATATTTTTAAATGTTCATCATGACACCATCAAGCCTTGATAGCCGAGCGGTCTAGGCGCTGGTGTCGAACTGACGGGGTTTCGGACTGGGGTCTACACAGAGAGCTATACAAGGTTTGAGAAGTGTTCTTAGTCAATTTTGGGGTGCTGATTCAGAATCTATGATTTTTAGGAATAAATTCAGTACAAACAGAATTATTAGCTCTAAATCATAAGTGCTTTTGTAATCCATACACCCCTGTGGAAGACATGACCTTAATCTCCCACACAGGGAGTGTAGATGGAGTCACCAATTCAGGTAACCCCATTTGAAATTCACACTCCCTGCTGAGAAGTAATGCTCTTCAGCTGTAAGTTTAGAGGGCTTGTCACAGTTCCCTCAGGCCCGTAGTACGCAGGATTTTTTTGGAGGTGCTGATTTTGAGAAAGTGCACTTTTTCAGGGTGGGGGGGTGATATTGTGAAAAGTGGAATTTTCACCTTTTTTGAACAAAAAAGAGTAAAAAACCCAGATTTTTTTGCTTGCTATTCTGACAAAACTGTGATATTTTGGTACTTTGTGTATACTTGTGCAAATTTGGGGGTGAATGTGTGGCACCCTCCCCACTCCCCCATGTACAGGTCTGAGTTCCCAAGGTCAAAAGAGCTAAATTTTCACTTTCATGGCTGCTTTGTTATGATTCTTGTAATTCCTTGTTGATATTCCTTAAATCAATTAAAAAGTGACAGACAAACAACCCAACTTTTAATGTTAATTATGCATATTCAAAATAATACGGGCACTGCTAGTAAAATTTGATAATTTTAAACAACAAATGTATTAATAATTCTAAAAATGTAACACATGCTTTAGGTTTTACAACTTTGTGTATTTTTGTTTGAATCATAACATGTATACTGACCACATGTTGGAATACTTGTGTGTGTTTAGAAAAATAAAGTGACTATAAATAAGAATACAATTTAACATGTATCTATGTGTTTGTTTTCATGGTGACTGGTGTAAGGGCTGATTAATATTAGACAAGTTAATTGTTGAGCTTTTTTAATGGCAAGGGGTGAAACAAGAAAAAAAACCAAATTTATAAGGAAAACAATTTTAAGCAAAATATGTCAATGTTTTTGAGCTGAAAACAATTCATAAATTGCCTCAAAATATTCTCTTTGTGATACTTTTATCTTTCACATTTACCCCTTGCACAAAGAAGACTTTTTTTTTTTTCTGTGGTGTAAAACAGGCATTGATTTTTGCCAAAAACTGAGGGTTTCAGTGAAGTTTTGTTTTGATGAGGGAGGTGCAAGTTGTTTTGAAAATGTCCAAATTAGTGAATGCAATGCTGCTGAATTCCAATAAAACTCAATTTTTTAATAAGATTCATCCTCCACAGTGATATACCAACATGGATATGGGGTGGACCCTGAGTGATCCCATGTTCCAAATACCTGGACAAAATTGATAAATCTTCTCAATAGACCCATTTCATACTAAATTTCTATTCAATTCATTTACACCTCCAGGCGCCTGAACTTGTCAGGGGTGGTGCAATACATTGTACCCCGGGGCCGGGGTGGTGAATTATAGGGGGGACGCAAAATTTTTTGGCATGTCAAAGGGGGAGCATTTTTGGCAGGTCGAACGGGCGGGTCAAGTAATTTTGGCAGGTCGAAAGTGTGGGGGGAGGGGGAGCAAGCAATTTTGGCACACATATTTTGGGCAACGTTTCTATATGACACCCTAAAAGGTGTAGGAAAACGTTAGGAACGTGTTCAAATATGCAGAATTTCTTTTCAATCGCATTATATGATCAGACTTTTTAAGTCCAACTTGTAATTTTGTAAGAAATTTGGACAAAAGTTTTGGCCAAATCTAACACAAATTGTCTAACACAAATTGTGTTTTTGAGACCATAACGTGTTTTTGAGACCATAACGTGTTTTTGAGACCATAACGTGTTTTTGAGACCATAACGTATTTTTGAGACCATAACGTGTTTTTGAGACCATAACGTGTTTTTGAGACCATAATGTGTTTTTGAGACCATAACGTGTTTTTGAGACCATAACGTGTTTTTGAGACCATAACGTGTTTTTGAGACCATAACGTGTTTTTGAGACCATAACGTGTTTTTGAGACCATAATGTGTTTTTGAGACCATAACGTGTTTTTGAGACCATAACGTGTTTTTGAGACCATAACGTGTTTTTGAGACCATAACGTGTTTTTGAGACCATAACGTGTTTTTGAGACCATAACGTATTTTTGAGACCATAACGTGTTTTTGAGACCATAACGTGTTTTTGAGACCATAACGTGTTTTTGAGACCTTAACGTGTTTTTGAGACCTTTTTCTGTTTTTGAGACCTTTCTCTGTTTTTGAGACCTTTCTCTGTTTTTGAGACCTTTCTCTGTTTTTGAGACCTTTCTCTGTATTTGAGACCTTTCTCTGTTTTTGAGACCTTTCTGTTTTTGAGACCTTTCTCTGTTTTTTAGACCTTTCTCTGTATTTGAGACCTTTCTCTGTTTTTGAGACCTTTCTCTGTTTCTCTGTGTTTGAGACCTTTCTCTGTTTTTGAGACCTTTCTCTGTTTGTGAGACCTTTCTCTGTTTTTGATACCTTTCTCTGTATTTGAGACCTTTCTCTGTAATTGAGACCTTTCTCTGTATTTGAGACCTTTCTCTGTATTTGAGACCTCTCTGTTTTTGAGACCTTTCTCTGTTTTTGAGACCTTTCTCTGTATTTGAGACCTTTCCCTGTTTTTGAGACCTTATTATACTATTGAGACATTGTTGTGTGTTTGTTTCTGAGACTTTTCTCTGTTTTTGACACCGTATTGTGCTATTGAGACATTACTGTGTGTTTATTTCTGAGACCTTTGTGTGTTTTTGAGACCTTATTGTAGTTTTGAGACCCTTGTGTAGTTTTGAGACCCTTTTGGCCCTCACGGCCGCCCATACATACGCATACGACGTGTAACAGCGTCTATTTCTTGCTGAACCTTAGCCTGAATCTCTGGATGCGTTATCATGTACAGAAGAGTCCATCGCAATGTTGTTACGGAGGTTTCGCTGCCAGAAAAGAAGAGAAATATCGCTGATGATGTAAGAGATTTTAGGTTTATGTAACGGAGGCGATCACCATTTTCTTTCTTCACAAGATCAATCTCACTGCGAAAAACACCAATGATATCCTTAATGTTATCTTTGTCAAAATTTCGTTGATGATCGTCTACATGGCGTTGAAGGACTTGTTTAACTACAGAATAGTTAGATATAGCGTTTTGCGAATGGAAGAAACACCAGTGCTGCTCCTGATCCTACATCTGCAGCCAGTTTGGTCAGAACCAAAGCGAGGCGCTTAAACTTGGGGTCAGAATGATCATATCGCTTGCCAAAAACGACAGAACATATTATATTGGATATGCAATTTCCAACCAGAACATGTGGGTCAAAAGGCGTATCCTTCTTGCCGCGGATTTCATCAACCAATGTTTCGGCTTCTTTGATTATGTTGCCTTCAAATCGGCTTCTCCCTACACCAAAGGTACGAAATGCGCTCAGTATGAAGGTGCGTTGATATTTCCATAATTTGCCAGATGCATTGCCTATAGCTGTAACAATCAATGTAAAATAATATTTGTTAGCCTTATTTTCATCATCTAGCAGATTTTTAGATTTGTTATTTTATTCTTCTCCACATAAGCCCTATTATTTTTTTAATTAAATCGCACACATTATTTTACCGGTATATCTCATTTTGTCCATATAGAATAACAATCAGCGAAGAAAAAAACAATAATTTGCAGCCGGGCTATAGACGAATCCAACGAGCCAAGTGATCGTTATAATTCATTCGACCATTACTGTGGTATATCCATACCAAAATGGTGTTTGACTGCCCAAATAGAAAGATAAAAGTCGCTTAAAAATCAGTTTCATGATAATTTTTTTATTGCATTGTAAACTTTCACCATTCTATTGTCAACGTGTAACACGGGTGTTGAAATACAGTTTAAAATCTGCGCCAAGCAACAGCGGGGGAACCAGAGGCATGCCCCACCCCCCTCAAACCCATTATGTGCTGTGTGTGTCACATGTGTCTGGGTGAACATAAATAATTAATTCTCTATTCTGGACCCTGAGAGAATGATGCACAAATGGCTTTGAGTTAATCTTCATTTTGCAATATTTTTCAACCACCTTGTGTATATATAATCAAATCTCCCTTTTCGCTTCTGCTTTGGACACCTAAACACTATATGTTTAAAGTAATAATTTAATACAATTATTTAAGTGAAAACTTATCCACACATGGTTTTAATTCGGTCTTCATTCACCAATTTTTGGCTTTTTCAAACTAAAATTGTACACAATAATTGTACCAAAATGGTCCACCAAATGACACCAACCAAACTCTTGGGGAACATCCCCTACATAGGCATAAACAAGTCGCTCTTTTCGTTTCCGCTTTGGACACACGACGCAGCAATTAATAATAGTGAGAACTTGTCCATGAATGGCTTTACTTCGGCCTTCATTTCAGTAATTTTTGGCTTTTTCAAACCTGCATATTTTCATATTTCATATTCAGGTGGGACAGACCCCGCCAATGTCCACTATTGATGTGTAGGATCGTCTATATAATGTAGATTATCGGATATATACTATAGAGCTCACCTTCATCAAAATCAGTCTCTTTTAAAATATCACTTTCTGGTCGGTCATTCATGTGATGATTCTTAAACGCTTCTTGAATTGATTCACATCCATTGACTACCACCATCAACTTGGTACCAATCTTCAAGCTGAATACTTCGCCATACTTCTTCGCCATTTCAGCAAGTAATTGCGTCGGTTCTTTGCCAGTGCGATAACTATTTCTCGCAAGGGTTGGGAGATTTCCAATCAGAGGTATATTCCATGGGCCTGGTGGTAGAATCTTGCGTCGTTTTAAACATGTTAAATTTAAAGATAACAGCATTATAATAATAAATGCCAGTATTGCTTTGAGCTTGATAAAAGGTAAAATGAACTCGAAGAATAACATTTTATATCTCAATCACCATAAAGTACGAAGTATTTGTTGGTTAACTGTTTCAACTATTCTTTACCTCTCACAATTATTATGTCAATAGGAAGTTGCTATTGATCCGGGCTGCTTTTGGCGAGTGCGTATAGTATTGGCGAGTGTGTGTAGCACGCGAATGTAATTATTTTCAGAATAAGCATATATCTTCAGTATACTTTTTGCTGAACCATGAAATGGTATCAGCATATCATATGTTAGTCTATTTAACTTCCTTCCTTCCTTCATTACTGAACCTTTTGATCTTAAATGGACATATAGGGTTCACAACTACCCCGCTAATAATTTTTAAAATAAGTCGAACAAGAAATGTCATTGACAAGTAGGCTACTTGGAATGCTAGTATTTTTTTTAACTAACCGGATGGGAATTTTTTTTCCCACCAATGACATACTATAGGAAATTCTCAAGAATGTTCATGTTGAAAGCTACATTGAAAAATGTGTGCTTAATACATATAATAGGGCTACATTTAATTCATACTTGTAAAACAACGGGAAAATGGAAATCACATCCACCGAGTTTCGCAACAATTCAACTATCTATATTCAGACGACCTTAAAAATGTTTGCTGCCCAAGGGTGGTCATAACCAGTCATGATAATTCAAATATTGATAACTTTGATATGACTTTGATGATTTTGATGCTTAATTGTGATTACGTTTTATGACACGACCTTGAATATTCTGACAATCCAACAATATAAACTTAGTCAACCTCAGTTGACCTTTAACATTTTTGGCGCAGAATTGTGATCAGAAATCAGAAAGTCAGAAGTCGGAAATCCTTAATTTGAGAGCTTATTTTGGACATTTCTGTGATTTTTCATTCACTTAATTGCATTTCCAAGCTTTTTCAAGTAACATTGGCAACTAAAATTCTAGTCGTTTTTAGAAAGCAAACTTAGAATCAAGACATTTCTTTTATTGAAAAGTTACTCCTCTATAGGGGGTGCACTTATTTTCTTTATTTGGTTTTAATATTATTGTATTTATACAGTACTCGTGAACATTATAACGATAATGAAGTACATTGACGCACTTAAAACTACTTATACATTCATTATAGTAATTAAAATTCTTAATCATGCTCGTATAGTCTTTTGTTTTCTAATATTCTTTGCAATGTGAATCGAACACTTGTCTGAATTGTGTGATTTATATGCATTGCAAGGACCCATCAGTCTTTTACTAGATGTTTTTCCAAATGAGTGTTGCACCTTACCACATTTTTCTTGTTTTAACTGTTTTCATGTAAAGAGAGATCTTGGGCAATTTGAAAGAAATATCGATCAGCTCAGGCGTTACTTGTTACGAAAAGGATCAGATTTGACATGGACAGATTAAGGTGGCTGTGTACTCTCAGACATGCATGTAGTAAAAGTGCAATAACTTTGTAATTATTCGCGCAAAACATATAAAAGTATACATTTTTATGAAGGCAAGACATCAATAAATCTTAATATAAATACAGATTTGGAGTAAAAACAACAATTTTAAGAAAATCACAAAAAGTGAGTTTTTGGCAATATTTGTTAGGTACATCATAACAAATAAACACTCTTTCCAAAATATTTTATTTTGTTTTTAGCTCAATCTTGAGGCTCCATTCCAAGACAGTTTTTTTATTTTTTTGATATTGGCCTTATTTTTTGAAATATTGACCATATAAGGCATCAAAATGAACTTTTTAAAATTCACAAACGCCTATTTGCACAAAATGATGCCCAAAATCGGAAATAGACCAAAATATAAAAAAATGAGAAAACCGTTTCTTGAGTCGATCATGCTTTTTACGATGATCATATTTGCTTACCTATAGATGCTGTATTTATTGAGTTATCGTGTACCTAAATCGTCATTTTACCGAGAAAATGAACATTGAAATAATGGCCGTTGAAGTTTAAAGTGGTCACATTTTGCACTTTCATCGAATCTCACAGGAGAATGCGACAGTTTCCGTTTTTGTAACTTATATTACGTGAACATCGGGTAAATCCACAGCCCCTTGAGAAGTTTGAGCGAAATCCATTCATAACTTGATATTTAAATCGGGGGAAAGAATTTGAAAAAACCCACATTTTATCAGCTAAAACGGAGCCATTTGACCACTAGGTTTTTGTGAAATCAGTGCTTCCGTGGTGTTTCCATAAGATGCGCCGCGCATGTAGATAAGCGTCGCGTATGCGTCGCGTATTTGTGCGTTAACAAATTGCGCGATACACAACGCGATGAGTTGTTGCGCGCGTGTACCCTGGCTGGTACAACAATTTTTTCTTTCCTTTTCAATTTCAAACACGAGTGGAATAGTGAAATAAAATCCTTAAAATATTGCAGTTGGAGTTTACAAATCTGGATTTTCATTATTTGTATTTATAAAAACATAACAAAGTACAAAAATATCAAAAAAAACTCAATTTAACAAAAGAAACAATGTCTATAGTACACAGCCGCGTTAAAAGAGTACAACAAAACTCACAGGAAAACGTGATAGATCCCTTACATCGGGAACAGGGACAATGTCTTATTTTGACGTTTCCCAAAACTGTTTTACCCCATCTATGACAGGTGAATAAAGTTCAGCAGTCGCTCATCGATGAACCCGTCCTTGTGAAATGTTCTTGTAATTTTGTATAAACATTTTTTTACAAGTTCCCACAAAACCTGGAATACATCAACATATGAGAAACTAGGTGTCAACTAAATTGATAAAAAGGGCGTTGGCTCTTATTAAAAAAGTTTTTCCTTTTTATGCAAATAAGACACTTTACATAGCTTCTAAAACCTTTTCCTATTTTACGTGCTCAAAGCCGTTTCTACATAGTGGAATGGGCATGAAAAGAGTCAATCGCACGACATTTGGTGCGGACTAAATATCACAATAGTGTCAGGGAATGTAATGTTTTAGGTGTTGAAGCTTTATCTTTGATATAGCAGTAAAGACTAAGAAATAATTTATATCTTTCACGGGCTTATGTGGCCCCTGTCATAACCAGCGCTTTTGAAAATTCCGTGAAATGTTCATTAACGGAAGTGAAATGCTTTTATCATGAGGTAATATGAATATCTCAAGGAACTTAAAGTTTGTACTCGCAGTTCTGCCGATTTTGTGGTTTGTTTGTTAAATTAAACTGAAAAGGAAGACAAACACACTGTGAATACATTTACTGTCAGTCTTTGGGTGAAAGATGCGAGAGAGGAAATTCTTAATCCAATCGCAATTGCTACAGAAGCGTTAAGGATCAAATGACCAGATAAGGCTTTTTCTCAATTTGTTTTTTACTTGTAAATTTCAGCCCGAACTTGACCTGTAAAGTTCATTTGTAATTTCTCAGAATTTCTGAGAAGGATCTAATCTAACCTTTTATTTTTTTCCATATTTTGTATTCTCTTTGACGGATCTGTGAAAGTCCTTTTAGAGGAAACATCAGAATGGTCAACATTCACAACTTTGCTATATGTACTTCGGTACGTTTTCGAAATTTTTGGATCGCCGTAGTGTGAATAGTCAAAATATGTATACTCACATAATCCACATACACCCCCGCGCACCCCTTTGCATTACTTTTTATCGCTGAGGACCTTGACAACTTACCATTACTCCGAGGACATCTATTTTGGACTTTCAAATCAACTTAAAAAGGGGGGGGGGGGTCAAATGTCATTAAGGTGTCACTTCCTGGATAAAACGAAATACCTTCAAATGCCACTTCGCCCACAAATTGCGTAGGACAGTGACGCCACTTACACACATGGATTGCTATTGCCCATTGCCCAAGAATCATACACAGATTTGGAGTCAAAGGTCATTAAAGGGTGACTTCCGGTATAAACCCATATACCTTTTTATTAGCCAAAAAAAACATAGCACATCGGTGACTGTATATTCACACATGAATTGATGTTAAACAGTGTACCCGTGGTATTTTTTTATTTGGGGTTAAAGGTCATTAAAGGAGTCAAACAAAAAGCAAAAGAAAGGTATTTTTTCCTTAATTCCAATTTGTAAAGTTATTTTTTGCCCACAACCGGGAGGATTCCACCTTAAGGGGTCACAACACGGTTGTGTTCGTGGTCATAGATCATAGCTATGTCTAGTTATGTTTTGGGTCAAATAATTTCACCCACTTGAATTCATCAAAATAATGATTAAAATCAGTTTTTACTTTATTGGGTTTTTTTTTCACTTGCCTTAAATGTAATTGACGTATCAAAGATATTATTAAAACGAAGGAAATTCAAGTTTTTAATGATAATGATGTTACCTATTATTTTTGATGGATAAGAATCACAGAATGTTCTGGTATGTATGAACAGGGTTCATTCATTATGTTCATGACTAAACGATTGTTAATGCCCTCTGAATGACTGAACTCTTAATTCATGCACCAGAAGATATTATTTAATCACTTTCTATTTTTGGCGATAAGTTCGTAAGATCTTGGACTGAATGTGACTCCACTGATACCTTCCATTGAGGGCGCCTTCATTTCAGATGGTTTTCCGAGAGTAAATGAGTGCAAGATGTAGGTGAAGAACAAGAAGATCTCCATTTTGGCAAGATTCTCACCAAGGCATACTCGATGACCTGAAAATAACAAATACAATGATAAAATGGTATGCGGAATGTTAATAACTTGTCGTGATTTTATTATTTATTTATTTATTTATTTATTTATTTATTTATTTATTTATTTATTTATTTATTTATTTATCTTTTTATTTATTTTATTACTTATTTTTATTATTCCAGTGAACCCGAGATAATTACAAACAACCCGACGACGCCGACGACGATGACAACGACGACGACGACGACGAAGAAGAAGAAGAAGAAGAAGAAGAAGAAGAAGAAGAAGAAGAAGAAGAAGAAGAAGAAGAAGAAGAAGAAGAAGAAGAAGAAGAAGAAGAAGAAGAAGAAGAAGAAGAAGAAGAAGAAGAAGAAGAATGAGGGGAGGAAGAGGAGAAGAAAAGGACGAAGAAAGGGAACAATAGGATATCCTAATACAGACAATACTGAGGAAGGATGCAGACTATGCTAACATATTTGTAAAAATAATACTGACCTGTACTGAAGGTCATGAACTCTTCTCGATGACGCAGCTTTCCATCTTCATCCAAGAATCTCTCAGGTTTGAATTGCTCCGGCTCTGCCCATACATCGGGATCATTGTGTAGAGCCCAAATATTAGAGACGATAAATGATCCTTCCGGTATATCATAGCCGGCTAATTTGGTATCTGCGGAAGCCACGTGAGGTATCCCAAGCGGGACCACCGTCCGAATACGCTGAATCTCCATGAGAACAGCTTCCGTGAAAGGAAGTGATAATCTATCGGCCCATTGCGGCATACGCATACGACCTGTAACAGCGTCTATTTCTTGCTGAACCTTAGCCTGAATCTCTGGATACGTCATCATGTAAAGAAGAGTCCATCGCAATGTTGTTACGGACGTTTCGCTGCCAGAAAAGAAGAGAAATATCGCTGATGATGTAAGAGTTTTTAGGTTTATGTAACGGAGGCGATCATCATTTTCTTTCTTCACAAGATCAATTTCACTGAGAAAAACGTCGATGATATCCTTTATGTTATTTTGGTCAAAATTTCGTTGATGATCGTCTGCATGGCGTTGAAGGACTTGTTTAACTACAGAATAGTCAGATATGGCGTTTTTGTATTGTCGCGGAAAAATATATTTTGCGAATGGAAGAAACACTAGTGATGCTCCTGATCCTACATCTGCAGCCAGTGTGCTCAGAGCCAAAGCGAGGCGTTTAAACTCAGGATCAGAATGATCATATCGCTTGCCAAAAACGACAGAACATATTATATTGGATATGCAATTTCCAACCAGAACATGTGGGTCAAAAGGCGTGTCCTTCTTGGCGCGAATTTCATCAACCAATGTTTCTGCTTCTTTGATTATGTTGCCTTCAAATCTGCTTCTCCCTACACCAAAGGTACGAAATGCGCTCAGTATGAAGGTGCGCTGATATTTCCATAATTTACCAGATGCATTACCTATGGCTGTAACAATAAAATGTAAAATTATATTATTTTAAGATTTGTTATTTTATTTTTCACCTCAACAGCCTTATAATAATTGTTTTTATCAAATTTGATGCTTTCACATCACAAACATAATTGTATCGGTAGATCTCATTTTGTCCACATATAGAATAACAATCAGCGAGGAAAAACACATTAATAACTGGTACAACCATTTAACTGGTAAAACCATCTAAACCTGATAAAACAACAATTTGCAGCCGGGCTATATTGTCGAATCCAACGGGCCAAGAATGGTCATTATTCATTCGGCCATTAGTGGGGTACATCCACACCAAATGGTGTTGTGACTGCCCAATTGGGTAGATAAAAGTAGCTTAAAAATCAGTTTTATAATATTGCATTGTAAAGTTTCATCATTCTTTTGTCTACGTGTAACACGGGTGGTGAACTGCAGTTTAAAACCCGCGCTAAGCAACGGCGGGGAACCAACCATAATGCGCTGTGTGTCACATGTGTCTGGGTGAACATAAATAATCAATTCTCTATTCAAGACCCTGAAAGAAAGTGTTTGATGCACCAATGGCTTCGAATTGATCTTCATTTTGCAATTCCCCCCCCCCTGTGTATAGGTAAACAGATCTCCCTTTTCGCTTCTGCTTGGGACACCCAACACTATTATGTTTAAAGCAATAATGATACAATAATAGTGAAAACGTTTCTACGAATGGCTTCAATATTGGTCTTCATTTCACCAATTTTCGGTCTTTTCACACTAAAATATACAATATTGTACACAATAATAGTACATATGTACCAAAATGGTCCACCAAATGGTTTCAATTGGGCCTTCAGTTTGCACAAGTTTCTCACTTATCGGGGAAACATCCCCTACGTATGTATAAACAAGTCGCTCTTTTCTCTTCTGTTTTGGATACTCGACGCTTACAATTAATAATAGTGAGAAATTGTCCACGAATGACTTTAATTCGGCCTTCATATTTCACCAATTTTCGACATTATTGTAACTAAAATTGTACACAAAAATAATGCGAAATTTGTCCACCAAACGGCTTCAATTGGGCCTTCAGTTTGCAAAAGTTTCCAACCTCTCGGGAAACATCCCCTACGTGTGCATAAACAAGTCGCTCTTTTCGTTTCCGCTTTGGACACACGACGCTGCACTTGTCCACAAATGGCTTTAATTTTGCTTCCATTTCACTCATTTTTGGCCTTTCAAACTAAAATTGTACACAATAATACCCAAATGGTCGACCAAATGGCACCAATTAGCCTTCAATTTGCAAAGGTTTCTAACTTATGAGAAGGACACATGCCCTTCTGACACCCCTGCCACTGATTGGGCCGCTAGTTTCAAACTCTTTACGCCACCGCTGCCGCCAAGCCTGCATTATTTCATATTTCATGTGGTATAATAGACCCTGTCAATGTGTAGGAATGCATGAAATTGGGTCGTCTATATCGTGGATCTTATGGGATACTGGAACTCACCTTCATCAAATTCAGTTTCTTTTAAAATATCACTTTCTGGTCGATCATTCATGTGTTGATTCTTAAACGCTTCTTTGATCGATCCACATCCATTGACTACTACCATCAACTTGGTACCAATCTTCAAGCTGAATACTTCGCCATACTTCTTCGCCATTTCAGTCAGTAATTTCGTTGGTTCTTTGCCAGTGCGATAACTATTTATCGCGAGGATTGGCAGATTTCCAAGCAGAGGTATACTCCTTGGGCCTGGTGGTAGATTCTTGCGTCGTTTTAAATGGAAAGATAATAGCGTTATAGTAATAAATGCCAGAATTGCTTTGACCTTGATAAAAGGTAAAATGAACTCGAAGTATAAGCATAACATTTTATATCTCAAATACTCATATCACAGATTACTTAAATTGCTATTGATCCGTGCTGCTTTTGGCGAGTGCGTGTAGTGAATGAAATTCTTTTCAGAAAAAGCATAGATATCTTCAGTAATAAGTTTGTTATTCGTCATTTTTGATGAGTCACCGCGCTACTATAGAAAGCGCGCATGACTCGACATATTAGAGTGACGCGTTTCCCGCATTTCCGTTATATAACGGGAATACTTTACCATAAGGGTCAAGTACGGGTCCCGTTTCACAGTTCACTGATATTTTTTGTACTTTTTATGCTTTGTTGCATTTTTCACAATGCGTCTGCTTTGTGGGTAAGTGAAATAGCTGTCATGTGTTAGATTAATACAATATACTGTATATACTGTAAGGAAATTTCCAACTGTTCATAGGGCAGCTATTTGCATTTACCCACTTCTGTGGATCTTCTAGCTGCCATGGGTTAGATGTGTTCAATATACTATGTGTTAATTGCCAAATGTTCACAGGGAGCAGCTATTTGCACTTACCCTCTTCTGGCACTAGGCAGTCAGTGACTAAGTAAACAAACAACCACAATAATGACAATAATAATAAGCTATATCGGAAGACTGGTAAGTTTGGTATAAAAATCTGAATGCAAGTTCAAAAATGGACACCAATACATTTAGCCGAGGTTTGCCACAAAGTGTAAAACCAAAAAACAGTTAAGAAGCAACGCGACAAGGTTTATTTGCGGGAAGTCTTTCCTAGATTCCTAGATACGCTCATTATAAAGAAACCCGATGGCACGACCAAGCTTTACATATACAGGAAGCCAACACACCGGTGGCGTAGATTTCTTTTGACATTGGGGGATGGGGTTGGGAACAGTTTGGGTAATTCCAGCACTTTTTGGCGACAGAATAAGTTTACCGCACAAAGTTTTGCCATTTTGAAGCTAAATTGATGAAATATAGTGCAAAAGTGGAATAAACTCGCACTTCGCGCGCAAAAATGTGCACTTTTAGGGCTATAATGGCCAAATATAAGGTTAAAAGAAACCCACATACAGGCCTCAACATTGGGGGGGGGGGGGGATTGTATGGATCATCACCCCTGACAAAATATTGGGGGAATTTATCCCCCATCCCCCGGGATCTACGCCTATGCAACACACACAGACCAATACTTGCAGTTCCCATCAATTCCACCACCTGCTACATTACAAGATAGGGGTAGTAAGAACCTTGTTAGACAGAAAGGATGCCATAGTCACTGAGCCAGAAGACCAGGTAAGAAATGCAACACACATCAAGCCCTCGCACAGCGTGGGTATCCAGCATGGACAATCAGCAAGGGCGAAACAAGAAAAAGAGCATCCAAAACCAAAGAAAAAGCCTTCCAATGACAGTAAAGAAAATAACAAAGGTTTTGTGGTGACATCCCCTATGTTGAAGGATTGTCAGAACGTGTTTCCCGGATTGTCAGAACGTGTTTCCAGGATTTTTAAGAAACATGTTTTTTTTTCACCTGTTTTAAACCCCACCGCACACTTTGCAACTTGCTTGTACACCACAATGACAAACGCGACCCTCTACTACAGACTGCTAAGGCAATATACGAGATTCCTTGCCAGAACTGTCCTAAAACATACATAGGAGAAACGGGTGGTTTGTTCGGCACACGGCTTACAGAACACAAATCAGAAACTGAAAAAAATAGTGCAAAAAGTTTTACCAGAGCCCAAATAAAAGTTTCAACAACAGAAATTCACAAATCAGCCATCGTTGAGCATGTAGGCAGCACAAAATCACGTTAATGGGTGGGAGGAGGTACAGATCATTGACCAAGAAGCTGACAAAACAACTCGTTGGCTGCAAGAAGCAATTTGGATCAGAAGCAGGGGCGTAACACCATGAACAAAGACGAGGGGGCTTAAAAACTAGACAAGATCTACGATCAACTCATCAAAAACGGCAACCAGGAATTTTGGAAACATGGAAACATCATCTAGACCAAACAGTGTTGCCGTTTCATCAAACACCTAGAAACACCACAACAGAGTGATCAAGATTCGTGATGGGAATTGAAATATTTCTGAGTGAGTATCAGATTATATGGATCGGAATAAGAACCTTTTCTATTTTAATGAAGTGAATTACAGTCTAAACACTTGCCCACCCCACCCCTTACAAAAACATAGACACAAACATTCGTCCTCATTTGCATGTACCAAAAGCTACCAAAGACACCCATCTATCTTTGTCAGTTCAAATTCATTAAATGGAACAAATCCTGGATCACATTATAGAAAATTAATGGTTCAATATTTCATACCCACACACGCACAGCCTATCCCCATGCGTACAACACAAACAACCTACATCCTCAAGACACACTTGCGAAGACCTATGCGCTAAAAATAATGTTGTTTTTTCTTCTTTTTTTTCAATAAAACGCATAAAAGTTGACACGAAACAGGATATGCTTAATAATTATTGTCTTTAAATAAATAAAATAGAAATAAAATTGCATAATTGTTGCGCTTTTTCAACCATTGATAGACTTGAATAGGAAAAATCCATGACCAAACATAACAAAACCCAATGATTTAAGTGAATAACATTTGAGTAACCATTGTAACATTCATGTCCATGTCAAATTGATGCTTTTAACAAGATAATCCTGAATGCCATCAAAATCGGCTTTGGTTCTGTAAATAAAATAAGTTATTGCCACACCAATCATTTCATCTAACATAAAGATACTTTAAATAAATTCTCTTCAAAGCCATCTTCATTTATTGTCCAATACATTTACTAAATTTAATCAGAGAAGATTAATTAATAACCCCGTTCAGACGATGAAGGCGATTTTTTTCTGTTTAATGTTATTTTAATCGCTACAAGCAACTGGTTCCCCGCACAATTTACCCCTCTATTAAATCAATGAAAGACTACACATACTTTTACAGCGATTTCTCCCTAAGGAAAGATCTACTATTTATCTAAGATTTTAGTTTGGTTTTAATATGATGAAGGTTGTATTTATGCAGTACTCGGGAACATTTTTACGATGATGAAGTACATTGACGCACTTTAAGTCACGCACGAATTCATTATAGAATTAAAATTCTTAATCATGCTCGTGTAGTCTTTGTGTTAAAATATGCATTGCAATGTACATAGAACATTCGTCTCAGTAGTGTGATTTGTGCATTGTTTTAAGGACCCAGCAGTCTTATACTAGATGTTTAACAAAATGGGTGTTACACCTTGCAAACTTCTTCTTGTTTTAATTGGTTTTGTGTAAAGTGAGATCGTGGGCATCTTGAGAGAAAAGTCGATCCGCACCAATGTTATTTACTGCAAATAAGAACAGATTTGACATGAACAGATTAAAAACAAAGGTGCAAGAAAACTCACGGGACCATGGTTAATGTCTTACACCAGAAGCCATGACAGTCCCTCGTTTCAAATTATAAGTTTTGGTTTCTCTTTTGTTCAGAATCCAAAAGTCACGGGATTAAAAAGTGGAGCAGATCCGGTCTGCAAACATTACAGCGTTGTGCTGGAAGGACACTGTATAGGGTTTATAACTATAAGTATAGAACGGCATATTTATGAATATTATCAATCATCCAGGTAGATCAAATAGTTGACTAAATTATAATTCTATTCAACTGCACTTACTATTTATGTACGGTATCTTCTGAGAAGTTAAAGAGGATCTTCGGACAGCACCAGATCCCTGTCTCAATAAAACCCTGCAACACTCTGAGACAAAAGTTAGTCAATCCGTTGTTTATGCGATTAACTGCCAGGATTCGGACTGTGAGAACTACTACATAGGAGAGACAAAACAACCTCTCCACAAGCGCATGTACCAACATCGTCGCCCAGTTCAACAGGGCTCAACGACTCTGCGGTATACACGCACCTCAAAGCAGCCAAACACAACTTTGAGGACAAGGACGTTATTGTGCTTGATAAAGAACATAGGTGGTATGAAAGAGGGGTGAAAGAAGCTATTTATGTTCTAAGCAGTCGCAGGAGGAGCCAACTTTGAATCGCGGAGGGGACTACGCCACAACTTGTCCAAGAGTTACGAACCGACCATCAGGAAGATCCCTCGACGACTCTCGTGTGACGTCACTTCTACCATCGTGACGTCACAGGTCAAGAATACAGAGCCAATTCAAGATCAGTCGGCCTGATGATGCGTCATGGATATGACGTGACACCGTACATAAATAGTAAGTCCAGTTGAATAGAATTATAATTTAGTCAACTATATAGCGGCATGTTATGTTAACATTTTATCTATCAACGCGGGAGACAGTTAATGTTCTCTGTCGTAGGTGGCATACTTTCATTTCACCGTTCTACGAGGCTTAGAAAGCATGCGCGTAGGCCTATATTGAGGGGGTGGGGGATGCTTTGTTTATTTGTATGAAATATAAAACGATACATGAAGATGGAGATGATTTGATTATGAATAAGTTTATTCCCAGGAAAGCACAACCCATACCTCTTACCTAGGCTCCCTCCCCTACCGCCTCCCCCACACTCGATATCGACTCTCCCCTACTATTCCACTCCACTCATGAGTTCTCATCTCCCCCTCCTTCCCTTGTCACCTCAAATGCTCTCTCCCTTCTGTTTCACACACACACCCCACACACCATATCAATTTGTAAGCGCTCTTTAGCAAAGTCATAATTCATTGAATTTACAACCGTATGACAAAACAGGCGAAAATAGTAATTTTTTGCACAAGATTTGCAATTTTAAGAGAATTGGCCATTGCTCATTCTAGTGACGCTAGTATATGGACAATATAAGTGTGGTTTTTCATTTAATGACATACAATTTGAAAAAATATTGTAAGGAACACTTGAGGTTTCATGATGCAGTCATGTCTACAGTAGAATTCATCTCGACCTTTGCAGGACTTAACCCCATTAAAAGCTATTAAACCAAGATAACACTCATTGAAACAGCTCAACTGATTAAATCGGATCTTCTCTGGTTGTGCACAAGTGACTGTTTTCATGTGCGATATCGCAATAAAGCTGGTATTCATAGCTTCAGTTGGGTAACCGATTATAAAGGAAACGAAAGGAAACAATGTTATGTGTGGCTTTGTTCACGAAATCAGACAATGTCGTGCTTTTTGTAAACCAGCATTCTTGAAAATGAGCAACATAATGATTTTTGACTTAACACGGTTTAGAAATAATTTCTTCATATTTTTGGTGTTATCTGTCGTTTACATGTCGTTCCTAAAACACAAAAGTACGACCCTCTCCAAACACCTAAATTAGCTACAAATTTAGGACATGTTACAAAACTTTATTTTCTAGAACCTATTTAGAATAATTTAAATGTAGCTTTTACCGGTTTTTTGTGGCATCCTTCAGAAGTGAGCGGTCCGATACCAATATTTTCGGTCAAATCTCCATTCAAATAACACGGGGAGTTGGCTAGCTATGCCTTGCCCTCACTCATATTTTACAAAAGTGCGACCATTTCTGAACATCTAACCTAGCTGTAATTTTAGGTCATGTTAGAGAAATATATTTGCTAGAAGTTTTGGAGAATAAATAAAATATTGGCTGGTTATTTTTCACACAGTGATGTTAACTAGGCAAGTGTCCATTCTCCCAACATACATCATTTGTAGGGTCACGCGTCAATGGTGAGAGCACTGTGTATTGTGTATAGGAAAACGGACAGTAACTGCAGTATGTTGACTTTTAAAATCTACATTTTGATCAAAAATGTGCTTGGATAGGTAGTTTTCAACAAATTTTCCACATTCGCCTTGCTATAACATTGAATTGCGTTATATGTTGACCTTGGCGGCGTGCCGCACCCACCCTGTATTCTCTGACTATTGACCTACTTTTTCACATGCCGCAGTGTTGAGAAAATATTCGTGCCGGTTATATCCCAAACACCCACAGAGGTGATAGATTACAGCGAGTTTTGTAATTATTACTTGATTTTGATATGTAAGTAATACGATAAAGTCGTCATAGGCAGTAATGTGTTTGTATTAAAAGAAATAACAAAATAATTATTTAAGTAATGGAAATACTATTTGGAAATTGCAGCAAGATTTGCAGATGTTTTTATTTGAACAGTACCAGTTCACCAGTTTTCCTAGTTTTCCTAATCTTTGGGCTAAATTAATAGCATCGTGAAGGTCATATATAGGCCTATCATTTTATACTGACAGCTTCGGCATGTACTTAAATACAGCTTGTATGTGCATTGTGTTCAGTGTGTACATAGGCTATTTACTTTTCAAATCCTGTGACAAATAGTGCTTGATGATGCTTGTATAAGGTATTATAGACAAATTATTAGAATGCATGTGCACCAGTAGAAATGGCCCAGGTTGAATAAAATAAATAAACATATGAATGAATATTTTATTCCCTGGATTATTTTTGTTGGGACAAAATAATGATTATAGTTTGACGCTTTGAAATACAGTTATGTTAATCATAATAAAGTTACAAAGTTAAAAATAATATCGAAATATTGTAAAATCAAACATTTCCCCTCATAAGTTGCAATACAACATATTGAGGAAATTGATAAGACAGATTTTTAAACTTTGATATGGAAAGATACCCCAGCCCTGTTGTCTCACCAGAGAAGATGAGCAGAAGTCTTTCTATCTGATGATAAAAAAACACTCTAGGTATGATTACGAAAATGTTTTAAATAACTATTATCTACAAAAGTTTTATAACCATGTTTTATATAAAATGTTAACATAAAACGTCTTGTGTTATGATGTGAAGGGTTAATATAAAAATAGGGAAAATCTGTTCCAACTGACCAGCAGAGAACAAAGGATAAGCAATAGATCAGATCAAAATCAGGGAAAAATATGACACAACCTCCAATGGGGAATAACAAACGTATAAACGTATAAAGTTAAAAACTCTTAACTTTGTTTGTACGTTTTGTGTTATCCCCCTATTGGAAATCGATGTTGTGTCATATTTTCCCTGTTTTTAATTGTGAACTTGACTTACTCATTCTTTCATTTCTCTTGACAATTTTTCATTTGCCCACCCTATTCCTTTTAAAGGAATTTTTTTAGGGGGAAGTGTTAGTTTTCGTTTGAAAAAAATCAGATTGTATGAAGGAAACACTTGAGGTTTCGATAAAAACCAATCAAAGAGGCCCATGTTTCAGCTAGAAGCTCCACAGCTCTTACACTCAACCGTGTAGTGTAATCAAAGACTGTGCGGAGACAGTTCACTGCTTGCAAAGTGGAAACTGTTCTCATGGTTTATAAGAGAATCGTTTTTGTATAGAAACCTTTCCATATGACACACACCCTCTTTCCCTCTCGATCTCTTCTCTATCTTCTCCTCTCTCTCTCTCTCTCTATCTCTTTCTTTCTTCTCTAGTCTTTTCAGACTTAAAAGTATAGGCCTATATACCGGGCATCCTTCACATCATGCGATGCCCAAATAAATAAATAAATTGAATAAAAGTATATTTAAACCAGTTTTTTATCATATAGGGGCCCTGCATATGACGTATCATCCCGTTGCATTCAACAAAAGCATGATTGCAATCTACCGTGACAGTTCGTCTCACACACATAACCCTGCACTACGATCAAAAAGGTTGATGACAACATTTGATTGAATGGACTGCACTCCGCCATAACTACGGTGAAGGACACCGTTTCAAATCCTTTGTTTGAAGCCAATCGATAAAAGAATGCAGGGCCTCTATATATTGATCTTCCGTCAGGCGACATGCACATAATAGAGAAGTGTATAACAGTAACAGTATATATAACACTCAGAGTATTCTTTTGTAATGTCGGTGGAAATATTTCGATGGTCTATATTTTTTCACAGTGAAATAAGTCATGGCTATTTCGAAAACTAAATCAATGCTTTCAAATGTAGATTGACATGTTCGACTTCTCTGTTCGTGAATATTGCACAGGGAAATTTAAAAACTTCTTTTGTAGAATTTGATGAAGGTAACCTGATTTCATACGGCTTGCTACAAATTATACGTTTCTAACAAAAGGGTACAATCAAAGATATGGATAATGATATCACTCAAGAGACAGGATAATAGGAAACCACGTGACCAAAACCAAAACCAAAACTAAAACTCAATAATAGAAATGACCGATTGTCCTATTTTGACGTATGTTTCCACAAATGGATTTACCCCAGCTATTGGCATGTAAATAACAGTTCAACTCAAAGTGTGACTTCATTGAAAATAAGATTTATTTAAGAAAACGCAATAAGTATTACGTGCATTTATTACGTGCATCTTATAGCCTCTACAAGGTTGTGACAATTCAGATTCCGATCAAACTAAATCCTCTTCTTATTAAAGTGAGGCATGTCTTCTTTAATATAAACCACACCGCGCATATATTGTTAATAAAAGTTGTATAAAAAGATGTGTTGCCAATGTAGCGTAACATATCGGGTCTAAAAAGCAAAAGACACCGCAGATGTTCGATGCTTCACACATAATGGAAATTATCTTGCCCCATTAATTATGAATAGTATAAGTGGCAGTGTGCCGAGCGTCATTGTGCTTGACTGACCATTGCATTATACTGACTAGGGTTTCTATCAGGTAATTAGGTTAATTTTATTAATTAGTAATGATGATAATGAATGTAATTATTACAATATTTATAATTAGTAATTGCTTGGTTTATTGTTAAACAGTGTCCAAGCCTTATGCCCAGGTTATACGTCATACCAGAGAAGACAATCTTCTCTGGTCATATCATCAAATGTTCAATACCGAATTATAAATCATTTCCACAAAACCTGAAACGTGTCAACAGGTCTTTAAAAGAATGTAACATTCTGAAATTATTTATTTATTTATTTATTTATTTATTTATTTATTTATTTATTTATTTATTTATTTATTTATTTATTTATTTATTTATTTATTTATTTATTTATTTATTTATTTGATGTACCAGTATTACTTGTCAAGGCACAAATGTATTTAAAACAAGGGGAATAGTAAATCAAGAATACCGAATGATTGCATATTCAGTGTTGTGTGTTAATTAATAAAATTTCTTCCTTTATTTTGACATCCAATGCCTCTGAAATTGCACCATAAGGTACAAACTTGAAGTAATTATTTTTAAAATTCCTCTAATGTTTACAGCACAAAAGATATTTTTGCAAATTTTGCAATGTTTGACTAAATTCCAAATAATTCTCGGTGAGTTTGTTTTGACTATAACGTAATGCCAAAAGCGATGTTAAATGTCATCTGGAGATAAGAATTCTTGCATGTAAGTCTGAGTCTGAGGGTAATCATGATAATGAGGGAGACTTGCATGACCCACTAACCTATAAATTGTGTAATATTATAAATTCACAATCGCTTTGTTATATCTTACATAGGCTGAAGCTTAATTTAATTCCCATCGCTGAGCGACGATGATGGGTTTTAAACAACAACAACAATAACAAACAGTTTAATTTCAATATGGCATAATTTTTCACGCGCTTCGCGCGCATTGGTACCATAAACTTATTTTCTTGCCAAAAGGTGCAGAATTCACTATACTTCAAGAAACTTTTTCAAACCCATCAAAAAGAAATCTACGCCAAGGCAAACAAAAAAATCCCTACCTACCCTAAACAAACAATTTTTTAGGCCTTAAAAGCCTACGTAGGGTAGAAACCATCATGCAATCGCCTAAACCATGACCTTACCTTACCAGTTTTATCACAACATTATGATAACCACAGATGAACTTGGTGATAATTAGCTTCAGTCAATACCAAGAACCGTCTAAAGCATGGTACAAAGTTCAAGTTCAGTCAAAACTGATATGCTGATTTCTGATTTCTTTTTCATTGTAGACGTTTCAGTGAACGTTTCAGTTTGACATGATTTCTGTTTGTCGACTTGAATAAATCGAGTAGATCACGACACCAAGCCGCACCATTTCTAGGTAATTTGTTCCCTTTTAAATATTGTTTTTATTTATTTTCGTTCTAATTTTTGTATATTATTTAAGTATTTCGAATTTTATTAGACCATTATTCTTGGTTTTAAGGCTTTTAAAACGGCAATAATGAGCATAGTCAATGATAGAAAGTACACAAAGCAAGTACACAGGCATAGATCATGTTTTAAGATGAATGGTTAGTTGTGTTTTGATAATAATGTTCAATTGTTTTTTTACAATTTTAGGTATGGCTTCAGCAATTTCTGCATCCCGAGATTTGACTCGCTGTGGCATTTGTAAAGAAATCACCAACAAACCTAAAGCCCTGGCTTGTCTGCACACCTTCTGCTTAGAGTGTCTTCAAGAATGGAGTCAACGTGACAAAGAATCAGTGACGTGTCCTTTCGTGTCTTGTAAAAGACCACACCAATGCCACCTATTGGAGTTGATGGTCTTCCTGGAAACGTCTTTGTAGAATCTCTTATTGAGAACAGGTTAGTCCGACAGAAACTTCCGTCTGATGCCCCGGTCTGATGCCCACAGAGTGCGTTTCAGCGTTGATATTTATATAGAGTCCAAAAACTGTGGAAAGATGAGATATCTTTTCTTTGTTAAAAATTTTTTTCTTGCCCATTGAACAATTGCTGAAGAGTCAAATTTGCTACAGCCGTAGTGCATCAACTACTGTCGGAATCCGGCCGGAATCTGTCCAATCATCACAGCTAGAAATCTTAGCCAGTTTACCTGCTATTTTGAAACAGTCATGGTTGCACATGCATGTACATCTTTGGAAAGTCCTAAACAAGGTATAGCAGTCGCTGATAGGATAGGCAGCTTATAGAACACGGATAACCTCTATTGGAGTGCCGTATAAATGACCTTGCCATATAATAATGTCAATATTAGAGTAAACCCCTATTTTTCTAAACCTTTTGTCACCCATACAATTTCCAATTCTGCCTTTAAAATACCAATTTAGGGACCTACAAAAAAAATAATCTCAATATAGAGAATAGGGGCAACGCATTATAAAAAAATATTCTATAACATGTTATTGTTTATCGTCTTGCAGCTCAACACGAAACAGAAAGATACCGTGTGCATGCTGTGAAGAAACAAATAACGTAGTTCTAGTAAAATGCTTGGATTGCAATGGGTTCCTCTGTCAAAAAGGAGTTAATATGCACAAGACACCACTTCTGAGGTCCCACCAGGTGCTAAAGCTGGAAGATATCAAGAGTGGTAAGGATGATATAAAGAAGACTCGTAAGAAGAAACCCACCTGCAGCAAGCATGAAGGTCAGGATTTGTGGTTCTTCTGTGAGACGTGTCAAATACTCATCTGTCGCGATTGTACCGTCGTTAACCATCAGAAACCCGAACATACATACGTAGAACTTAAGAGCGTCGCCTTGGAACACAAGAAGAAACTTCAGCAGCTTGTAAAAGAAAACGAAGCCATCAAAGCTGATGTTGAGAAGGCTATTCAAGACACGGAAGAAGCACGAAAAGTGATAGGAACTCATAAGGACAATATTAATACAATAATTGATGAAACGGTGGAGAGGATCAAAAGTAAAGTGGATGAAATTTGCCGCGCGGAAAAGAACGACTGATGAAAGAGCAAGCTGATTTTGAATCAGAAGCCATGAGGGAACTGACCTCAGCTGAAGAGCGTCTCACCTCACAGAAAGAATCACTTCAAACTGCTCTAAATATGGCAAACCAGGTTCTTCAAGCAGGCTCCGACTGTGATATCGCGTCTATGTATAGACAATTATCTTCGGTACTGGAAAAGAATAGCCAGATCAATAATAAATGGCACTATCACAAGACACATCGAATCCACCCGAGTTTTCAGCCAATGATACAGTAGTCGACTTTGGAACCATTGGAAATCTGACTAGACAGCGGTTTACATCTTGCATTTTAGAGGGTAGATTTGGTGAAGAAGATGCCGCTAAAGAACCCGGTATGCTTCGCAATATCAGAGGTATTACAACGACCACTGAAGGCGATATTGCTATTGCAAATTGGTGGCCTGACATTCCTGTAAAGGTCTACAGCATTAGTGGAAAGTACAGATTTAGCTTAGACAAACAATCTGTATAATGCGTATATATAAGCCTCATTACAAAATTGTTAGCCAAAAGTATAGTGTACGTATTTACAATGTCAAGTTTACAACTTGACCAATGCAAATTACTGTGATATCCGAAAAAAAAGCTGTCACATCCGATTTATCAAACAATGCTACATTTTGGAGAAAATCATAAAAAGAATGTATTTTACCCATTTTTTGGACAAAATAACAAAAAGTCTTCATAAAAATTGTTATTCTAATTAAGTATCAAAATCTATATGTGAAGATCTAAGAACAGTTTTCTTTTGAAACTGATTCATCAGGTTTGGTAATTAACGAATAACGAATTATTAAGAGTTAACCCGAGGTCAAAAAGAAAAGAATCCGAGAGCCATACATGTTATAAGAACTCAGCTATTACTATAGTGATCACGTAGCCAAGGCTATAATCATTATCAATTTTATCCATTTTATCTTCTAATGTTTACAGCGCAAAAAATAACATTTTTCCAAATAATTCTCGGTTGAATTTGTTTTGACTATAACGTAATGCCAAAAGCGATGTTAAATGTCATTTGGAGATAAGAATTCTTGTATGTAAGTCTGAGTCTGAGGGTAATCATGATAATGAGGGAGACTTGCATGACCCACTAACCTATAAATTGTTCAATATTACAAAGTCACAATCGCTTTGTTATATCTTACATAGGCGGAAGTGACTCTCGTCATAAACAGGTCTTCTGAAATGTTCTTGCAAATATCTGATCAAGGAAGTGAAATATTGTTATCTGCATCTTGCTTTGCCATTGAGGAATTTAAATTAAATGTTCTGATTTTTTAATAAAAATGGCAAAATTGATGCACAGATCTGACGCACGTAGACTCTGTCCATACGAACATAGGTCCTGCAACCATTTTTACATTCAAGATTATATTTTTAAACTGTTCTATCAAATTAACTTCAGTTTTTTGTTTGTTTTTTGTGCAAACGATTGCTCAAAGAGGTGGCATTTACACAATGCAAACATTCAATACATTTGCAGGCGGGGACCGCTTACATTTGGATAGATAAAAGGAATTCTGGTTTTCGAAAAAATCAGTCTCACATTATATCTAAGAATTAATTTACAGAAAAAACTGTATAACTAACACATAAACACAGTACTTTTTTCTTACAATGACGTCACAGAACTTTTAATCAAGCTCATTGACCGCTCGCTTGATAACTCCAACAACCGACTGACTGACGATTTACTTGATAACAATACTCACAACGCGAGCATTTCAAATCAAAACTTAAGATAACGGGCTAAAAATAAAACGGTACGTGTGTTAAATATCTCAACACGTCACAAACCATGGAATCAAGTTGATTTAATCAATAAATGAGAATTATTAACAGTTTTAGTGTTTTACTTTCCAAACATGTTGCAGAATCTCCTACCTGTTAATTAATTTTCTAAAACAATTGTAAGTTTTTATTATTTCATGTTCAATTAACCGTAAGAACTAATACCTTGGCTATTTGTTTTTCGTTTTCCCCTACTGGTAAACCAGAGTTGAATTCATATCAGCATGTCGTCAACCTGCTACGATAATTGCCTAATTCATTGTTTGTAGTTTTGAGAATAAAAGTACAAAATATGCATGGTTCAACTTCAATCATACATTTAAACATATATTATTCACCAATCTTTACATAAGAACAAATTATGATGAGACAAATTAAAGGGAACAATCGGAAATAACTAGGGTGATTACGTAACTGATACATGCTTAAACCATGTTTTATACTTTGTTCTCAAATTACAAGAAATGACTCGGGTAATTTATCGTAGTATTAGTATAGGGAGATGATGTGCTACCACATGTATAAGGGGCTGTGCAACCGGGCTGTGCAACCTGGCTGTGCAATAATTATGAGCCGTGGGGGGGGGGGTAAATTGAGGGGCATGGATTTTTGGCCAGCAAAAAAGGAGGGCAATATTTGGCAAGCCGATAAAGGGGTGGCGATTTTTGACACACAATTCATGGGGCGAATTTTAAATAAAACGCTATAAGGCTTTATATGAAAACAGTACGGAAACGCTAAATACAAATTTCCCAAGGTATGCAAATTGGGATCTTAACCAATTGACATGTGCAAGGGGAGGGGGAAAGATATTTTGGCAGACCGGGGTGGGGTTAAGCGATTTTTGGCAGGCCGAGGGGGCAAGCATTTTTGGCACGCCGATTGGAAATTTAACCCTCCCGCTCGTAATTATTACACAGCCCCAGCTTTGTCTTTATAATATAATTGCATTTCTTAATCATTGAACTATTTTCTTGGAGTTATAATTGATATTTTTCATCATAAATAAAGAACCGAACAAGCTTAATATGCGGATAACATAGGAAATTGGCATTTCAGACAAAGTATAATATCGTGTAAGAACAACGGGAAAAGGAGAAGTGTGTCTTTAAGTATGTACTTGACAAATTAAATAAACACTTGTATCAAAATTTCGCAATCCTTAGCAAATTCTTTTAACATTTGTAAACAAACTCACTAACCACAAATTAAGCAGTTTTACTCTCAATGAATTTTGAATGTCAAATAAATAAATCCTTCTCTTTACAAAAATCAAGTTCATAATTAAAGCGATTTTTGAAAATCATTATCTGTGACTTGTGACCTATTCAATTCGTCATACCGCGGTTCACTGTGATTAGCAGAGCGAGCATAATTGGCTAATAAAAATCTGTCCCACGGATGAACAACATGAACAAGACCATGTAGACTAGACAAAATTATTTCATTGTAAATTGTCCCCGGGAAATTGTCATTTCTTTTGTCAGAAATTGAACCGTTTTAGTTTTTAATGTGATTAGCCTACTATTAGTGCGTAAATTTTTAAGGGCTACAACTAATGTAAATATGCTTGGCCAGATTTTTTTATTTAATGATATTTGCTACTTTTTGTGGACAATTCGACGCCAAACAGTACACGGCTGGGGGAGATCAATTTTACTGTTATTTGTATTTACCTGTTTTCATTATGTTTACCCTTTTGTGTTTGTTTACGTAAATAGATGCCTGTTTCCTTTCAAAATTCTTTATACATTCATGGAAATAAGAGAATATTTATTTCCATGATACAATTTAGCACAAAATTGAACGATCGCACATTTATGCCTACACAAAGTACTGTTTATGTTGACTGAACCCATTATTGCAATATTAATACCAGTCTTAATTGTTAACCTTTTCCTAATTATTTTATTGTATTTGTAATTTTAACTTCACAAGGATATCAAGGATTTTAATTTTCATATTACTAAGATTTTCCTATTTCGGCGGAAAATTTGTATGTCCATGTTCAGTGGTTCATCGCACGCCCTCTCAATATAGTTTTGTAGTTTTAACAAAAAGCGGCGCTGCATGCATGGATTTGTTGGAGGAATTAGGTGCGTGACAGTGTGTGGAGGGTAAGGCTATTATTCAATCTCTGGGTGAACCAGGACATGAAAAACGTACGTTAGTTGCAAGTTTGCGTTTCTAATGGCTACAAAATTTGGAAGTACAAAAACGTCTATGGTTCCTGTAGTAAACTTTTCACTTTTTATTTTAAATCTTGGCTCTCGTAAGTTTTATCCAACAGGTAGCATGGTACAGATACGTATCTGCCATAATGCACCGTACTAAAAAAAATCATGTGAAAACCGAATGTTGGGTCCCTTCTTTCACTCTTAAGTCTTTTTTTTAATTTGGCCAAATTAAAAAAAAAATCGTTTCACGTCCGCATCCCTCCTCACTTTCTGTCCATATTTTTTTTCAGTTTTCATATTAAAAAAGAGTTTGGTTCCAAAAGATGCTAACTCCAACGACTGCTTTGTGTTGAAGATGGAATAATAATAACAATTTGTTGGTATCTTTAAAAAAATAATTGCAAATCTCTTTAACCTCCCAAGTGAAAAGGAGCTAAATCAATGGCATGGCAGCCATTTTAAAACTTTGCATTGGGGAATTTTTAGGGGACAAAATGATGTTGAAAATTGTTGGCAGCTATTGGATTTAGCGCCTTGTGGAAACAAACTCTTCAGATACAGCAGAAAGTTTTTAAATCATGTGGTCTTAACCCTGGAATTACGGAAACTTTCGGGTGGCCTCATAACTGCTAAATTATTGGTCTAAAGTATATAAAAGTATACATATTTAGAATGGCAAAGGCTTGGGCAAAAATGCTAATTTTTGGAGAAAATCGAATTTTTGGCCCAAATCCTGTCGTTAAACGTAACAAAAAAAAATTCTTGGGCCATATTTTTCTATATTCATTTTTAAAAACTAGATAAAATATCTACACTGTAACAGTCATAGAACACTTGACACTAGTGTTCTGTCTCTATTTCCAAGATTAGTTATGAATAGATGTCTGCATATCCATACTAAAATTTGCCTTATAAATAGTGTCTCCTTACCTAGCACTATCACAAAAAGGAAACATTGTTATATTAATATTTGATTTTGAAAAATAAGACAACATTTTCAAAACTTAGAACACAAAACACCTTTTGAACACTTGACACGTGTTCTTATTTTCTTATGTCTTTCTTTGTTTCATTTGAACACTGGCGTTCTTGCAGTTTGAACACTGATGTTCTGAAATATTTTAGAACACTTATTACACATGTGTCATGTGTTCAACTGTATCTTATGAACACGTCTCAGGTGTTCACTATAGTGTTCTCTTAATAAGTTGAACACGTGTCATGTGTTAAAAAATCGTTACATTAATGAACGCGTTACATGTGTTCTGGCCAATTTACAGTGTAGGAACCGTTTTTATTAATTTTATTTATTTAAGTAATTATTTATTTATTTATTTTTATTTTTTTTATATTGACCAAATTCATCAAAAATATCTTAAATTTGGGCGAAAATCGGGTTTTTATGATTTTTTTCTTAATTTAGCATTTTTTTACCATTTTGGTGCAAATTTTTCAAAGCCTCATAATTTTCCTGGCAGATGGTCAAAACTGCTAGCAAAGTTAATTTTACGTGAAACTGCTCATTTTGTCAATTTTATAGCAAGAACACCAACAACAACTCCTCACTTTTCCAAAAAAGGTGGGGACGTAAAATGACCTGGAATACTTTTGGGCCTTAGTCATAACTGCTAAATTCTTTGTCTGGAGTATATATAAAATATATACATATTTAGAATGACTCTTAAAGACTTGACAAATCCATCTGTGATGTCAAAATTTGGGCAAAAATGATCAGTTTTGGAGAACATGTCCAACAAACGGGTTTTTGTACCCCATTTGTTTCGGGTCATATAACAACGAAAGTTCAGTTTAAAAAAATCATTTTTTAGGCCTATTAATTTTCAAAAACTAGATAGGACCCGTTTTTATTTATTAATTAATTTATTTTTAATGAATTCTGATCAACTTCACCAAAAATGATTAAAATTTGGGCGAAAATCGTGTTTTTTCATGATTTTTTTTGGCAAAATTGAGAATTGTTTAACGATTTATTGATGAATGATTTCTCAAAGTTGGTCAGGATAAAAATAAAAACCGGATCCTATAAATCTAGTTTTTAAAAATTAATAAAAACATTTTGGTGAAAAAAAAAGGTTATTATAATATTTTTTCCGAAACTGGGTATTTTGCCAAGGCTGTCGGCGCCGTGTTCGAGTAGGCTTACCAATAATATTTTATTTTATAGTATTAACCCAATTTCCATTTCAGTGGAAAAAGACACCCAAAATACTACTATTTGGACGGGCTGAGATTGAGTAAACTTCCTGTAGTTTCAAGATCGATCTATAAAATTGCTATAAAACACTTGAGACAGGCTCTTGTGGTTCGAAAGACTGTGAAAATCGGTGAGATTAAAAGAAATCTAACATCACTTGAGAAAAGAAAGAAGCACTGTTTACCATTACCTTTCGACTGTGAAAATCGGTGAGATTAAAAGAAATCCAACATCATTTGAGAACAAAAAGAAAGAACAGTTTACATGTACCATCACCTATACTTTACTATACTTGAGAACGTAAGTTGTATTTTCAGAGAAGAAACTCCATACTCTCTAAAATATCATTATTCTGTTTTCTGTGCTCAGTTTTTCCACCTTAACAGACTATATTATCTAAACGAAACATTCAAGATTCAAGTCTTAAAATTCAGTTGAGCATGCATGCATGTATTTGTTAATGATGTGTTTTTATTTTACTTTGAAAATTGTATACATTTCTGTATTTTAATTTTGTATCTAATAGTTGTATATTTGCATGGGAGAAATGTGATATGATGACGGACGTAGCAGTAACTTTATTGATATTGATAATTGCTATATAGCTTTCGATTATGTCTTCATCAGGCAACTCAAATAGGAAGTGGACACTTAGACCAGAGCGATGAGATGATGTTGTACTTGTGAGAACAAAGAACAAATGATAATAAATTGATAATAAATGATAATAAAAATGATAATAGTTGTATATTTTATATAAATTGCATGTTGATAATTGTTGCCTTTTAATGTTATGTAAATGTATTGCAGGGCATTATGTTAGACCAGCTTTTAGCTGAATTGTGCTACCCTGGATAAATATATATAAAATAAATAAATAAATAAACATATCTCTGGCGGGATCTCAGGCGTAGAAAATTATTGGCGTAATGAGAATAATATGAGATATCTGCTGATACCAAAATCTAAATTTTGATGAGGAAAAATGTGGGATATGTTTCTGCCGATCTGGTCACGCACCTTTGACTAGCACTTTTAGCGTCTTTCAACCTGAAACTAATTCAGGTATATCAATATCGAGGTTTGAGGTTATTAATTATTTTAAACTGTTGTGATTTGGTAGTTCACAGCATCTTACGAATGGTAGTGAGCTTTGGCAAAAAATGTATTGCTCAATTCATAGCGAGTGTGTAGAAGAATTAAAATATCACATATATACTTTTATAGGTGCTGCGGTTCTTGAGTTACGTTGTAAAGAGGGCTCAAACAACAACACTTTTGTAAAACGTACATAACTCATTAACAACAATAAATTAAGCAAGTTTGCTTAAGCAAGTATATGATTTGCAGAATGAACTTTTGCAAAACATCAAGGTGTTATTTTTCAATAATATATTGATCTAGATAATGAAAATCGATTTTTAGGTTGCTTCGACCAACAATACCTCATCTACCCTTGAGAACATTAACTCACAAAGGAATCCTTTGTTGAGAGTTAAGGCTTTCTGGCACAGCCCTCGATACAAATAGTCTCAGATTCAACAAGTTCAAATCTGAAACAATTTTTTTTAGTCTCAGTTCAAATTAAGACACAACATTACTCATCTTCTTTGAACCACTTTGTCTTTGACATTTGCCATTCAGTTCAATGACATCCAATTTCAAAGCCACTATTGAGTTGTCATAAAATTTCACATTTCCTTGCCTTTGTATAATCTTCTGCTCTAATGCTATCAAAGAGACAACCCTTTTATTTCTGTTATGAATACATGCTATTGTATACGCTATGGAAGAGTGCATCTTTATTATTACTACTAGTGCTAGGATTCATGATCATTGTGGTAAGCCTTCACAAAGCAAATTAATGCCGCCAAATTTATTTACGCAAAAAATAAAAATAGTTTGGGCAATACCTAGGAATACAGTCATGATGACGTAAACGTCAAAAGAGTTTCACGGTGTTATTTTATTTTACAAGCCACACCTACTAATACATGTACTATTATAAAAAATATTATATCTCATAATTCTTATACCAGTCTCTAGACTTTCTATTGTTAACTTCTTATGGATACAAAGCATGACGTATTTGGTATCGATTTTATAATCGATTCATGGTAGTTTCTTAAAACTTTCTAGAAACACTGCTAAAGTTCTCACAATAATCCAGGTCGGAAATAAATATTTACGAAGCTACCAGCAAATGCTCCATTTGCAAACGGAGTTACCCAACTGGAGAATGCAACAAAAAACGTGATTAAACTTCTGTATACAATATATTTTGTGCAGGTATTATCCAAATTGAATTAGTAAAACACACTACATGACTATAAATATGAATTTCCACGTTTAGATATTTTATACCAATGATTTATATGGAGACCATCACTGCATGTGTGTATATTCTTCGATTTTGGATTAACGCGAAGTAGGCATCTTACACATGTAAAGTCGCAAAGAGGAATAGGTGGAGGAGAGAGCATTAAGCATCTTACATGACTGTGCAATACTGGATACCAATCATGGCAGCTACATCATCATTACTACTTGTTAATAGAACACCAATGATGTGTGCTAATAAACTTATCATAGTTCTCTTATTACTACTCTGTCACATACCATATGTATTAAACCAGGGATCTTTTGAGGAAGCTGTTGATTCTTTATATGAGGAATCACACGAGGAATATTATTCGTCGGATTATGACAGCAATAGTAGCCAAGGTGAGTACATTATAATGGTATATTTGTATGATTTATATTAAAGTCCACCTTGCCATCATGTACATCATAAGTTAAATATAGACATTTCTGTACCCTTTTAATAATTGCATTTTAAATTACGATCCTTCATTTATTGATGCAGAGCAATCCCCTCTTCTCTTTCTTGTTTTATATCGTACGGGGTGTTGTTCAGTTCCGTAGCAGGACCAGTTGTAGCCCAAAAACCACATATCTCTGCAAAAAAAGCTCAAAAGCGTACGTTTGTAAAGTCGGATACAAACTCTGTATGCATATACAAGAATCAGAACACTGTTTAACATGTTTAACAAAATAAGATGGGAAAACAAGTTTATTTACACGGTTACAAAATGTACCAGATCCATTTTCGGAAATGTTCATGATGGTCCTTCCATCGCGGTACATATACATGTACCTCCTTAATGACATGTATGTACATGGAATGATTGGACTTTGTCTTTTAATATCTTCGACTCACTTTCCTTTTGACTGCTCTTCTGGGCCTGGCTGCTGAAACCCGGTGCTGCAAATTAAATAAACATGACAAATAAGAAAAGAACAACAACATCTAGGCAACTTATTCAGTTATAACTTATTATGTGCTTTTAGGAACTTTCTTTTATTCTCTTCACTTTCTCTGATTTTCCTCTGTTCAGAGTCACCTTGGATACCTGATCGTGATTGGATTAATGATCTTGCGGATCTCTCCATATGGGATAGTAGTTGGTGGACTCAATTCTCTTTCTGGGAGCCTCCTTCTTCTTCTCCTTCATCTGTATCTTCACCTCAGTATTCTCAGTATGGCAGTACAGGTGGGTGCAAAATTTGGTGTCACTTTTGGTGTCAGCCCGCGCTATTTCGAAAGTCCACGTCGGAAAGTTAGTTGAAAATAAGGTTGGCTATCCCGTCGAATATGAATGAAATAAGGTTCGCTATTATGTCGTATACATATGAAATTGAAGGTTTAGCTATGGTTAGGGCTACAGCTAAATAATGTTACGATTAGGATGGCATTGGCATATGATATTAGGCTAATAAGTTAGGGTTACACCGGGGGTTAGGCCGAGTAAAAAAAATACATGTTTCTCGTCCGCGCCCTCCTCCTTTTTTGAAGATTTTTCAAATTTCTTTTTATTTTGTAAACGTTCAGTTATAACTTGTTGAAAAAGATGTTTCAGAAATTGAAACTTATTTTACAGCTTTGTAAATGCATAATTAATACGTCATTTAAGAAGAGTTTTGTGATCAGGGCCTACCTCTCAATACAATAAAATAAAAAGGGCCTCCTCCTTTTTCTCAGTTATTAATCTGTATGTCGAATACCCAAAATATGGTGCCAAATACAGGTATTTAGTGTCGTTTTCCAATAAAAAATAGAAAATAAAAAGCCCCTCATCCTCCTAATTTTCAAAACCCGGACGAGAAACATATTTTTATTTTTACTTGGCCTTACATTCGAGTCATCGACATAGCGAACCGTCCTTAGATCATATTCCACAGAGTTAGCATTATTTTCAAAATAGCGAACCCGTCGACACAGCGAACTTCATTTTCGACATACCGTAAAACCTCGTCTACAAGCATAATAGAGTATTTTTTGATGAAAGCTAAATTAATACGAAACAGCAGAAATTATGCCAATGCAATAAATTGGTCACACAATAATCCTTGTTTCTATACGCTTGTTTCGGTAATTTATTTGCTTATAATTTAATGATTTGGCTTATGAAGAGCACCTGGATTAATTAAGCTCTCATCAAAAACACTCTATAATGTGCTTGTAGACGAGGTTTTACGGTATATAATAGAGCCTTCAAGCGCCAAGCGGACTGTTGTATACCCGGGTTGTAGAAACATTTTAGTTATTCTTTATCCAAAACAGTCAAATATTATTTTATATCAGGAAGGGTTTGTGCCCGGGTTTGTGTCCATTTTTAGCCAATATCAAGGTAAAGCAGTAAAGTGAAAGGAGCCCACTGCTTATTTTGGCCGTTTAATCATAGACTGTCTATAGTTTAATGTGATTTAGCCTACTAGTAGTGTAAGTGTAAGTGTAAGTTGGAACATGTACAAACATTACAAATATAGTAACAAATTAGGTTGGAAAAAATTAACCAATTTCATACTGATATCGTACGTTATGGCTTATTGAGTTATTCTGGTCATGCCTCCCAAATAAGATCACATTGTCAGCTTTGCTTTGTCAAGGGGATTAACTTTGACATTACAGATTCTGACATGCAGGGGTAGGCTACCTGTGTTTTGCAGGTCACTTTCTATCTATCAAGCATAAAAATGCACAGAAGACCTATTTTAGGCCACTCCAGTGGAAGAAATAATATTAAAATCATTGCTCCCAAAAACGGACTGCAACTAATACTATAACAAGTAACATCCACGCATTCCATGTAATCTGCAATCATACGACTGTGCATACGACTTAACTTCAGAAAACAAATAAAAGTTACATGAACCCTTTTCAGGCAGCCTCAATTGACATATCACGTGCCATGGATTATGCTTTGTGAAAGTTCTTGTAAATTTGCATATTTGAACTATTTGGATTACAAATATGCGAAGGATTTGCAAACAAACCTTGAAATAAATGCATAGTTCTTGTGGATTTGTTTTGACAAGAACGGAGACGTCTAAAAAACAAAAAATCATTCGTTCTATCATAGATTTGAAATCTATGGTTCTATAAAGAATTGTTTAAGATAATATAATATGTTGACATAACCATGCACGATACCCGGGGGGGCACTTCAATTTGAAATGGATATAGGTGTAGGGCTGGCGCTTTCGCACTAAGGGGCATTCGGTGAGAGCAACATGTAAAAAATATGGGGTCATTGGGTGAGAGCATGATTTTTGGCATTCGGTGAGATCAAAATGTAAAAAATATGGGGTCATTGGGTGAGAACATGACCTTTTTTTTTAAATGGAATCTTTGGGTGAGAACTAAAACAGCGCCACAAAAACCTCGAAAATCGAATTTCTAGTTCTAAATGGCTTCAAATTTCTTTATTTTTTCAAAATAAGTAACAAAATCAGTGATAAATGAAAGTTGCTGTTCAAATTGAACTTGTAAGGGTCTTTGGGTGACAGATCAAATGGAAAAATAGGGGTCTTCGGGTGACAGGGCGCGGAGCGAGCATGTGTTAGGAAAAAAATATGGGGTCTTTGGGTGACAGCGATGCTGAAAAGGGGTCTTAACAGCCCTACATACGCGTCACCTCCAAAGTTGGAGAGCCCCCCCCCCCCCGGGGCACGATATCGGAATGATTGTTAATCACATATATAAAAATACCACTTTGCAGCTCGGCAAATGGCAAATTGCATTAAAAATCCACACTCCTGTGGAAGATCTTCCACAAGCCGAGTATTAATTTCAAATGGAATTTGCACATTAACCAACTCTATTTGAAACTCATCGTCCCTCTGTGGAAGATTAGAAGATTCAGGTTGAATCTTTCTCAGAGGGTGTATGGAATTTAAATATCTCATTACTTTTATCAATAATCAATTATAGTTTAATGAGCTAACATGACTGAAAAGGCTCATTTAAACTTCTTTCATTAATGCGTAGTTTTTGCCAATATTTTGCCACAAACCAATGCATAAATGTTCAGGGTACTTTGTTTTGCAGACTTGTAACTTAGTCAAAGTGTTTCTAACGTGTTCTCTAAAATGTATTATTGTCTAGCCTCCCACTAATTTACATATTTGCATAACTAATTTGTAGTTATGCAAATTAGCTTATTAATTATGTAAATATGCAACTTAGAGGGCGACCAGACAATTTCAAACAGTGGCATATTCCACCTTGATTACTACACCAACGCTCCATCGTTTCAACACAAATTACTCACTAACACTAACAGATGAGATGTGCCTGTTTTTTTGGCACAATTTGTAATTTTAAGTTCGTTGTGTCTGTAGACAAAGACACAATTTTGAATTCTAATGCCTTCAATAAGACATTACACCCCCATTAGTTTTGGCCGCTTAAAAGTGGCCAAGGTGCATGTAAGTGTTTTGTTTTTCATTTGACCTCATTATTTCGGCTTTTAAAACTGACGAGAAATCCTTCCTGACAGTAGACCTATAGGCTAGCATACAAATTACTAATATTCTTTTATAATTTTTGGCAACAAATAATATAGAAAATTTACTTTAAAAAACTTTCCCCGGCACTATTGTTTATAATAAATGCTTTTCTAGTTTCCATCGAATTTTATTCCAATAAAATATATCGAACATTGTAATTTTCTGTATCTGACTATAAACATCGGCCCCAATTATGACATTATTTGTTAGAATTAACATGATTAATTTTCATGATTAGACTACAATGTATGAATGAATGTTTAACTTTTGGTATTCTTCGGGCATTGTACTTTTAACAAAAACTTGGTCAAGTTGAAGTAGAGAGTATCTAAATAATGCTTCAATACAGAATCGTGCTCGCCACACACCGTCATGACCAGTCAAGTGAGAGAAAATTTCCCACAAAGTTTAAAGGGTTAAGCCCAATTATTACAACGTCTTGTATAAATTGGCAATAATTTGCAATTCATCAATAATTGTTGCGACTTCATGGTTTAAATACACAGTCTTTTGTATCTTTGACCCATATTAGCCTTTCGGTTGAAAAACGCATGGATTTATTAATTGAAATCTTGTAGTATGCTTTATTTAGTGTTTTTACCTGCGTAAAGTTTCTGTAATTTTTTTTTATCTTAATCGCTATCGGCATAACGTGAAAATGTGTAGGCTTTGTTGTCGCTGATATTGCTAGTGATATATGGACTTAACGTTAATATGCGTGGTTTGTGGGTTGAAGGGGACTAGAAAAGTTCAAATTTTGTATACCTTGGTAGTTTTGCTGAAGGGTAAATGTGTGTGTTTTTGTCAACTTTAATTTATTTTTACAGATTTGCATTTCCCTTTTTACCTAAGTTCCTCCTTTTGCTCCTTGTAATAACAGTTACAAACAAAGGTATACAGTTTTTCAGCAATTCGCTAAACTGGAGCAAGTATAAACGCAAATAATAGTTTTGGATAAGGTGAAGTTTGAAGTACAATCTGAACGTCCACAATTTGCAACATTTTGGAAAGAATGACTATGGCCAAATTGTATGCAATAAAAGCGGTCTCTGTCTTTGACTGTGATAGTTTGTAGGCCAAACATGTACTTGTGATATTTACAGATGTAGATACACGATGAATGACAGGGTTAGTTTTCACGGTGTTTGCACCCGCATTGGGGTGTGGGGGAGGGATGTTGGTGGATGGGTGGGTGGGTTGATACAATTTGGTTTTGGTTTGAGTTCATAATTTGCGTAGGGCTATGCCTAAATGCGCTGCACCAGCTCATGTAGGCTACACACAGTGCGTTCTTAACAGTATTCAGTTATCTTCAGTAGACCATGATGCAGTCATGTCTACAGTAGAATTCATCTCGACCTTTGCAGGACTTAACCCCATTAAAAGCTATTAAACCAAGATAACACTCATTGAAACAGCTCAACTGATTAAATCGGATCTTCTCTGGTTGTGCACAAGTGACTGTTTTCATGTGCGATATCGCAATAAAGCTGGTATTCATAGCTTCAGTTGGGTAACCGATTATAAAGGAAACGAAAGGAAACAATGTTATGTGTGGCTTTGTTCACGAAATCAGACAATGGCGTGCTTTTTGTAAACCAGCATTCTTGAAAATGAGCAACATAATGATTTTTGACTTAACACGGTTTGGAAATAATTTCTTCATATTTTTGGTGTTATCTGTCGTTTACATGTCCTTCCTAAAACACAAAAGTACGACCCTCTCCAAACACCTAAATTAGCTAAAAATTTAGGACATGTTACAAAACTATATTGTCTAGAATTTTAGAAGAGTACTTTTAATATTGGCCGGTTATTTTTCACACAGCGACGTTAACTAGGCAATGAACTATTACCTATAACATTAACTAAAACACCAAAGTACGAATATTTCCAAACATCTAAATTAGCTAAAAATTTAGGACATGTTAAAAAACTATATTTTCTAGAACTTTAGAAGAGTACTTTTAATATTGGCCGGTTATTTTTCACACAGCGACGTTAACTAGTCATATCCCCATACTGTTAACGTAGGGCTATTTGTAAAGGTCACGCGTCAATGGGAAAGAGCACTGTGTATTGTGTATAGGAAAACGGACAGTAACTGCAGTATGCAACAATGTTATTGTAACCTTGAAGAATGACTATGGCCAAATTGTATACAATAAAAGCTTGGTTTGAGTTCATAATTTGCGTAGGGCTATTATAGGGCTATGCGCTTATACCAGCTCATGTACGCACAGTGCGTTCTTTGCAGTATTCAGTTATCTTCAGTAGACAGCAATGTGTTTGTAACCTTGAAGAATGACTATGGCCAAATATGCAATAAAAGCTTTCACTGGTGTTTGTGGGTGCGTTGTGGGTGTTGGTGGATGGGAAGCTGGAAGCTGACTAGCTAGGGATATCGGAATGCAGTTTTTTTTTGGGTTGAGTTCATAATTTGCGTAGGGCTATATGCGCGTATACAGTACGTTTTTCGCAGTATTCAGTTATCTTCAGTAGATAGCAATGTTATTATATATAACCTTGAAGAATGACTGGCCAAATTGTATGCAATAAAAGCTGTCACTGTCTTTGGCTGTAACAGTATGCATGCACAATGGTATTTAGATACATGATTGATAATTATGAATATTAATTAAACTTATAATTTATTAATTTACCTCTTCTTCATTATAACATAGTGGCATTATTAATTAAATTATAACGTTGTTGTCTTCAAAATCTGTCGTTCGTTTCTTTAATTTGCTGAATTAATTGATTTATGTATTGCACTGAGTTAATCCAAACATCATTCAATGCCTACGTACAAATGCAAGGTTATAACCTTGCATTTGTACGTAGGCCTGAGCAAAAGTGCATATTAGTTACTGAAAAAATCGTTTCAATGATACATTTTCAGCTCAAAAAATCATTTGTGATTTTGCCTTTTATGTTTAAATTCAATAGAAAAGTACCCCCTATGTACAGTGGCTCACGATCCAAAATCGCACATTCAACCGTCATTGTTGAAGCTTACCATTGAACTTTAAACATTCTGTAACACATACCAATACTACAATAGGGAAAGTCAGGGAGAAAATTCACATTGTATTCTTACAATACATCCATGGGATCCACAGTCCTGCACGTTTTCACATGAATAGGGTGCTTTTCATACCCTTTTCACTAAGCGCCTTTTGCTCTAACAATTATACTATTTCAGTTTTTGTGTAAAAATGTTGTGAAAAGAACCGTGTGTTGCTGAATTAGCATTCTATTTGTGCAAATAGGAGAAAATCAATGCTGACTTCTCACACGTTTACGGGAACTACCAGATTTTGTATTTTGATAAAGTCATACTTGCATGCTGCCGGTCATAAAATCAACCACCTCTTCATAAGCATATTATTATTAATATGCATAATGTACAAGAAAATGTAGGCCTATACCTCGGCGCGCGTTTTTGGGTCTCCATTGCGAACTTTGCTGTTGCGATTGTTACGCTATCAAGGTCTTGTACCAAATTGTAGCTGGGTTCATGATATTTTTTAAACACCTTGGTGATGAAGCAATGTTTTAACACCTCGTTGAAGCAAATGTGTTATTTTTACACCTCGACGAGACGATTTTTTTTACTCTGCGGTGAGACAATTTTTTGAATCGTAAAGTAATTTGTTTTTGGATTTGTGAAAGTAATACTCGGCAAAAAGCCTTACCATAGCACCTATAAATTCCGCGTCCCGTGAAAAACATCATTACATGTATATGTTCAGTTAAAATGATGAGTTATTGCGAGTAGCGGGGACATTTTTCAAAGGAGAAACCACTACCATACTGTTCTCACCCTGTAGCCTATTATAGCCCAGGCCTATATACAGTAGCGTAGCCAGCGGGGGGGGGCAGGGGGGGGGCAGAGTGCCCCTGACAAAAATGAAAGAAAAAAGTGCCCTCTGACAAAAAAATAAAATAAAAAAATCAGGAGGGCAAAGGAAAAGAAAAAAGGCAAGGAACCCTTTTCTACCCAAAATTCAGCCCGAAAATACAAAAATTTCCGCGCTACGCGCGCACATTTATAAAGATAAAGCCCGTTCCATCCTGATAATGGGCGAAAATAGTGTAAAATACCAAATTTTTGCTCGCTACGCGGGCACACCATCCCAATAAAGCCCTTTGTCTCTATGTACTGTATGATGCAACTGTAATTTTTTTCGTCTGTGCCCCCGAAATTGTATTTTGCCCCCCCCGACCAAAAAAGCTGGCTACGCCCCTGCCTATATATTCATGACAATGGGGAGTAGAGAATTTTATGACCAGTTGTATAATGGCATTTTGATATTTTGATTTAGGCCTATATGAAAGTACATTTTATTTAAGGTTACTCTTGAATGGCGTCTATTTCTCTGTTTGAAATCACGTAGAACAATCAAAGTAAATTAAAGTGATGTAAAATGAAACTATTTCACCCTCACTCATATGGTACCGTATGAAAAGGTTGTCACTTTCCATTTACGGACATGCATTGTAGAATTACACAGAGAGCATATTTATTTAACAAATCGATCTTATTTTGTGCCAACGCTTAAATAGCTGCAACTCAACCCACCTATTTAATACCCTAGAATATATTCAACCATACTGGGTAAAACTGCTTCAATACAGCAAATACCCTCCAGCATGCATGACACCAACTGTCAACATTTGACAACCATTTGCCCAGACTAAAAGTCACTTTCTGGAAAGCTGGACTGAATGATCATCTGATGTAACTGATTGCCTATCATGACACCTGTTACCAACTGTCAACATTTGACAAACAATTGCCCCAGACTAAGGTCACTTTCTGGAAAGCTGGACTGAACACGATCATCTGATGTAACTGATTGCCTATCATGTATACCAACTGTCAACATTTGACAACCAATTGCATCAGGTGAAGGTCACTTTCTGCATGGAAAACTGGTCTGAACAAGGTCACAGATGTAATAATAAAGCTGTTAAGAAAAATTGCTTAAAACATTAAGGGAGATGCAGCGTAATGTGGACCTGTGGAAACTTCTGCACAATTGTATAGTGTGCAAACCGTTACCCCTTTCAGTATCTGTTAAATGCCATCAGAAAGAAGGACTGGTATAATTTGGTTGACCCACATGTTTAATTACACGTATGAACATTCATGTCATGTGTTGTTTGAAGTCGTTGGAGAATGCATGCGTTACAGCAAGGTTTTAGGCCTACTTCAAATGCAAAATTGTGAAATGTTTTCGCAAAAGATTAAATATATTTGTCTTTATCTGGATACATATATACAGGCTGTATCAAAGTGATTGGTACCCGTCAGTTGTCATTTGTCAGTGATTATGGAAAAGACTGACACATCAAAAGCCAATAATAGGATTCACCTAATTTATAGATAAATATTGTGAATGGATGTAAACTCAAAATTGTTGCAATTTCAATATAATCCAATGCTGAATTTGGAGGCAGCAGGCTTGTCACTAAGCATCAAAACTGATAGGTGTCAATCATTTTGACACAGCTTGTATTTTGTAAATATTTTTTGTGTGCATAAAATGCATAAAATATAATTAAAACCTATTCTTTACGATGTATACATGTTTATGCGTCAAGATATCGTATCCAACATGTAAACCTAACACTGTTTTTAATCAGGAAGTTCAAGATTCTAAGTCATTTATGGAAAACTCGTAAACAAGGAGGTCGTTAACCAACTTTCATTATTTTCATTTATACCGATGAATAGACGCTACTTAATGTCATCCCATTGTTACAGGCATAAAACTGTGACTATAGGATATTTATCAGTGCCAATTTATACGAGGTCACTAATGGGGCACACATAATAAAATAAAAGAAGCATAAAAGACACCATTTATCATAAACTTGAATGTGTGCATTCCGCCGCATATACCGTGACGTGAGAAGAAAATTACAGTTAAGAATAGGGCCTACATTTCTATGCGAAAATATTTATTGAACATTTTAGTGGTAATGGCAAATTATAATTTTTTAAACCCAAACACCCCAAAAAGATCATTTGTTTAAACTACAGTCAATACAGGGTTTGCACAGTCTATAAAACCATTCTTGAAGAACAGCTCATCGATTCGCATGTAGGGCCTAAACATGGTAGGCCTACTTAAAGATGTGAGCCAGAGAGGGTCACGGAGATGGCGAACTATAGTGACATAAATTGAAATGACACATTTTGGAAAATTTCATCAATTTTCCCATATTACATGTAGTCTTATAACATCATGCATTGACTTATTTATCTAGTAGTCTTAACATAAACTGACTATAAGGCCAAATAAAAAATATGCATGTTTCACGTCCCCTTCCGCTTCCTTTTTTGAGGTTTCTTCAATTTTATTTTTTGAAATTCAGTAACTTTTCAAAAAATATGTCTATGTAGGAAGTAAAGATGCTTTCTATATAGCCTTAAGGTTTTGTGATAGTTAAAGGGGGCCTATCTCTCAGATCAACAAATAAAAAGAGGCCTTATCCTTTTTCCAGGCATTATTGTATACGCTAAAACAGCTCTAATTATCGGTATTTACAACAATTTTGCGATAAAAAAAAAAAAGGCCCTCTTCCTCCTTTTTTTTCAAAAACACGGACGTGAAACATGTTTTTTTTATTTTACATGGCCCAATGTCGAATAAAATGTTGACACTATAAATAGCACGTCACCTTTTCCCAATTCAATGTTGAACTTGAACAAAACTGTCATCACGGTTCCACAACCCCCACACCCACCGTCCTCCATTCTCCACATTTACTATATTAATATGGGGATAAAAGTATGGGTCTTTTCGTCTTTAATGTTATACCGTAAAGATAAGCCTAAAGGCGCACTTGGGCTTCTTTGCTTTGGGGTAAATTTCATGTGCAAATATAAAGCTCCTTCTGAAATCCCAACAGGAATTAAGGTTTCATGCCCTTATATGCTGTGGAAATTTTACGGGAGGGTACTTTTAGGTTGCGCCTAAAATTCCACTTAATGTCAAGTGACCCCATGGCGCCATTAGGCGAATCTTTACGGTATAAATTTGAACATCTTAAAATTGCACAAATGTAAACGTGTGTTATCATCATGATCAGGGTTAATGCTACATTCTTTTTCAGCATTTTATTTCAACATTGTATTTCCCACAGAACCTTTTAGTCCGTGGCTTATTGAGAGATTTCAGTCAACTATTTTTCCCGGGCTATTTTTACCTCAAGAATGAAATGAATTTGAAACTAATCTTTCGTATTGATATTGCGAATAATGTGTAAGAATAATAGATAGCTCTTTAGATATTTTTAAAGCATTACTTTTAAAGCTGCAATTATTTTCGGTCGCCGGCGATTGATAAATTATTACAAACCAATAAGGTACATGATACCTAGTAGGTAAAAAGGTACAACCATATTCATTGGTTTCATATAGTCGCTGTTCAAATATTGAAGTATAAACTCACCTAAACAATGTTAAAGAATAGACACAAACAAATACCAGTTCCGAGTTCACTAAGCGTTTCCTTCTTTTGTTATCCTTTGTTATATTTGTTGACAACATCAAGGGTAAATATCGGTCATCGCTTGATACTTAACGTGTATTCTTTCGACAAAAATGTGAATTTTTTTAGCTTTTGTTTGAATAATAATAAGAAAACTCGGTCACAATACAAGGTGCGTAGGACACGTAATTGTTAATTGTTTGTGTGCCTTTCAAGTTTTGTTGTTTTTGTTGTGCAATGTGTTGCTATAGAAACCTTTGTTATATGGACAATTGAAGGATTAGATAGGATTTATGAAGCATTATCATAAAATAGCAGTAATGAATGTAAGGTATTAACAACAGTCATTTTAAGAGCGGCACACTTATATTAAAGTACTGTCAGACCTATAAATAAGATACATTTTACGTGAACAAACGAACTCTGTATATAAACAGGTGCATATGGCATATACATACGTCCACATTTGTATATAAAAGACAATTATATGATAATGATGACAACAACTTCTCGAGTCTTTCAAAAAAGTATAAAACGGACGCAAACACCATTTGCCGCACATTCCCATCACCGTCCACATCCTACCTGCAGAAACAGTAAAGAGTACACCCCGTTTATCCAACACATATGTACTAACTAAGTAAGTAGTAAATTCGTCATTATAAGATATTCCGGAAATGGGAAACTTACCTTAACTGTGCAATTGTCGTAATTTCCTTAGGGATTGCTAATGCGTCAAGTAAGAAAGCATTTCAAAGACGACGTACAAAAATACATTTTTGAAAGGATTGAGCCAAGGAATCTAAATATAAACATTATTTGGTATAGCAACAGTTTTGGAGAAAAGCCCGCATCCCTTACCCACACACCCCCACATGTACACCCCAATTAGTTAATCTGTTGGGACAGAGTGTGCACACTACATGTTTAAATTTGTTATATAATTATTGGATGTCATTTTTCATTCCTGTAATATTCTTTTTTGAATTATTGACCAAGCAAAACAAGTCACGAAAAGTTGTTGTAAGCGACTAAAGTTAGCAACTATTTTCACAGCATCTTGCGAATGGTAGTGAGCTTTGGCAAAATTTGCATTGATCATTTCATAACGATCGATATCGAGTGTGTAGAATTATTCAAATATCACAGATATACTTTTGTTGGCTCTGTTAGTTCTTGAGTTATATTGTAAAGAGGGTTGAAACAACACTTTTGTAAAACGTACATAACTTATTAACAACAATAAATCAAGCACGCTTTCAAGGTATATGATTTGTAGAATGAACTTTTGCAAAACATCAAAGTGTTATTTTTCAATAATATATTGATTTTGATAATGAAAATCGATATAGAATATATAATATTTCCTATCATCAGTTTGGATGTTTATTTAGGCTTTTGGGTATTCCGTATAGCCTACTTCATACAACAAAAATGACATTGCAATAAGAATTGTTTTTGAGAAGGAAGTGACCTGAGCAACTGGACCAAATTACGTATTGTGTTTCGAAGCTATAGCTACACCTAATAGTGCATGTTTACAACCAAGTTGAATGAACAATAATATACTTTAAGCCTCAAATAAATCAATTGTCCAAAATTTTTATATTGCTTTTCATTTCCTTATTTTTGTTTTGACAATGCGGATTAAAATCTGCGTAAACAATATTTCATTTCTTTTGTTGAGCCTAAAATTTAAACTGGGACTGGTTCTTAAGCAGTATTATACTGAGATTGGTATGCGTACAAGTAGCCTTATTCCAACCACTGAGCAGTCTGAAGGGATAAGAAATTTGCTGTCTCTTGTGTCTCTCTACTTAGACTACTACTTGTACAACCATCTCGGTGCTCAGTCACAGCTTGATATAAACCATCACAATCTCCTTTCCAATTCAAATCTTCTGGAATTATGGAGCTTAAACATGTCTGTTAGTGCTGCCAAAAAACAAAGTTGCTCTACCAATGTTTGGAATTTCAATTCCTCAAATATTAGCCATCTGCTGCTGATTTTGTTACTCAGCGGCCAAGTTGAGACAAACCCAGGCCCATCTACTGTTGAGTTCCCTTGTGGCATATGCCAAGCTGATGTTGATGACAATGCCAAAGCCATGTTATGTGACAACTGCCAATTCTGGTGTCACATTAAATGTGTTGGTCTGTCTGACCACTGTTATCGTGATTTTATGAACCAATCTAGCAGCTTTGCTTGGATTTGCTACAAATGTGGTTCCCCAAACTTTGATAGTTCCTTATTTGGTACGAGGTCGATTGAAGTGTCAAATCCCTTTTCCTCATTAAACGAATCAAGTTTTGATGAGTGTGAGGTTTTGTTGAGTGCTACTCATCCACGCACTTCCACTCCCACGGATACATGTACCTCGAACCTGAGGTCACCCAGATTTACTCCACCAAAAAACCATAAAAACAAAGTCAAAGTTATGATAGTCAATTGTGACGGTCTAAAGGGCATGAAGAAACAAGCTGCATTTAGAGCAGCAGTTGAACACCACAATCCTGATGTAATGCTTGGGTGCGAATCCAAGATCAGCCCTGACCATGCAACCTATTCCATCTTCCCAGAAAATTATTCGATCTATAGAAAGGATAGAAATGTAAATGGAGGAGGTGTCTTCCTAGCCACAAAAGATAACCTGATATCAACTGACTTGCCGGAAATGGACGCAAACTGCGAAATTGTGTGGGCTAGTCTTCAATTTTCAAACTCCAAACCACTCTTCCTAGCCAGTTATTATGGCCCCCAAGTTAATAATAAAAGTAAGGCGCTGGATGAACTGACAAACTCTCTTAGCACAATGCTTTCCAAACACAAGTCAAGATTCCCAAATGTCATCATTGGAGGGGATTTTAATTACCCAGACATTGACTGGGACACATGGTCATCAACAAACCCCAAAACAGCTGGTGTTCATAGAAGTTTTCTAAATTTCTTATTAGAAAACTCGCTTGCCCAGTTGGTGACGAAAGTTACCCGTCCTGTGTCAAATAGCATCCTTGACCTGATTGTTACCACAAACCCACAAATTATCAGTGATGTTGAAGTTAGTCCTGGTATCTCTGACCATAGCATCGTAACCTTCAACATAAATCTCAAACCCAAACAGCAATCCAAACCACCCAGGAAAATCTACAATTTCCTCAGGGCTGATGTTGAAAACTTGAAACAAAATGTTAAAGAACACACACAGGAGTTCCTAGCCTCTGCCCCCCAAAATAACAGTGTGGACACAAACTGGGAAAAAATCAGAGACAATCTAACTGAAGCAATGAATGCTTATGTTCCCTCAAAAATGAGCAGTGGGAAAAGACATCTTCCCTGGGTAACACCTGACATAAAACGCCAAATGAGAAAGAGGGATAAGCTACACTGTCGTGCCAGGAAGCAACAAAACAGCACTTCCTGGAAGCTTTTCCGCCAGTACAGAAACAAAGTTGCATCAACAGTCCATAGTGCCCATGAGGATTATGTTAACAATGTAGTTGGTAACAGCCTGTCTGAGAGTCCCAAAAAATTCTGGTCGTACGTCAAAATGATGCGTACAGAAAACCTTGGCATTCCAACCCTGAGGACAACAACCAAACTCTGCACCACTGACCAAGATAAGGCAACTGCACTCAACTCACATTTTCAATCTGTGTTCACCCAAGAGACTGATACATGTAGTATACCGCAAAAAGGTATTTCACCATATTCATCTATTTCGGAGCTCATAATTGGAGTTGAAGGCGTTGAAAAGCAGTTATCATCTTTAAACCCAACTAAAGCATGTGGCCCAGATGAGATACCACCCAGACTCCTCAAGACAGTTGCACCTGAACTTGCACCGGCACTTTGCTTTCTCTTCCAACAATCATATGACACTGGCGTAGTTCCATCTCAATGGAAACAAGCACTTGTTACAGGTATATTCAAAAAAGGTCAAAAATCAGATCCTGCGAATTATCGCCCAATTTCACTTACAAGTTTGTGTTGTAAAGTTATGGAGCATGTGGTTTTAAGTCACCTAGCCAGACATCTGAACAGCAACAGTATCCTACTGGACTCGCAGCATGGGTTCCGCGAAAAACTGTCTACCGTGACACAGTTGATCACATCCTGTCACGACTGGGCACGCACCCTTCAACAACGTGGGCAAGTTGATGTTATCCTCCTAGATTTCAGCAAGGCATTTGACAAAGTACCCCATCTGCGCCTGTCTGCCAAGCTGGAATTCTACGGCATCAGAGGTTCAACACTGACATGGATCAACTCCTTCCTTAACAACAGACGCCAGGCAGTTTCGGTAAATGGGACCCACTCACCCTGGGGGAAAGTAACATCAGGAGTACCCCAGGGCTCTGTGCTTGGACCAGCCTTGTTTTTACTCTACATTAATGACATCCAGGAGGAAATCAGTTCTAGTATGCGCTTATTTGCTGATGACAGCATCGTATACAGAGATATTGTGAGTCCTGACGATCATCAAGTACTCCAGAAAGACCTCAATGAGCTTGCAAATTGGTCCTCAAAATGGCTTATGCACTTCAATGTGGGTAAATGTGCCATCCTCCCAATAACTAACAAACGCAAAACCAGCCTCTTTGATTATACCATCCTGGGTCAGCCTCTTGCTAGAGTCGATCAACATGAGTACCTTGGAGTTACAATATCCAGTAAACTTCGATGGGATGCACACTGCAACAAAATCACGCAGAAGGCTAACCGCACCCTCGGTCTGATACGTCGCACCCTATCACCATGTTCTCAAGAGGTCAAGGCCAGAGCATACCAAGCCCTAGTCCGCCCTCAAATTGAATACGCATCGGAAGCTTGGAATCCGCATACCATCACCACTGTGGACCGCCTTGAACGTGTTCAACGGGCAGCGGCACGATTCGTTTTCCGGGACTACCGCAGAACAACATCCGTATCGGCACTAATCAACACCCTGGGCTGGGACTCACTGCACAACAGGCGTTTAGCTGCTCAACTGTCCATGTTTTACAAGATACACTATGGCCTAGTAAACATCCAGTTCCCCACCATCATCCAACCAGCTACATACTTCAGCAGACATGACCACCAACTTAAGTTCAAGCTACCAGAAGCAACAATAGACAGCTATAAGTTCTCCTTCTATCCACGCACCGTGAGACTCTGGAACCATCTACCAACTCCTGCAGTATTGGCTCCTTCACTACCAGCATTCCAGGAAGTCAGCCTGCCGGCCATCCAGCAGATGAGGCTTCCTGTTGGTGCCAAGCTGCTGTAGTTCACCAATCCTTGTATATAGTGCACCCTCAGTTCATCACCAGTCTTGGTTTCGTCATTTTGTTACAGTCTTCACCTTATCTTCACCCTTGTTTCTGCACCCTTGCCTGTGACTTCACTTCTGCACCAAGTCCCAGTATAGCTGTTGCTGCATAGGGATAGCACCTTTGAAGATTGAAGATTGCAGACTCTGAGTATTAGACGTATACATAATATTTGAGGTAACATATCTACGTTATTTAATCTAGTCCCATTCTATTTCCAGTAATGTTTAAGTTCTAACGAATGTTTGATGACGGAAAATCGATAATATGTTACGTATAATATCTGGTAGAAATATATTATCGATTTTACGTCATCAAACATTCGTTAGAACTTAAATATTACTGGAAATAGAATGGCAATATATTAAATAACGTAGATATGTTACATCAAATATTTTACGTCTAATAAAAAGTCGGCATACTGCTTTACTGACCTGTGAGATTATAGGCCTGGTAACAAAAAAGAAAGTAAATTTTAATTTGTACAATATCATTCTTTTTTATCAATTTTTAAAAAGTAGATAAAGATATCAAGGAACTGGTTTTTTTTTGGTTTTTTTTTGTTTGTTTTTAATTTTGACCAACTTTGAGAAATATGCACCAAAAATGTCACAAAGTGCTCAATTTTAAAAAAAATCATAAAAAGCCTGAATTTCACCAAAATTTCAAATATTGTGGTGAAAAAACAATTTTGGGGGATTTTCTCCAAAAGTGAACATTTTAGCCCAAATTTGTGTGCACACAAAGGTTTAACACTAGGCCTACACACCCCCATATGGCACCAAGCACGTTATTGTTGGGGGGGGGGGGTGTATAGATGTAGGCTACAGGTTGTATCAACAGTGTTAGTATTCTGTTAATAAAGCAAGCAGGAAAGCAAGACAACAAAATACAACATAATATGTATACATAATTAGTCAATTGTGATAATTTCAAGACCATTGGATTTGGAAGAATCATGCGTTTCAAATTTGATGGGTATAGCCAGCCGCCTGTACAACAATTAAGTTATTGGTTACATGCATGGTTCATGGTATAATAATTCACAATGATATGCTGTTTTAATGCCCGAATGAGAAATAACAATAACATGACATTAAAACGATCTGCTTGATTACCAATTTCCTGTCTAATTAATCGTTCTTTCTTTTGTTATATTTGCTGGTCTTAAGTACACCTGCCTCAACGCAGCTTCTGAAAAGAACAGATTTGTTCCTTTTGTGATTTTTATTGCTAATTAAGGCCGAGTAAAAAAACAAACATGTTTCTCGTCCGCGCCCTCCTCATTTTTTGAAGATTTTTCAAATTTCTTTTTATTTTGTAAACTTTCAGTTATAACTTGTAGAAAAAGATGTTTCAGAAGTTGAAACTTATTTTACGGTTTTGTAAATGCATAATACATCATTTAAGAAGAGTTTTGTGATCACTAGAGGGGTCTACCTCTCAAAACAATAAAATAAAAAGGGCCTCCTCCTTTTTCTCAGATATCAATCTGTATGTCGAATACTCGAAACATGGTGCCAAATACAGGTATTTAGCGTCGTTTTCCAATAAAAAATAAAAAATAAAAAGCCCCTCATTCTCCTAATTTTTAAAAACCCGGACGAGAAACATGTTTTTATTTTTACTTGGCCTAAACTATCCAGAAAGATCAAGCCAATTAGCCAGAAACGAGTTTACGTTTTTAAAGGCTCAACATTTTCAAGCAAAGGCAATGGGTATTGTTTTGCAGGTGACATTTAAATAGGCGGTAAACTTTTAAGTCAGGAGGAAACAGCCCGATGCAAGCCTATGAGGTAGCTGGAATTGGAACTTAAGCTCGTGTTGATCACTCATTTAAAGGACAGTTCGTGATTATATACATCCTCTTTTTATTGTATGGTTCAATTAGATATCTACGACAAAAGCTTATTTCAAATTTGACAATTTCTTTGGAAATATACCGATTTGGAACCACGCCTGATTTCAATATGTTAATGAGAAAAAGATGACCTTTCACCTGATACCAAAATCTGCATTTTGATAGGCTAAAGTTGAGGTTGATGGCTAATCAGGTTACCCACCTTTAATTGTTTGGTACAAATAATTCAAAATAAATTAAGTTGAACTTTTTTTTTAAATTTTGTGTCAATTTCGGGGTTACCACCAGGTTGCTGATATCAATCAATAAAAATGTGACATATAATACGCATAACTATTTATATGAAAGAAATCACACATCGATAAAGCATGAAATAATACTTTCCATTTATACCAAAAACGGCTTGCAATTTATATCTGACTTAAGGTGGATGTACAGTGTAATGGCTGGAAACATATTTTCGATTAAACTAAGATATCGCAGTGTATGTGCTTCATTATATTAACAATAATCATACATTGATTTCACAAGAAATGTGCCAAGGAAAGCAATAATCGCATTTATGTTTCCATAGGTCTTGCTGTTCTTGTGTTAAGGCCAATAACATATACCTAAGTATCAAAAAAAAATTGCATGTTTTCCCCTCCCTAGAAAAACCACGCACATGGAGCTGACATGCCACCCCTTATATCAAGCTTTGTGATCTCCTATAAAACCTATATACCATTCCTCTTGTGTGTCAGCTGTATTTGTCTCAATATTTGAGTGCAAACTCCGTTGCATCATGCTCCCCGACCCGCCTTAAGTAGCACTTTGTATTCAATAAGACAAAAATATCGCCAGTAAATACGTGAGCAGAAGAAATAATTTTTCGTAATGGATCTACATAGCGTAAATGATCGATTTTACGTGTTCACGTTTTTGCAATGCTACGATGCTTAAATCCATTTGTCAGTCGACGGTTATTATCGCATTATCCTATTTTTATTTTAACTGATTCCCAAAACAATATACAATCTCTGCTCGAAAACAACCCTGCAAAATTACCATACATGTAGTTTTACTGTTTAGGAATTAGCATTAATAAAGGTACAAACATCTTACACAGAGCATCACTTAGACACCGTCCTCATCTATGTTTCAGTTTCAGTAATATATTTACAGACAAAATCAAAATATACACATAGGCAATACATTGAAAAGAAATATTTGATCTGTATAGTGGCCCAGCCAGGTTTATGTACCAGGGGGTAAAATTGGACGAAAGTTGACAAAAGAAGCCACAAAAATTGAAATCATCAAGCTTCATCACGACGGCCAGCATCCAACAGGGGGCATGAAGAGAGGGGGAAATATGTCGCACATAGGGGGGCCCTGCCGACACTTGGCTACACCTCTGCATGATATCCTTACCTTTGTACTTTTAGCACGCGCCAGCATTTTAAAACGAACACGTCTCCAGATGTACCGGTATTCTCTTTGGAACAAACAAATAAAATAAAATTGGGAAAAATTATCTAGCGAGCCCTGTGGGGTACCATTAAATGTGAACTATAGGCAACCCACGCGCATGGTGTTATTTTGCGAGCTCAATTAATTTTAATTATTTGTTTATTGTTTATCTATAACTCATTCCGCATCTTTACTGTGAACATTTTTCTGACACAAATGGTACACATAAAGTTAGGATGAACATGATAAAATAATGGTTATCGTTTGGCTTAGATTTTGTGAGTTAATAGTTGAAGCTAGTTGACTGTATGTTGACTTCAGCGTTATGAGTTGCGAGTGTAGTTAATGCGTGTTTCGAGTTATGTCTTGCGAGTTGTTTTAAGTTGCAAGTCCAGTTTTGCGTGTTTAATTTTTTTCTCAATTTGTCATTTGTTGTCTTTGCATTGCATGTATTATCTGATTATTTAGTCACCAGCATGCATTTCGCATCTCGTAACTCGCAAGACACCACGCCCTTACATGTATGTATATAACATATGAAAGTAGCCGATGAAAATGACAAAACCGAGAGGCCAATCGTTCAGCTCATAAGCAGGTCACAGGATAATAGTCTGCAAGACCATTTGAAAAGAATAGAACAAGAAAAGAAAATCTCATTTATATAGTGGAAAAAGATTACACGCAATATTCAGCAATGTTTGAGGAGTTCAACAAGGCACCGTAGCAAAACAATAACAAATTACAAAAATGTAGCTATTCAGTTGTTTGTTTTCTATCACAAAAGAACACCAATTTTGTGTGGTTTGAGGAATTTTGTAAACAATTTTGTGAGATTAGGCACTATTGAATTTATCAATGTACTCAAAAAACAAAAATATGCTGACTACCCATAAATGTCATCAAAAGTCATTGTTGGTGTGTGACACATTTTACTGCCTTTATTAATATTAAGTGCAAAATTACAATTCAAAGTCACATATCTTGAACATTTTTCAGTCATAATGCATTTATTGCCGGATTTCAAAGTTGGTTGGTGACAAGTTTACAGATTGACATTATTGCACGCAAAGTTTTGGAACAAATAGAACTTTTAAAATGTTTTGTGTCTTTCTTTCAGCCAAGCAAATTTACTCCCCATTCCAGAAAAATACAGAACTAATTTTTTTGGATTACAAAAATATCGTCTTGTTTTGCCAAATGAAACATAGCTATTACTTACATTTTGTACTTGTGTCAAACTTTAATGTATTTCAACCTTATACCATATAAAGTTTAATCTCTTTCGCAACAAATCTTGATACAGATTCTGTATAAATTCAGTATAAATGTATGCATGCTGCAAGGGTGATGGGCTGGAGCCTGTAGAAAAAATCCCAGACCATACTTGTCATGCTTGGTTCTCTACATGTATGTTGATTGATGGTAAATATTGTTGGGGAGGGCTAAATGGCAGAAATGAAAGCTGTGGTTGGCAGGAATATTAACTTTCAAGTGTCATTTGGCATTTTTATACAAAAAATACATCATTTTCTTTATTTTATATCATGTTTAAAAAATAAGAAGTTTTTGATGTTTTTTATTTTTTAGTCGGTCGTGTCTGGGCAAACAAACACTTTTTTTTTGGCCTAAAAAAAAAAAAAAAAGCATAGCATTTACCTTTTTTATCAAATGTGTCTGAGACAGAGACGTCCTTTTTTCCTTATTGCCACTATTTTAATATCACAAGGAAGCATAGGCCTACTATAACAACTAGCGCCATCTATTTTTAAATAATAGCTTTTTCACATCAAAAGAGGGTGTAGTATTCACATCGTTTTCCAAGCTGGGGGGGCAAATCGATTTAATTTGACGTCGTCATGGTCTAGCAAGTAAACACAAAACAAATTAATGACAAATAATTCCAAAGGTTTATGATTTATGTTTTGACGCAGCCTGTCATAAACTTGGAATTGTCAGAATTCTAGAACTGCCACGGTCCACTGTCGCAATTTTGACAGTTCCATTGAAGTAAGTTGCTGACAGGTTGCATCCAAAACTTGGAACTGTCGTAATTCTGGAATCGCGAAACAGGGCACTGTCAAAACAGGAAAGAAATGACCTCCGTGCGGTTTGTGTAGAAGGATGCTGATTGGTCCCTAAGGATATGTTCTTCAAATTATTAAACAACAAAATTACGCAAATACAATGTTATTCCCGCTGTTTCTTCCTACCGATTCCTACACTTTTACAGATGTTTCGGAATGTTCAAAATTTGTCAATAATTGGAAACGATTTCAAATTAGACCTATACTTCAAAATAAGTCACTAAAAAGAATGGCCTCACTACTAGGCCCTAATACATTCTTTCTTTCTTTCTTTCTTTCTTTCTTTCTTTCTTTCTTTCTTTTTCTTTCTTTCTTTCTTTCTTTCTTTCTTTCTTTCTTTCTTTCTTTCTTTCTTTCTTTCTTTCTTTCTTTCTTTCTTTCTTTCTTTCTTTCTTTCTTTCTTTCTTTCTTTCTTTCTTTCTTTCTTTCTTTCTTTCTTTCTTTCTTTCTTTCTTTCTTTCTTTCTTTCTTTCTTTCTTGCAAAACATGTGTGACCAATTATGTTCAAGTGGTCCGTTTATCCTTATGGGATATTCTAAATCTGTGAAATATGAACAAGCGTTGGGTTACTCATTGGTGCTATCTTCAGTAGATAGCATTATTGATGAGATTGAAGTCATGCATAATGTATAATAATAATTTTTATGAATGGATGTACAATAAATAATGGGTTCTTTCTTTCTTTATTAGTAATTATTAATTACTTTTTCTTTATAAACGGTAATTATTCTTTCTTTCATTCACGTATTTATTTTTGACGCTTCACATTCCTTTCTGTTAAAAATCCTTTTACGGTTTTCACAAGTTGTTTTTGCAGCATGTGTTTTACATAACTAGCGCCATCATTTCAAATACATGCATTTTGTTTTTCACATCTCAAGGATGGCGTTGTATACATAATTCCGCTGCACCAGGCACTGCACAAAGCCACAAAAAATGTTTTGATTATCTTACTACCATGATTGTACATAGACCCCTTCCAAGGGATACCACTTCATTAGTTTTAAAACAGTTTAGAAATGTGGAGAAATTGTTTTAAAGACTCTTTAGGATGTCAAAAATTTTGGAAAAAATATTTCTGGAATTACACAAATCAGGGTCGGTATTCTTTTGCACAGTAAAACCAGAAAAAACCCATCTTTTTCCAGATTAGGGTCGGTCAGATCGTGGAAGCAAGAGAAGTCTCTTACTTACATGGTCAGATGAGGACAATCCCCACTTTTTTCAGATTGGGGTCGGTCGAATGAGGACAATCTTTTTTTGTGTGTGTTTTTTTTGTGTCTAAGACAACGTGATAACTTGTTTTAGTTAGGCAAGAATAATATCTTTTTAGGTGTAGCCTATTTTTCTATGACTACTGTTGAAATTAAGGCAAGTGTAGTAATAGGCATAGGGACGCCGTCACGGATTATTATAACATTTATGTCACACAAAATATCATTGTTCTTATACTTTACTTGGGTTTTAAATCTAGTGTGTCCAAATTCAACGTCAATAGGGGAATAAAGACGTATCATGATTCAGCATTTCTGTCAACTCAACATTCGTGACTCAAAAGGTATTCCGGGTTAAGTGCATGGAGTTATTCATCGTTTTATTGGGATTTATGACTATTTGCCTTTCCCAAATAAAGGCATTGTCTCGTACCATTGACGAATCTGTACGACGAAGTCTGAGTTCATGGAAAGCGAGTTGGAGTACTTTCTATAATCCGAACACAGAAGACCTGGAGTTTTTCTTAGGCACAGACCATTCACTATTAGCTACTATTCTGAGATCGCACTAGAAAGACGCACAGTGAGTGACTGAAACGCGTCAGAACTGAGGACTACCACTAAAAGTAATTAGCTTGTTGTGCCGCGTAACATTGTTGTGCATTTCTAATTTATTTTCATTTAATTATCTACGGAAGCATATTAGTGCCAAAAAGTAAAAAAAAAAAATTAATAATATAGTCGTGAGACGTAAGTTAAAACTTTCTTTATACTATAAAAAAAATAGAAATATAATTGCGAATATTCGCAATAACATTGCGAATATTCACAATAATATTTCTATTTTTTTAAGAATTTTTGTTTACTTTTTGGCACTAATAATGTGCTTCCGTAATTATCTAATAAAAAAAATAACAGCATTGCTTAGGCCCTTTATATACATGTATACATATAAAAAAATTAATCATTTTCAGATTTGATCGAATGTTTTTTGAAAGTTTTCACACTACATGTTATGTGTTTACAGACAACAGATTTAAAATGTACTATAGGAATCTTTGATCCTTTATACAAAATAAAGGCGTCGCCATGAAATTATATATATCTTGAATCCATCCAAGGTTTTTGTCTCTCAACCGTGACGTATTATGACAAAACACAAAATTTAAGACTTATTTGGTACCGTACTATGATGTTTGCTATTTTCGGGTCATAGATTTTATTTATTCATGCATACGATAGAATGCGTCACATCTTTTAATGTGAATTTTAATACCAGTGCAGCAACGTGAGCAGCGTGAAGATCCAATAGGGCTTAGAGCTTACCAAGGTTTTCATTTCTGGATACCAAATTAGTTGTGGCAAGAAATCTTCATGTCATGTAAAGTGGAATAAGATTGCAGTTGTACATATTTCCAGCGAGAATTCTAGAAGAAAATAGTCTTACCATAATAAACACACTTTATACAAGTTTTTGAAGAGCGACGCACTCATGATAAGTGATTAGTTTTGGAAGTGTAGATCTTGGAGATATCGTGTTCAAGAATGGATGCATGTAGAAGGAGATGGCATTTCTTGGTACTACTTATTGCTTTTGTTGTTGTTGTCGCACAATATGCTTCTGCACAACCTTCTGACGCTTCATGGTCTGAATACAATTCAGGATCCGAATATGGATCAGATGTTGGTGAGCAAGACATTGATCTTTTCTTTATTGCTTAAATACTGATAGCAATTAATAGCAGGTTTTTAAGTATTGGCCTCATACGGTCCCAACTCACCAATTTATTTTCTCTGGTGCAGTATGTATATATCGATACATGTATGTAGCACATGGATATCGATAGGTTATATCGATACATAGCTTAAGAATCCAGGACTATGCTATTAGTTATTACATGATTACAAGAGACATTGGATATAATTTATAGTATTAAGTATAGGCATACTAATGAAAGCTCATTGATTAAACCACACTTTTGTGGTCCACCATATCAAACGCTTTGAAGAAGTCGATCGTAAGAGCCAATATTGTTGACTTTGTCATCACCATAATGCTAAAAATGGAAGCGCCCGGCTACTATTTCTTTTTTCAAAAACACTCTTAGGTTCCAAGTATAGAACCTAAAATGAGTTTAGGATAATCAAATAAGATATGAACAGAAAAATGTTTTTCGGCGATTATCCATGCAATGCCAAATATAGGCACATCCATTAATATACCGTAAAACCTCGTCTACTAGCATAAAGTGTTTTTGATGAAAACTAAATTAATACGAAACAGCCGTAAATCTGCCAATGCCCCTGATTGGTCTTACAATAGTACATGTTTGTGTATGCTTGTATTGGTAATTTATTTGCTCAAACTCCATAAAGTTTATTAATATCATTTTGTCGATGGATAGCACCTGAAGTAATTAGTCCAAAATATAAAGCAATATGTTTGATACGAGTCCAAATCGTTACCCTGTCCCCAAACAACCATGCCCCAACCATAACCTTCTAACCCAAGCCCTAAAACCTAACCATAACCATAAATCCTAACACTGACCCTAACCCGAAGTACTGACCCTAATCCTTCCCTAAAATTCCATAAACCCGAACTTAAACCTTGTCCGGATTGATGACCTTTCGGACTATTAAAATGGGGTGTTCTCCTCATTTTGGCCGCCACAGATTCTCATTTTTTTTTGGTTAAGTTAAATATAATTTTGGCTGTGAATTTTACTAGGGAGTTACTCAAGCTTTCAATCGTCATCTTGGTGGTGGTACTCGGATTGGTACGAGTCTTGGTATTGGATTTCATCGTCGTGGACTGGGAGCGATAGCTCATCATCTGAGTCATGGCACTCAGAAAACGGTAGGGATTTTTCCTGCCTATCTCGGTGTAGATTATCCATCCAGTAGTTTAGAACATTGGTTTTTTTTTAATTTATCTAAAAGTTCTGGAATTAAAACTTACAACTCACTTTGCAATGTTGCATTGGGGCTATCCATTCATCAGGTATCTGATTGACGATGGTGTGACGTCAGACCATCATCAATCAGATGCCTGATGAAGGCCGACGCAACGTAGCAAAGTAACTCGTAACTTGTAAATTTTAGTTCCAGTATTAGATTAATTAAAACAAATAATACGATCTTGTGCTTAAACACATCATACATGGCGTTTATGCTCTCAGCCCAATAGGCCTATATTCTTTTTCTGTAAACCATGGTTCTTGCTTTTACTATCCATTTATCCAGCATATCCAGCTTTGAAAAATATAGCCTTTGAAATGAAAAAAAGAGTGCGCTAACCTCCGCGAGGACGCCAACTTAACAACACACCGATATAACGAGGACCTCAAGCGATCGATGCGAGGACTAGGACCTAACATCAGGTCCTCGGTAGCATGCTCGGATGATATTTCGTCCTATACCACCTCTATACCGGTCTTTGTCGTATTACCGAGCTTGTGGGGACTTGATGTGATAAGCACGTCGAAATACATTTAGACTTGGAATTTGTTATTATCGAGGTTCTCCCTCTAGTGTGGTTTGGTGTTGTGTTTGGGTGTTCTTCTAGTGTGGATTGGTGTTGGGGTGTTCTAGTGTGGTTTGGTGTTGGGGTGTTCTAGTGTGGTTTGGTGTTGGGGTGTGTAGGGGCATGCACACATCTATAACTTTCATGAACATTTCAACTTACGCCACACTCATGATTGGTGGGGGGTACTATACTCTCATGATGAAAGTGGCATATCTGTGCTATATAGCAGAGTACGACTTCATATGGGTCTATCGGTCTAGGCCATTCGGTGTGAATTGCTAAAAACAGACGTCATTGGGTGTCTTCAATTTGTTAAAATATAAAGTAATGTGTTAATTTCATACTATTTTAGTCCAAAATGAAGATGAATTTAGGCACTTACCAGGCTAGACCAGGTGGTGCAAGTTGACCATATTTTGGCACAAAACATAAAAGGGTGTCATGGGTGTATAGCTTCCATGCACTATTATAAGTAGCATTGGGTGGAAGTTTTTGAAAAAAGGAGGTTATTGGGTGGAATTGAAAGACACATGGTGCATGCCAATAATATTATGCAAGTGCCCCTCCCCCCAATTAATATCACAAACGTCAGATGCTGATTTATATGGAAAACAATGCGTACACTTTGATCAAAATGTGTGGTGCAATGTTTGTGAAATCTCACAATGCCCCATAAATAGGGTTCAATTTAGGTTAGGGTTCAGGCTTATATGTTATAGATTATGGCTAAGATGATGCAAACGTCAGATGCTGATTTATAGGCCTATATGGATAAACATTGCGTACACTATGACCAAAATTGAGGGTGCAATTTTTGTGCAATTTTTGCGAAATATACAATGACGAGGGTTATTTTATATTTTTTTTATGTTTTTCGAATGACTCTTCGGACGAATTAAGGACCTGTAAATGATGAAATCAAAACTCGGACCTGTTCCGGTTCCGTCCGGTTTCTCTAAACAACGGAACGCGGTTCAACCGCTAGTACCGCTGGTAACTCAACCGGCGGTCGAGTTTTGATTTCATCCCTACACTTGTCTCGTGTCTTTTTGTTTTGACTCACTCCAAGGACATGGTCATGCAGGGACAGTAATAATCTTATATTTATCATAACATTTCTTTAAGTTTTCTGTACCTTTTTTGTCTTAAATTGACGTACCACGAAATGGAGGAAGGTCGTATTTGGTCATGGTCATCTTTAATACGTAAAACAGTTAGGTGATTTGCTTAACACGTATATATAAAGACCTTAAACTTACTCTTAAATTAAGCGGAGAAACTGTATTATTGTCTAATTTACGTCACGTTTTTTACTTCCAACAATGTTAACCATTTTCTTTTGATTTGTGGAAATTGAATATCAATGGAAATTATGGTTATAGGTGCTCTGGTTCAAAACTTAATTTTTCAAAATGGTGGCGGCGGCCATTTTATATTTTGGCCTCTAGCGAAAAATGCCGGGATTTTTGCAAGGGACATGGGGGCTTTTTTTTTCTAAATGGTCCATAGAAGTCGAATCAATCGTCAAACCTTACTAGCCAGAGAATGGTCACGGAATTGAGGTTTTTGGCCTAACTAAACCGTGCTGTTCCAACTTGGGCAATACTTTGTGATGTATTATTTACTTGCAGTTCTGTCAAGAATTTTATTTTTCAAAAAATGTTGGTAAACATGAATCAGGTCATTCAAATGCAATTCCAAAGCTTTCAAATATTCAATGCCATACAAATTAAAACTGCGTTGGCATTTGCATTCTGTGTAGTTTTAAGGTTTACGGCCAGCCTAGTTTTTCGGAGACCCAGTTGAAAGTGATTTGATCCGCCAGTGACAAGTCTGACTACCTGTATTTTCTACTTATTTTCAGTATAAGGTGCACTGGGTAATTTATATAAGTAAATAAAATAATAATAATAATAAAAGCAAATTCTTCATTGAGCGCGATTATTTTACAAAGCTGATGTTGTTTTAAAGCCACACTTTTGAAAAACTGATGTGGAAATGAGAGTGTAAATTGACCAGTAAAGATACCAGCCGTAGTTCTATAATGCATGGCCTAATTGGATGGCCTAGGCGAAAGTTATCCCATATTTTCAAGACTATCCATGCCTTCAAGGTGAAATAACCTACTCATGTTATACTGTCTGGCCATGGTCTGGCCTGCTGTCTGCTGTTTTCCTGGGAAACGATGTTTTGCAATGTTGGGCTTGAACTTTACTTCTGTGTGTAGTTGCTATAGAAATTTTAAAAAATGTGACATGATATTTGAGCTGATCGAGTGTTTTCGATTTTGATGAACTCTGGTCACTTATTTTTCATTTACTTCTCACGATGGTCTTTCATTGATCAAACATTTCTATAGGTCTATAAGGTGCATTGTTGTTTGTATTTATATATAGCATGGGTAATTAATATTTAGTAAATAAGATAATAATAATAAAATCAACTCCTTCATTGAACGCGATTATTTTACAAAGCTGATGTTGTTTTAAAGGGCAGGTCTATAGCAAAAACAACATTATATCATTGGCAAGCTAATATTATGAGGACAATGAAAATGACTCCTTTTTTGAGAAAATAAGACGTTTAAAATTGATATTCCGCAAAAACCAACTTAAGCGGTGAGTTCCTTCGAACGAGACAGATTTGGCCTAGAAAACCGGTGACGTCATGAAATGAGATGTGCCTGCTGTGAGAAAAGGGACTATAAACGCTCTCAATGGACAGAACGTATACTGTTGCTGTTCACAGAAAAAAAATCCAAATTAAGTATTACAAATGTCATGGTTTTTAAACATATGGATAAAATCAGCCGCTTTTTTATATATTAGACAATTGTGATATTACAATTCATATGTATATCAATATCATGAGAAATATTAGGCCTAAAAAATAAATACATAATTTGAGCTTAGAATTTCATCTGAGACTAGCATATCAGATATAAACCATGTTAGTCCACAAACTCATGTAGGCCTATATGATTTCCCTGTATATTGCAATGCTATAGTTTCAGTTGGATGAAATAGGCCTATAACAAAGCAAACGCATAGCAACAATTACTGTGTGGGCTTTGTTCCCGAAAGAGAACAATAGCGTGCATAGTGTTATGCAGCATTGTTATGGTAAGTGATTGTACAACTCATTGTTGCTAATGTCAAACCTGAGACGAAAATTCGTCTCAGGTCAAACTTGTCAAAGTGATGGTGATTGTATGATGAGAGCACGATAAAGTGTCCGCTTCATTTACCTACGTCATCAGTCAAACGGGGGAGAACACGTACGGTACGCTTCAAACGGGGGAAGAACACGTACGAGGCTGAACTTTACCCACACAATTTCAGGAGAAATACGCACAAAAAAATTGCAACAAGTGTCAACTTGTAATGTAATAATTATTCTCTTCGAATAGAGATAAACTTGTTTTTGCTATAGATCTGCCCTTTAAGGTGAGCAACAATTTCAAACTGTTGCGATTTGGTAGTTCACAGCATCTTGCGAATGGCAGTGAGATTTGGCAAAAACTGCATTGCTCATTTCATAGCGAGCGTGTAGAAGAATTAAAATATCACAGATATACTTTTGTAGGTCCGGTGGTTCTTGAGTTATGTTGTAAAGAGGGCTGAAACAACAACACTTTTGTAAAACGTACATAACTCAATAACAATAATAAATTAAGCATGTTTGCAAAGTATAGTATTTGTAGAATGAACTTTTGCAAAACATGAAGGTGTTATTTGTCAATATACTTCTAGTGCCCGTTTCTATTCATCGTTATGTATTCTTCTCCGTGCATTATTTTCGCGAACTCCTTCGCGTGTAGGTTTATATAAACCTGCACGCTAAACAATACATTATCTAAAATAAACAATAGATTTTAGATAATACGTGCACGCTCAAATACTAGAAATACTACTTTCACATTACTATATAACTTATATAACTATGTTCGATATATACCACCAAAAAAGTACGAATATACATTCTGTGGTGTTAAAATAGTTATAGGGTATGGTATTTTTTTATTTTTTTTTTGAAAATCATAGGTTACAAACTGTTCTATTTTGCAACTATCATTGCCATATAAATTATGATTAATGAACTCAAATAAATCAAACATCAAATGAGAATAATCGAGCTTCTATTAATTAAAAGGGCTAAAAACAGGTGGACCATAATTATACAAGATGACACATCAATACAAAATATTCAGCATTTTACAAATGAATTACATGTAGGCCTATATCTAAGATAACATAAACGCGCCCGGGAAACACACACTAGCGCATAATATCATGATCTTACTATAAATAGGGAAATGTTGTATGTATCTATGTATCTATGTATGTATCTATGTATGTATCGCTATAAAGGCTCCGTCAGTTTCGATCCAAATGTCGCCAAATTCATACGGGAGATCGATGAATATACGGGAACGTGTTTAAACTTTATTTGGTTGAAAACGGTCAAGAATTGGCTGCAGAAACAGTGAAAATATGGGTAAAAACGGGTTTTTTGTTATGAAAATCGGTTGTCAGCCTACGCGTCACTGCAGCTGGCCGGCAGCGCGTCGGCGCCTCGTGCGTAATGCGCACTACGCCAATGGGCGCGTAAACGGCGCAGAGCCACGCGACTGCGAGCCAGACACCAGTGGACATGATATTGATAATACGGAAAGAAGGAAAATAAAGGACAAAAAGGTACAATGACGGGTCACGGGATTATGATAACGGGTGAACACGTCCGCAGACACGCTATGAGAGGACGTAATAAATACGGGAAAAATGATTCTACCTGTTCAGTAATTATTCCTGTTATGGTGAACGCTCCCATCTAGCGGGGACCCGCGCGAAGCGCGGGTATCCCGCTAGTCATCTTCTGAATACTAATTATGGCGTGTCTGTCCTCTGTCCGCGCGCTATCGCGTGCGCGTGGTGCGTATATCGCGTGTGCGCGGTGCGCTATCGCGTAGTGCTGCGGAGTACCGACGGGCGCAGTGCGAGCATCGGAAAGCATTACAGTGACTAACAGGTGCATCTCATCGGACCAATAGGCCTATTTTAAAGACATGATTAACATACCCGTTTGCGTTCACATTTCTCCCGATTGAATTGACGGCCTACATCCAGACACTACTAAAATTTCGGGGTATTTTTGGGTCCTCCGATGTGGTTGCAGGACAGGGTTTGGAAGAGGCGAACGATGGGTTTTCAGATTATAGGTTCCGAATAAATGCTACCTGGTCAATGACCTGACGGTGTTTTTAAAATTTAAGATATTTTACCTGATATTCAAACTAATATAATGAATGCAGCAAGTAATATTGCTTATTGTTTTAATACACTCAAAGTATATGACGGATAATGTACTCGTGCAAATGCATTCGTCAAGATAATCGCACTTGCCATGGAGTTATTGCATTTAGCTCTCGAGCCTATCGGCTCTCGAGCTAAATGCAACAACTCCACGGCGCTTGCGATTATCTTGACTAATGCATTGCACTCAGTTCATTATCCTTATCATAATATATTGATCTAGATAATGAAAATCGATATTTTGGTTGCTTCGACCAACAACACCTCGTCTACCCTAAAAGCCACACTTTTGAAAAACAGATGTGGAAATGAGAGTGTAAATTGACCAGAATAGATACCAGCCTATAATGCATGGCCTAATTGGATGGCCTAGGTGAAAGTTAGACCATATTTTCAAGATTATCCATGCCTTCAAGATGAAATAACCTACTCGTGTTATACTGTCTGGCCATGGTCTGGCCTGCTGTCTGCGGTTTTCCTGGGAAACGTTGTTTTCCAATGTTGGGCTTGAACTTTGCTTCTGTGTGTAGTTGCTATAGAAATTTAAAAAAAAATGTTACATGATATTTGAGCTGATGGAGTGTCCTCGTTTGAACTCTGGTCGCTTATTTTTCATTTACTTCTCACGATGGTCTTTCATTGATCAAACATTTCTATCCACAAACACTTGTTAGGGGGGTCTGATGCAAAAATATTTCATCGCGAAAATGTTTCGCCCCCCCCCCCTTTTTTTTTTGACATGAAAATTATGGATCAACCCCATAGAAAAGCATATAAACTTAATTTTCCCAGGAAAATTTGTGGTCAATTTTTTCAGGCCCTCCCTTATATAATAGAGGGTCAAAACTGTTAAGGGCCCCCATTTTGCATCAGACCCTCTAACAAGTGTTTGTGAACGGTCCCTATGTATTATAATAATGTATATAATTTTGTTTGCACCTGTTTTAAATCATTGGTAATGGCAATCATTGACCTTGTCTCAAAATTTACCAAAGGAACCGTTCAAATGTTAAATACTAGAGAACTACCTGCCGATTGGCTAAAAAGAAGTTTTCATTATCAATTGGACCAATCAGCAACATTGTTAGAATGATTTCACCACGCAAAAAAATTGGGGTGAATTATTTGCAAAGCTCCATTCTGATTGGTGATTAAATTGAAGATATCATGTAATCGACCAATCAGAAGCAATGCTAGATCGGCAGGTAGTGCTCATGGGGTTAAATGACGTAAACATGGTAAATGAAGCAGAAACATTGTCACTTTATGTAATTGCTAAACTGTGAGACATTGAACTTGGTTTTAACATAATGCATTATGTGAAAAAGAATATGGAGAAGAACAATACATATAAATTAGCCAGGAAAAAGAACAATACACATTAATTAGCCATCGACTCACAGGAAGACGGTTATTTCTAGCTCGGAGGGTCCTTAGTTGAAAGTTGCACGGGTATGTGGATGAACTAAAGATTCTAAAGTTGGCTCATTTTTGAAATCTAGGTGCGCTCATAGGTTTAACATGAAGGGTGTAAAATGTTAAACAAAAATGGTTTAAACATGAAGGGTGCTTTTTTCAAACTTATCTTCACTGGCAATTTTGACTTGCTGTGAACTACCAAATCGCAACAGTTTAAAATAGTTGCTAACCTTAAGTTAAATGTATCTTGAATCCAAGGTTAGTGGCTCTCAACCGTGACGTATAATGACAAAACACAAAATTTAAGACTTTTATTTGGTAGGATGTTTGCAATTTCGGGTCATAGATTCTATTTATTCATGCATAACGATGCACGTCACATCTTTTGTGTGAATTTTAATATCAGTGAGCAACGTGAGCAACGTGTTTATAGCTTACCAAGTTTCTCAGTTCTGGCTTTTATAGTTGTGGCAAGAAATCGTGCCTTATACAGAGTGGAATAAGATTGGAGTTATTATTTCCAGGGAGAACTCTAGAGACGTATGTAGTCTTACCATAATTAACGCACTTTTATACAAGAGCGAAGCACACATGATAAGTGATTAGTTTTGGAAGTATAGATCTTGGAGATATCGTGTTCAAGAATGGATGTATGTAGAAGGAGATGGCATTTCTTGGTACTACTTACTGCTTTTGTTGTTATTGTCGCACAATATGCTTCTGCACAGCGTATTGACATTTCCGAATCCCGTGAATCTCGTGAATCCGAATCCGAATATGTTGGTGAGCAAGACATTGATCTTTACTTTACCTTATTGCTTAAATGTTGTAGGCCTATATTTAATTATACTACTAACAATAATTAATAGCAGGTTTTTAAATATCATTGTCCTTATAGGGCGATTTCACGAAAGGTCATTAGTTCAAATCTACCTCCAGAAGACATGATGCATGGAACAAGCACAAAGCAAATGAAAATTTAAAAAAAAAGAAGAAAGATATTGTGCTCATCTCTTTCTTCCATGCTATAACATAGTTTAACTTTAACCCATTATATTTATATACATTTTTGTAACACATCATTTATATCTCAACCCTATTCTTTCTGCAAACCATGCTTCTTGCTTTGACTAATCCATCCATCCATCCACCCAGCCAGCCTTTTGTCCAAGGACATGGTCAGGGACAATAATAATTTTTTATTTATCATAAATTTCTTAAGTTTTCGTTCCCTTTTGACTTAAATTGACGTACCAAGAAATTGCAGGTCGTATTTGGTCATGGTCATCTCTGTACATAAAACAATAGGTCGATTTGCTTCATACGTATAAAAAGAAGTGAAGAAATGGTATTCTTGTCTAATTTGCGTCACGTTTGTTACTTTGCAAACTTCTTGTTATTTTAAAGCCACGCTTTTGAAAAAAGAAAAGAAAAAAGAAACAAGGACTTGGAAAGAGCAGTTTAGATGTGACATTATAAATAGTAGAATTTACGCTAATTGTAATAGGGAAAATACCAATGCATAAGCCACACAGTCACAGTTTGGTGTTTTCGGAATGGGCAATCAGGAAGATTGTTATTTATAGCTCGGCATTCTTAGCGTAAAGTTACATGCACACAGAGAACATTTATTTTCTAATTAAAATTGTACATAATTAAGTAAATATTACATACTTATGTGATAAATGTTACTTAATTATTATGAGGTTCTATACTCCATAACGTTATGTAAAATGTTTCTGTGTGTGGGTAGTCTATGTGGATGAGCGAGAGATTCTGAAGTTAACGAACTTTCGGACCGTGGGCTCGAGTTTTTAGAAGGGTGCCGGAAGTTTCAAACTTATCTCCAAAAATCTGACAATTTTACCTCAGCAAGCGCACCTTAATTTTGAACAGAAATAATCTCAAAGTCCAGAAAAATAGTACTAATTTTTGTGCAGAAAAGGGTAAAACCAAACAAAAACATTTTGACATTTTAAAAATGTATTTGATTTCACACAAAACGTTTTAAAATGTTTTATGATCTTTATAAAACCCGGCATTTAATGTAAAAACCCAAAATTTGAGATTTCATACAAAACGTTTTAAAACGTATGACCTTTATAAAACCCGACATTTAACATTTTAATGTCAAAAACCCAGAGTCAAACCCACAATAACCTGCTTAAAACGTTTTAAAAACATTTAGTATTTGCTAGATTCACTATCCATGCTATCCATGCTCAGATCATGCTCAGATATGCCCTGATGAAAAAAAAAAATGAAATTCTGGGGAAAAAATACATTCCAGTGCACAAGTTTGTTTCTTCTGGGTAAGAATTTTGTTCTTTCATGCAATAGATTGTTCTTGCAGGTTATAAAATTGATAAATAGGTCCATGCATGAAATTTGTATATGATGACCTATTTATCAAATTTCTAACCTGCAAGAAAAAAGCTGATGCATGTAAGAAAAATTTCATTTTATTAGCACTAAAATAACAAAATTGATGAAACGAGGCAAAATAAAGTAATTAAAACGTTATTTACTTATTAACACATTCATGCATTAAAAATAGGTCCCATTTTCAAGGTGAAGTCAATTTCTCCCCTAATTCCCTCTTGGGGTAAGGGCCCGGGTAAGGGCAAGAGTGTTGGGTTAGGTTAAAGGTTAGTTGGGTGGGATGGGTTTGTATTGTTAACCCCTGGCGGTGATCCAGAGGGTCAATACTAACACCTCTCATGGTATCAAACATCGGTAGACATATAGGTGCTGGAACTGCTCGACCATTTTTCAAACCCCCTTGCTCCTAGACTACATCGGTCTGCTTCAAGATCAAGAAAAGATAAACTCCCATCTGCTCACTTGTGTAGAGCCACAAAATGTTTGTTTTCTCCATTTGGATATTTATTTTTGGTCGCTGTTATGGGCCAATGGCCGTTTTAAACACTTTTGTATTTTCTTACATTTATAGGCATTTGTGAGACCAATCCTTGTGACAATTGGGGAACATGCATATCCGAGGGTACAGCGGGGGGTACAGCGGGAGACTGGTATTGTTTGTGCTCTCTGGGTTTCACGGGAGATTTCTGCCAATATGGTAAGCTTTAATTGTTGAGAAAAAGCGAAATATTAGAATCTTTGTAAAAACAAGTTTTTATACAATTCTTCCATCACGTCTTTACCAAAACGACCCATTCAGTGATCCCAGCACAAGTGTAAAAAAAATAGAATTGCTTAAAAGTGAAGGATAAGTCATTCAAATTGTCATTTGGTATTTTTGAAATAACAAATTTGGCAAAAAAAACAAAGAAAACAGCAGTACTGACGAAGTTGAAGCCCCATTCAAATACATGTAGCTAATTTACAATGTAGATACTGTCATCTAAATTACAGATTCGTGTAAAATGTCTTATTTTGCCTTAAATACACGGCTTTCGGCTGAACCACTCGTAGGCTATGTTAGCACATCTATGACAATGACAAATGTATCAAAATCTGAATTTTGATGATTTTTACGATCATCCGGCTGAGCAAATAACTGAATGGGCCTTTAACCCATGAAGATAAATCAAAATCAGTCAATAAAAGTGGACTGATTTCATCATGTTCATTGGGTTAGGTAAATACTAGTACGTGATGGAAGTATAAGAGTTTGAAAGAGCAATCAGTGTGTGGAATTTAGAAATGGTTGAACCCGGGACCTCCGATTGCAGTTGCAAGTGTTTGTATTGACCGGCTATGCAGAAAGGGCGGGAGAAAGAGCAACTAAACTTAAATATTATGAAATAGGATATCTGAACTTTAATTAGCATTGGGTTTATACGCGGGCGGGGGGAACTCAACACAAATGACCATACGGGTATGTTCCCCAGGAAAGACCCCTCTCCCTTTGGATTCCACAGCTCCGAAAGACCCCCTATATTTGACCAATATAGAGCTCCGATAGACCCTTGATTTTGATAATTTCAGCTCTAAAAGACTCCAAAATTGCTCATTCCTCATATTTCTGTTTTTAGGCGATTTTCAACCAGAAAGCCAAGAAGGACCCTTGAAAGACCCCTCAGCTCCAAAAGTCCCCATTTTACTTGTTCGCAGCTCCAAAAGACCCCCTCTTTACCGGTATGCCGTCCGCTCCCAAAGACCCACCACCTCAAAATTCCGGGGGAACATACCCACCAATATTTTTTGATGTGCTCGGGGGGTTATACTTCTATTATTGTTTTTGACAATGTGGTTTATGGACAGAGCAGTTTTAAATGCAGCATATTTTGTTTGTTTGTTTCAGATGACCCATGCGAACCCAATCCATGTTATAACGGTGGTGGATGCGAGAGTGACGTTAGTGATACCTTATCATATTTCTCTTGTACGTGTGAGCCAGGGTGGTCAGGGCGAAAATGTCAAACAGGTACGTTTATAATTGAGTTAATTTCGGTCGTTAATTGAGCTAATTTTGGTCCTACAGCCATCTAAGGTGTCATTATTAATGTTCTCAGAATTTTCATTCCTATAATTTTGTACAGTCCAAGATAATCAACACTTGAACTCAACACTTGGACTGTGTTGGAAATGGGATATGCTCACTTTTTCCCCCAATATTAATTTCAACAATTTTTTGACCAATAATCATTTTTGATTAAAAGTTCCATTTTAAACCAGAACTCACATACTTGACACGTTTTTGACCCAAGCCATGTTATTGACCAAAAAGCACGTTTTTGTCCAAAATCGCGTTTTTTTACCCATGTTATTGACCCCCAATCACTATCTATCTTGCGGACGCATCCGAGAAAGAGTTTACGATTCTTTTCCAGGAATCTCTATCAGCCATCAGATTTGGGAGGTCATTAATTTCTTGATTGACGTCCCTTGCCACACAGTCGATGTAGTTGAATGGTCTTCTTCCTCTACATGTTCGTGGAAGCCTCATACAGATGACATCTGAAATTATTTGGTCTTTTGCACGGTAGCAGTGGCCTGCAAATCTGGCTCGCCGTTGAGCAACGATGGAAGACACCTGTGGAACACCATCATAGATCTCTGCTTTGGTTTTATGTTCACGCCAGGATATATTTCGAACCCTCATCAACAGCCGGGTGTAGGTACCATCAAGACGGTCCTGAAGATCTTTCTTCATTGTCCAGGTCTCACTTCCATATAAGAGGATACTCTCTATGCAGGCTCTAAAGAAGGCAAGCTTGGTATTTCTTGATATGTTGGACTGCCAGATGGTGTGCAGTTTGTTGCAAGCTTTCCATGCTTGAGCTTTGCGAGTCAGAAAGTCTTTCTTGCTGTCGGCAACAAATGAACCAAGATATTTAAAGTCCGACACCTCCTTGAGTTGTGTGCCATCCCGAGAAAGGATTGGAGTTGGGTTCTTATCTCCATTAATACACATATATTCTGTCTTCTTGGAATTGAGAAAGAGGCCAACTTTGGCGGAAGCATCTTCTAAAGATGACAGAAGATCTTGGGCATCTTGTGATAACGTAGCTGTTAAAGCGATGTCGTCTGCGTAGTCAAGATCGGTTAAATACTTGTTCTTCTCTCTGCTCGTCTTATTGGGCATGATGTCAATCCTTTGGACTTGTCAGTGTCTATCGACTGTCTGAGGAGATAGTCTACCACTATCACAAAAAGGTAAGGGGCCAAGGTGTCGCCCTGCAGGATTCCAGCAGTAGAGAGAAACTCTTCAGTTGGTCCATCACCTGTTTGTACAAAACTTGAAGGATTATCATACATTATTGCAATAGCATTCACAATCTCCTGAGGGATCCCATAATTACGAAGAATATGCAGCATGGCCTTCCGGTTAACACTGTCGAAAGCTTTTGAGAAGTCAACAAACACAATATATGCCTGCTTCTTTGAGATTTTAAGCTCTTCTATTATCCTTCTAAGGGCTAGAATCTGTGGTGTGGTTCATCTACCCTTGCGAAAACCATTTTGGTTACGTCTGAGAATAGGATCTAGATGAGGAGAAATCCTGTTGAGCAGCATAGTGTTATACAGCTTGGCAGCAAGTGCTGACAGTGTGATACCTCTATAATTTGATGGTTGTGAAAGATCCCTTTCTTCGGGAGAGGTATAATTGTGGATCTTGACAAGGCTTTTGGCTTATTTCCTTCATGGTTTCATTACAGAAATCAAGCAGTTGCTGATGGAAGAGTGGGTTTTTCCAAACAATGGCTGGTATGTTGTCAGGACCAGGTGTTTTTGACTTGTTGAGCTTGCTCAGACCTTTTGCAGTTCCTCCATAGTAAATGGACCAGTGTGTATTGGGAGATCGTCAGAGACATTGCTGTTAAAGAACGTATCTTCAAGGTTTACGTCTTGCTCTGGTTTCCCTAGTAAGTTGGAAAAGTGTAGAAACCAGTTGTCACGACGCTCTTCAGATGTATTGCCTTTCACTCTAACCACAGGAGCAGATTTGGTGTCAGTTATCTCCCGGAGGAGTTCCCAAGAAGCTGTATGTTTATATTCATGATGGAGGTTGTCAAGTTCCTCTGTCTTCTTTTGAATAGAGGACTCCAGAGTTTCTGTGTAGGCTTTATCAAGAGTAACTTTGGCCGATTCGAGGAGCTTTTGTGATGCTCGGGTGGATCTAGCATTGTGTTTCATAGATGCACTCTTTAAGACATCTCTTGCCTCAGTGACTTTGTCTGATGCAGCAATGTTGTAGGACTGCTTTGATTTTTTAGGGAGCATCTCCAGTGCAACTTCCTCATTAGCCGCAACTAAGGTATCATAAGTGGTGCTAATATTGGGTTCTTGTAGCTCATCGTGTAGAGAACTGAAGCGGTTATAGACTGCTACCACAAACTGCTCACCCAGGATGGTGTCTCTGGTAACCTTCTTCCAGTCAATACGTTTCATTGGGTCTTTCATGGAAGTTCTGCATTTCCGGTAGCTGATTTGACATTTGCATGAAACAATCCTATGGTCCGAGTTCACACCCTCGAAGGAGCTGTATGCACGTGAATTCTTGATTGAGTTGATCCACTTCTTTCTTACCAGGACAAAGTCTAGTTGAACTAGTTGGCCATTAGGACGCCTATGTGTCCATAATCTGTTGATGCGGTTTTGAAACCTTGTGTTTGTGGCTATGAGGTTATGTTCCTGCAGGAAGTCTTTCATGTGGTTGCCATTTCTATTGGTTTCTTTAGCAGGTGTGAAGAGAGCATCCAATGGCCCAAGCTGAGCATTAAAGTCTCCTCCAATTATAAGTAAGTTATGAGCTGGGATGGCATTAACTGTAGAAGAGAGTTCTTGGTAGAAGGAGATAACAGCTTCTTCAGGTTGTTCGTTATGTGGACTGTAGCAGCAGAGAACTGTGGATGTTGGATTGCCCAGCAGAGAAATTTCCATAATCCGTTCATTATGACTAATAATGGACATGCAGGAATTGATGGCTCTTGGTGAGATTAAGAAGCCTACTCCACCAGTGGCAGCATTCCTTTGGTTCTTCCATGCTGAAGAGGTGACTAATCTGTATCCATTCAGATCTTCCTGCAAGAGGGAGTCATTGTGACAAATCCGGTGTTCCTGCAGACATATGATGTCAATGCCATAATGTGCGGCTTCATGAGCAAGTTCTTCTTTTTGGCTAGTGAGTTGAGAGTTCTGATGTTGAAAGTGCTGATGGTAAATGGTTTTTCCTTTGTACAAATTTGTCTTGACCATCCTTATCTGCATCAGGTTTGGTCCGTCCAGGGATGGTATCAACTGGCTTTGAGATCAAACCGTCATTGATGTTAGCATAGTCTAACGGTGACTTAGATGGTCCAGACTTCATAGCAGGGGCTTTAACCCTGGTGCTTAAATGTAAACTCATATTTCTTGTCAATGGCTGAATAAGACAGAGGTCGCCACTCCTTCTGTCATAGAGGATATAAAGGAAAGGTTTCAGCATTTAGTCCAGTTGCCACCCATACTAAATCATATGGGGATACACCTGGTCGCCTGCCGAGGAGATCTGTTTTGTTACCAAAAAGCACATTTTTGACCAAAAATCACACGTCACAATTTTGACCAAGACAAGATTCTGCAAATATAATAATAAATATAATAATAATAAAATTTGACGTTTTTTTTTTCACCAATACAAAATTTATTGGTCTCACTACGTCCAATATTTTAAAACTCGTATAGCTCGACCAATAAATTTGTGTATTGGGTTCAACCCATCTAATTTTATATCAAAATAACATTCGCATGATTAGTTGTCAAATGTTGGTATCAGGTGTCATGCTGGACGCCCGGGCTGGACGCTTAGTTGAATAAGATATTATCCCCCCTTTTATCCTACTAGCTAAAATGTTGGTAAAATATGACAAATTGTGTCAGTAATCTGTAACGTAAAAATGAAGTGCGAAATGTAGAACATGAAGACAGATCCATAGTATATCCATATCATCTAATTATATTACCTGGGCCTGCATTACATACTTCTGCAGAGTTTGAACCGCCATTCGACTTGAACTGGCGCGACACCGTTTTATCCTGTTGGCCCTATGTATCTCTATGTATCTGGGCTACGTTATATTCAAATACTTTTCATAATAAGGCCAAGTTGTTACAGGCTTTGTTATAAGTAACATTATTGTAACGATCATTCTTTTTTAAATTCAACAGAGATATTGTCCTACGACCCATGTGATTGCAGCCCATGTTTACACGGTGGGACGTGTTTGAGTGATGCAGCATCTCCTGACCAATATGTATGTTATTGTCCTGCCGATTTTTCAGGAACTCACTGCGAAACAGGTAAGACCATGGTGATGGTGATGATTGACGATGGTGATGATGATAAAGGAGATGATGATGATGATGATGATGATGATGACCAATCATCCATTTAAAACACACATAACTTGTATCAGTTTTGAAAACTTGTTGCAAACTATTCTAACATAATGTTATTAAAGGGCAGGTCTATAGCAAAAACAAGTTTATCTCTATTCGAAGAGAATAATTATTACATTACAAGTTGACACTTGTTGCAATTTTTTTTGCAAGCCCACACAGTAATTGTTAATATGCGTTTGCTTTGTAATATTTCATCCAACTGAAACTATAGCATTGCAATATACAGGGAAATCAGACACATGAGTTTGTGGACTAACACGGTTTATATGCTAGTCTCAGATGAAATTCTAAGCTCAAATTATGTATTTATTTTTTAGGCCTAATATTTCTCATGATATTGATATACATATGAATTGTAATATCACAATTGTCTAATATATAAAAAAAGAAGCGGCTGATTTTATCCATGTGTTTAAAAACCATGAAATTTGTAATACTTAATTTGGAATTTTTTTCTGTGAACAGCAACAATATACGTTCTGTCTATTGAGAGCGTTTATAGTCCCTTTTCTCACAGCGGGCACATCTCATTTCATGACGTCACCGGTTTTCTAGGCTAAATCTGTCTCGTTCGAAGGGACTCGCCGGTTAAGTTGTTTTTTGCGGAATATCAATTTTAAACGTCTTATTTTCTCAAAAAAGGAGTCATTTTCATTGTCCTCATAATATTAGCTTGCCAATGATATGATGTTGTTTTCGCTATAGACCTGCCCTTTAAGTGTTGACAAAATTTTTGCCCCAAAATATATTTTTTTAAAACATTTTGGCAAAGGTTGTATAGGGCTGTTTCCCCTATAAAACAAATATGAGGTTAATTTGGTCAGAAACCCATACAGGCGTCAACATTGTATTGTATGGACCACCACCCCTTATCAAGATATTTGGGGGTACCCTCCCCCTCCATCCCACAATTTACGCCTATATGTCACTGACACGAGGAAAGTAAAAGCACTATTTATAATATAGTTATACGAATGTATATCCATATATCCAAGTATATCTCCGTTTAACAATGATATTGTGACATTTTGTTGACAGAGTTGTCGGATCCATGTTCACCTGATCCGTGTGATTATGGAATCTGCTACTATGACAGCAGCAGAAAAGGGGGCTTTTGGTGTGAATGTTTCGAAGGCTTCAATGGAACCCATTGCACCCATGGTTAGTGTGTAGGCCTATATAAGTAAAAGGCTCTATGTATTGAGATATAGCTCGTGAAAAGTTGAGAATCTACCAAGCATAATAAGACACCACGTTTGGTCCTATTCTGTCGGTCGGACATCCGGGCATGAACCGGCTGACAATAGCACTGGAGTGAAAACAACATTCGCATTCACTGAACTCTGGAGTGTATCACAAGATATATCACACTATTGTGCCAGGTTCGACTCTCTGCAAATAAAAATATGCGATAAGTTGTTTTCACGCATGAATGGATGTGACGTGGCCCCGACCGGTTGTTTGATGGGATCATTTATTAGTTTTTCAAACAAAACATCATGTATAACCAAGTTTTGGGCTTAAACAGCTAAAAGTGATATTGTGCTAATGTATACAGATGCTTTTAAGTCGTTCTCAACTTTAATTTCCCCTCTTTTTCAAAATTATTCTCTTTTATAGTATTTTTTAAAGCTTTCTTGGATATAAAATGTATCTATTAATGACCAAATTGGTGGCGCTATTTAGTTACTGGAAATTACGATTTCAAGCTTTTAATACAAATAATTCCTTTTATTTTTTGATACAATTTGTTTATAACATTTCCTTGTTGCTTGTTTCACCTATTCCAGCTGTTTTAATGGCGGTATTTATCACCTTACCCTTGCAAATAAAGAAATATGATTTAGGACAAATAGCGCCATCTATAGTTTGCATTTAGTTAATAATGAAGCCAATTCTATATAAATCAAACAGCCGTGCACTATCAATAGAAAGCGCCACCATCGGCACCTATTGGGGCACCGATATCTTTATCGGACAAAACTAAATGTGGCCCCTATAATTGTATGGAGAATATAGACCGTCTACATAATGGGGTTTGCATGTTGTTCCTTAAAAGCTTCTGTAGATGTTTTTATCCATAACATGGATGTAAATTCCTTTGCAACACGTTTTCTCTACAGATTATTTGAAACCAGAAATATACTGTGAAGCGGGCTTCAGCTATCAGATAGATATTTATGACGATAGCAGAGAGGTATATTGGGACTTGCCTGGGACGTACGACAACTCAGAAGAATATACTAATGGGGACGTTACTGTTTGGTGTAACCCGCCATCTGGAACGTCCTTTTCAGAGGGTACAAGAACAGTACTGTGCAAAGCAATTGACGAATCAGGCAACGATGCAAATTGCACTTTTGATGTGCTTATTACAAGTAAGATGTGTCTAACATTTTTTCTATTGACCCAACCTGACATAGCAATACAGCCTGATATAGTTTGCGGTTTTCCTCTGAAAATAATAAGTGTTGACTTATGCAGAATAGAAGGAATAGGGGGGTCCTGGTTAAAGGTATGCGGGACTCGTGCCACGGTTTGGGGAAATTTCAGTGGCGCCCAATTAAGACAAATTTGGATGCATTTTGGGTGTTTTTGTGAAACATTGGTATACTGTTGGGTAGCAAAAAGTATAGAGAAAGTCAGCATCCAAAAGTCTGCGTGGCACATTCCCATACAAAGGTTTTCGAAGATCCTCTCCCGGTGGAGGGGGGCATTTCCACAATATAAAATTAGGAACAGCAAAAGTTAAAACAAAATAATATAATTGCTCTTTCCAAAGGTCCGTCCGTGAACGCCGAGAAAGGCCATCAAGTCTGGGTTTGGTATATGGCAGTGATGAAGCGCCCATGACCATGATGACCATCGAAATCCTTTGTGAAGAAATCGACACTACGTCATCTTCAATGTGCACATTCGCTATTTGAGCATGCGCATTAAGGATGTGATGATTGATGTATGTCTTGTTTCTTGCAAAATATATAGGGAATTACCAAATCTGTAGGCAGAACCTCAAAGTTCAGACCTTTACATTTTACCAATCACGTTATAATATATCAATGTCTTACCTAATTCTAACTTTAACAGAGGATGAAGTTCCTGAAATCAACTGTATTGGAGACCTAACACGGTCAGCTGCTACCGGAGAGAGATTTGCTGTGGTGTCGTATCCGGAGCCCAATGTTTTCAATGCTAATTCATTTTCATGTTGGCCTGCATCAGGCTCAAACTTTAATATTGGTGATACGGTCGTGACGTGTCAAGCGTGGAAAAATTCAGTATCTGCACGGTGCCAGTTTAATGTCTATGTTCGAGGTATGTCATTTTGCATTTAACCTCTGTGGTGTTGCCAAAACAAAGAACTCGCTGACAGTTCCGATATTTTCAAGAGTAAAATACTTGATTGGGTGGAATTGAATTGTTATTATTTTCCATGCAGCAAACAAAATAAAACCGAAACAAATCAAGGTGAGTGAAACACCCTGTGAAACACTTATCAACCTTGCATCATTACGAATTCTATAATGCCATAGCTAATTGCTGAAACTTTTACATATAGGCCAATGAATAAGCTGAATACCATATTATAAATTTAGCATTAGCTGACTATAAACTAAACACCATAAAACCTTTCAAAACAGTCATTTTGGTGTAAAGAATGGCCCTGTCAATTTTACCGCAACATGTGGAGTCTTACTCCATCTTTTTAACCATGATGTGGATCTCTAACACATTTCAGATTTAGAGAAACCCACCATAATTTGCCCGGATTACTTCAGAATCGCTACCGCATATCAGGCATCGTATAACCAAGTTTGGTGGGGCCAACCAGACGCTACGGATAACTCCGGTATGGTCCGTCAGTGGTGCGATCCAGACCCAGGATCGATCCTTTATATAGGTGATCACATCATTGTGTGTTATGCCGAGGATAACCATGGCAACCAGGAATCGTGTTCTTTTGGCGTAGAAGTTTTAGGTAAGAAACTTAACCAAAAATAGTTGAAATTTTGGATGAAATTGTCCTCTTGTATGATTTTTAGGTTGAGTATTTTCAACCATTTTTGATGAAGATTTCTAAAAGTTGGTTAAAAATCCATAAAAATGGCATTCCTAGATATTTATGTGTGTGGTCAAAATCATGATTTTTTTATAATCTTCTCAAAACTAAGCATTTTTTACATTAATCTAACGTCACAATATGTCAATTTTTTTTAAACTTGTATACTTTTATATGGCTACTTTAGACCAACAATTGTGCAGTTATGATGCCCAATTGTTTCAGAATTCTAGAATTAATACAAACCTTTCAGTCGTAGGCTATAGGGTATCAAATAGAATTTTTAATATTGGGTCAAATTGAGAGGTCTTTTTTACGAAAAGAAATGTTAGTACTCTTAATCTACAAAAATATAAAACAACAAAAGCATGTCTACTGTACTCATTCGAAAAATACTGGCTTGTAACGCCATCATATAGGGCCATTGATAAAAAAGTTTTAAAAAAAGGCAAAAAAACAAAACAAAAAAAAACACAATTTCATTACCATGTATAAAGCATGATGTATAAAACATAAACTGATCCCGCCTGCAATTTGCGGTCCAGGGCCACAGTGCTATATCGGACATCCAATAGTCTTTAATGGAAGTCAGCAGCCTCAGCCCTGCTGGGCTTGCGGCATTTATGTTTTAGCATCGTGGTCCTAGACCACAAATTGCGGACGAAATTAAATCATATTTGCGCCATGATAACGTAGTGACCAAGGTCTTATGCGTTCCATGCATGTTAACATTGACTCTCTACCATTTTCAGATAATGAGCCTCCGTCAATCTCATGTCCCGGACGAAAAGTTCGATCAATGGATTGGGATCAAGATAACGCCCAAATTTGGTTTCTTGGAGAGGTACAGGCATGGGACAATTCTGAGTATCAACCGATAATAGAGTGCAACCCGCGTGAAGGGTATTTCTCTATGGGAGAGACTGAGGTTGAATGTACAGCCACAGACCAAGCCGGTAACGAACGTGGTTGCAAGTTTGGGGTTAACGTGTATGGTAAGTGACACACTTAAGAACATGCTCATCTGTATACACAGTTCTTTAAACCCATATGCATCAACATGCATAGAATGAACTTTGGGCGTGCTGGTTGCAAACACTCGTGCTCCACAACTTCAGGCTAACTTTTAAGCTATGCTTGTTGAATGGCGCAGTTATTGAGCCTTAGGGATGAGATCTTTTCTGAATAATATTGACATTATGGTTTATTTGCAGTTAAGTTGAGATCTCGATTTTGGTACCAAGGTAAACAGAGAACTAGAATCATTCAAAATTAAGGTACGAGGACCCGTGCTAGTCACGTAAAACGTTTTGTTTATGCACAAGACACAGGGGCATGATCAAATGTAGACAAACATACATTTATAGAACGTACCAAAGTGACTTCGCAATTGAGAGAGAGAATTGAAAATGTAGGACACGTGTAAATATCTGTTTTGTATGACAACACAAAGAGTGATGTTATTGTTGGCCTAATTTTATGGTGTTACTTGAAGGGGCGACTCCATTTGAAATATACACTCCCTGTGTGTGAGATTAAGATCATATCATCCATATAGCGGGTGTATGGATTTCAACTGCAATAGTAAATAGCCCAATGTTGGTGGAATGATTTACTGAGTAATGGAAATATCTTGAAATAGAAGTGGCAATATTATTCAACTATATATTCCCCATCCATGATAATGTTGATCTCATTTACCATTTACAGATAGCCAACAACCAACCATCGTGTGTCCATCCGATATCTACGCCAAACGTGACCCGGACGAAGCAGGCACAAATGTAGATTGGGCAGTCCAGGGTGGGACAATGCTGACGACTCACCAGATGTAAACTGTAGACCTGACCAGCAACATGTATTCCTGTTTGGCACAACGACAGTAAGCTGTGTAGCCGCAGATGAGTCAAATAATCGTGGTTTTTGTCAATTCAACGTGGAAGTCACCGGTGAGTTGTTCTCTTCTCATCATTGAATATTCTCCTTCACACTTCGGTCCAATTTACATACTTAATACTCACGGAGATTGAAAACCAAGGCCGGGCGTAGCCGCTGCCTCGCCTGTTTTGCATCAACATTTCTTGATCGATACAAATAAAAAATTGTATAACAAGGAGTGCAAGTATTGAGTGAATGTTCTTAGTCATTCAGTAGTTTCAAACAGAGTTTGGAATTAAATCTAATACTGGAACTTCCTTTTTGCAACTATTGCGATGTTGCGTCTGGAACCACCAGACTTCATCAGGCAACTGACCCGCAGAGCTGGTCACGTGATAGACGGCTAGGTATCGTGACCAGCCCAGCGGGTTGAAGCCTGATGAAGCCTGGTGGTTCCAGGCGCAGCGTCGCAATAGTTGCAAAAAAGCAAGTTCCAGTATTAGATTTAATTCAAACTCTGAATGCAAGCATTATTGGAAGAAAGGAGAAGCATCCGGTTGAAAAGTACGTTTTGCTGCGGCATAAAAGCGAAAACGAAGTAGATAAGAAGACGACTAACGATAGCAACGAATTTTAACAGAGATAAAAAAAATCCTACACATTTTAGTTTTAAATAACCACGCATAATGTGTCCATTTACCATGTTTTACCAAGTTTAGGCTAGAAGATAATCATAAAAACATTATACCTAAAAACTAGTGAATGGTCCGTCGTCAAACGTGTAATTTGTAATTTTTCGTGATCATCATTTATCGTGTTATTGTTACCTTTCTTAACAGATCATGATGTTGCTACCATAACTTGTCCTGATGATATCGAAATAGAAACCATAGCAGGAGACAGTTATAACGTGGCTAAGTGGACAACACCAGTGTACACAGTAGACAATAATATACAAGGGACAGTATTTTGTAATTACGATTCGGGTAGCCAATTCAACATTGGCTCTCAGATGGTGGAATGCACTGTCACATTGGAGAATGGGATATCGTCTGGATGTTCATTCTTTGTTCGAGTAATTGGTAAGTTTATTCCGGAAGAATGTTTGGTAAACAAATCTTTGGAACAAAAGGTTTGAAAGTGCTTTGGCATGCCTGAAATGTACTGAACAAATTTGGCTTGGACTGCCCTCTTAAAGGTGTCAGGCATTTTTGGTATGGGTCAATTACGGTCAAACAGGGGGTCAAAATTGTAAATTATCCCAATTCCTTTTAAAAGTATACCAAATTACTTGCCTGATCAAAAAAGTTATAGTTTGTCCTATATGCGACCTTTGGCGAGCTATGGTCAGAAACGTAAAATGACCACCAGGATGTACAGGACATACAGACTTAAGCGAGTGTGAGTTACATGCTATAAATTAAAGTGATCTAACACTTGAAATGCTTCTGTGGTGCTTCTATACACAGATAACGAAGATCCAACAATACAGTGTCCGGCCAATCAAATCATCTTAAGTGAGAACGGAGACCCAGTTACAGTTAACACTGACGGACCAACCTATGATGACAATTCCGGTGCTGTCACTATGTATTGCAGCCCTCACCTAAGCACAACAGCATTCGACATTGGGTTATGGGAGATTACTTGTGAAGCGGTGGATAGGAGCGTGAATAAAGCCGAATGTACTTTTGGCATCAATATTGTAGCTGCAGGTGAGATATGTTGTATTGTAAGCTAAGGACCGGAGTCTAAACATCGATTATCAGCTCACTGTTGTATAGCACCATCGATTCAGGAGGGGGATGTCCAAGTTTCAAGCTGAACCCCAACTAAAATTACTTTTGGATGGTGTTTGCTGTTCCTCTTATAGGCTATGAACTGTGAGAGAAGCACTAGTGTTACTTACGAACTCATTAATTTTTTCATCTCATGTCTCTGGGATCGCTTTTAAGCGGTAAAACCACTTAGGTTGATAAATTATTGTTACAGGCCATTTATATATTTTTTTCTGTTTTTGTTTCTAGCATCAAGCGATCCCTGTGAGGGAGACACAAATCAATGCAACGGTAGAGGGGTCTGTTTAACAACAAGCACAGCAAGTAAACAGTATACATGTTCCTGTTTTGAAGGTTGGACTGGACAATTCTGCCAAGGTAGCGTTTAATGCTTCTCTATCTTAATTTCTCTTCTTCGGTGCTTTCTCTTCATAAATGGCATAGTGGCGCAGCGGCAACTTCAACTCACGGTCGCGGGGTAGCACGAGGTCGTGGGTTCGAAACAATGTAGCGCCAACCTGTTGTATGAGAGGAGCTGCGCTACGATCGGGCGAAATGATTTTGATGCATCGCAAAGACAGCGGAATAAATTGTTAATGTTATACCCGTTAAATAACAGAAATTAAGTTAAAAGTTATTTATTAAAAAAACTTTTTGCCACGACACAGGTCTTCATTTAGACTAACATCACTGCTAAGAATTGTGCTGACTTGGAACATTTAGAATCCTGAATATTTTGTGTAGGCCTACTTTATATAGAAACGTAAAAGCATTGCACTAATACCATTTACTTGCATGCTTTTGTGTTCTCGTCTAGACATTATCACAAGGTATTATTTCAATTTCTCTGTTCAGATACTGACTATCAGGACCCATGTGAAGGTCCTGGTGCAGATGGCGACTACAACTGGCAGTGTAATCAGAAAGGCACTTGTATAACGACAGATATTACTCTTGGGGAGTATACGTGTGAATGCTATGACGGCTGGATTGGAGACCGCTGCGAAGGTAAACACACCAAACGGTATAGGCCTATATTGCATGTTGCAGAGTCATTGCATGCGTGATCGTGAACCATCCGATTGGGGTGGGGATTGTGGTATTCGGTTTGCTTGAGCAGGAATCAACCGTTTCACGGTAATGTCAATGGGATATTTCAAAATCGTTACTTCATTTAGGAGCACGTGCGCCCTGCTAATATTACGCTGTGACACTGGCATGTTTGATAGCACCCGCAAAGCATGGCATTAATTCTCGGATTAAAACCTTTCAGAGGTCTTAACTGATACAGGCCTATTATCTGCAATGTCTTGAGCTTTTTATTATTTAAAACTAAAAACTGCCCTATAACCTTTTTTTTTATATTGAAGAACAAGTTGAAATAAAATTTCACATTTCTAGTAACTTGATTGCTTTCAATATCTTTGCTCGTCCATGTGCAGAAAGTGAAAACGAGAATAGTGAAAGCACTACTGCTGTTGCAGGAGATGGTAATGGAGGCGATGGAAACGGCGATATTGACCGAGAGAACAGTGCACAATCTGGACTCAACACAGGTAATATTAATATTTGCATCTCGATTACACATGCTGTTAGTATATATCTCTCAAGTATGTGGCTAAGGTTCTAATAAGCGCTATTTATGGGATTCTTTAAATAGTTCTGGTTTTAGTTTAGTGGTTTAAACCTTTGATCACAACACAAACATTTGCGTACCTGGGATTTTCAGTCGACACTTCGACTTTCATCAACAGACTGGCAACCCAAATTAGAGGTCAGTGACCTTTCCGGCACTTGACCCCAAAACCGGGTCGTAGACTCTAGGTAGCTTGTATCGGCCCGTCTCTGTTCAGGGATGGCTGGTTCACTCTGAATCAGCTCCTAAATCTATTCAAAGGCACAGCTGGTACATATAATATACTTTTCTATTCTCTATTTCAGACAATGGTATAAAGATATTTTTTAACATTTTCTGAAGGCACACAATGATTTTACATTTATTTATAGTGTTACTTCCTATGTATCGGTGTACATTATTTGGAGATTATTATTTTTTTTGAAAGATGCGAGTCATTTTGTTAACGGAAACACCACACATTTATATTGGTTCTGAAGTAATATACCGAATGAGTTCTTGACACTTTCATGCTGACCAACTTTACATAAAAATATTAATGCATAATTCATTTTGTTTATTTATTTCAGCGATCGTAGCTGGAGGAGCATCAGGAGGACTGCTAATTGTGATAATAATCTTAGTGGCTATCATAGCGTGTTTCGTTGTTAAAGGCCGAAGGTAAGGACATTTTAAAGAAAATTATTGATACATTTGTTTCACTGTTACTCGCCGATATAAGGAAATAAACATAGAAGACTGATAAACAGCACCACTGGAACTACACCCATTATGTAGTAGCATTTGGAAAAAGATTTTGGTATATCTTAGCTTATCTTGTATTTTGCGCCGTTAGCAAGCTGTAGGAAACATATCATAGAACCATTATATTTACATTCGAATTTTTATAATGATGTCATTGTATTATGAGGTAGTTGATCTTGTAAGAAAACTAGGTTTGATATCGCTCCCCTTGGAGGTTGAGCTAGTATTTTAAAATTCACACTCATCCTGTGGAACATGGCAAATATTTCTAACATCGTCATAGGGGTACTATGTGACCTCATCAAGAATAGTTGGAAAGTTTTTTCAATGTTCATATCGTGTTGCATATCAATGTATAGCTAATTTATTCCCCTTTGCAATGACACCACATTTGAAACAATCAGCTGATTCACTGCTGAGTACACGTTATGAATGTAGCGGGCCTTAAACAGAATGTGCCAAATTGACCATTATTCTGTGCACAAACAACACTAGTGACTAAAATCAATAGCGGGGGAAAACCATACGCAACCACAACAGTCAGGCACCTCCTCCTCATGCTGCACACCAGCCTGGTCACATGTTGCTGTGGGATGGCATTCCATTCTTCAACCAGAATTCGTCGCAGGTCATTCAATGTCATTGCATTGCATGGCTACTCTGACACGCACATTACGACCAAGCGGGTCCCACAAGTGTTCAATCGGATTGAGGTCTGGGCTGATGGCAGGCTGAGGCTATTCCATTAGCTCTACTCCCATATTCTGTAGGTAGTCGTTGACAACCCTGGCACTGTGTTGGCGACCGTTGTCATCTTGGAAGATTGCATTAGGTCACAGATTGTGAAGATACGGGCTTGCAGCTTGCTGCACAAAGTAGTGGCCAATTTGGCATATCTGTTTGAGACACCACTACTCAGCCGTGAAAAAAATGGTTGTTTCAAATGTGGTGCCATTGTAAACGGGGTTAAGTAGCTATCTATTGATATGCAACACGATATCATGTCACAAATAATCTGAGATATAAATGTTTGAAAAAACTTTCCAAACTTTTGTTGAGGAGGTTATTTAAAATGAATTAGCCAAATACGGCTCTTTTTTAGGTTCGCAATGAACTCATAAGGCAGCTCCATTTGCATTTCATATACCGTCTGAGAAAGGTTCAACCAGAGATTTTGCCTCAACAAGTGCAATTAATTTCTTTGAGTAATTTTATGGTGTTTTCATGTATATCTTATATGTTTTTTATGTCTTTTAATGTAAACATTGCAAATGTAATATTTCATGTAATTTGGCCTACAGGCCACGAATTTGAAATAAATTTAATCTGAATCTGAATCTTCCACAGAGGGATAGAGTTGGTTCCATTTGAAATTCATTCTCCCAAAATCTTCCACAGGTGGAATGTGGACGGAAAGAAAATGCAAGTACAAGCTCGTTTCTGTCTGGGTAAAAGTGAGATGGACCAGATGGTAGATTGTAAATGTTACAGAATGAAGACTCATGTGTAAATTATCTGTATTTTCTTATCATTACATAGGTCTAAACCATCAGAGAGAACACTGTCCACTCATCCCTTAGCTGCATCCAATGGTAGTCAACCTGAAAACGGCAAATCACCTTCAGTAAAGAAGGACGGACTTGAGAATCCAAGTTATTCCTCCCACATTGATAGCCGGTATTCCCGCACTTCCAACGATATCGCAACCCACAGCTCCTCCAAATATGCCACCGCCAGCGTATACTCCAATGGCGGCTACAACCGGCAAGAAAATCCCGCCAAGATTGCCAAGTACGAACCCGTCAGCACTATACCAAGGTGGATCTGTAATGTACAGCAGAGGTGGATCGGTAGCCACATATGGTGGATATGAACGGCCTGATATGAATGGTGGAAATCAGCCAAACCAATCGTATGATAACACTTTGTATGAAACCAATGTTTACGAGGAACTTGACGAAGTCACGATAAACCCACCACAGTATGAAGAGCCTGACTATATGGATGTCGAAGGCTGATTGTCCCTATCTTTTTACCAAAGCAACTACGTAAAACAACTTTAATTCCTATATATACTTTGTACAACTTTTTACCAAATAAGGTCATCAATTGTAAGATGTAAATCGTGCTTCATAAATTTTATTTGTATTTACTTTTACTTCTGGTCTTTTAATGATAATGTATATTAATGTTGTACTTCTTTAAACAGTATTTTTAAAAGCATTGCAGTACGCACTTTTTACTGCAGGGTGCAGTTGGGGTGTGTGTGTGTCGTGTGGAGGGGTGGGTGGGTGGGGTGCATGTGTGTGATGAGGGTGTGTGGTGTGTATGTATGAGAGGGAGGGATGTTTAAAGAGTTGTGTTTATCTGTGATTTGTGGGATTTAAAAATCATTAGATGTGGGATGGGGGTGCGTATGAGAAGGTGGGATGTGTCTGTGATGGGAGGGCGTGTCAGTGTGTATTTTTTTAATATTATTTACGAGCAGTATTTGCACGATTAAGAGTCTTTCAAACATTCAGGTATATTTCTAATTCATTTTAATTTCAAATATTATAATCAAGGTAGAAACATGAGATAAAAGGCAGCAGTGAACGAGCTTAGTATCAATACCACTCTCTGTACAAAGTCAATGGGGTTTCTTCATGATAAAAACGCCGCAAGTCAAAAACGCATCTTTGGCAAAAATTAGAAATTGGCAGGCAAGTTTTTCTCACCCAACATTTTAAAGCAAATCTTTGCTTGATATGTAGCCGATGTTTCTATCTTGAGGCAAGTCGGAGCTTTAGGTCATATTTTTACCAGTTTGGGTAATTTTGCTTAAATAATACAGTTTATTTCTGCAGAGTAAAAGTCTACATTGATACAGGAAAAGAGTCAAGGAAGCCATTGGTTATTTTTATATTTTCATATGTATTGCAGTTTATATTGAGTTATAATAAATAATAGGGTCAAAACGAAAGTTTTCGCTATTTCCCTTCTCCCAGTGAAAATCATGCACATGGGGGAAAGATAATAATACGTATTACAATGAGCATTGGGATCTCATGTATTGAACCCATACCTTTCCCTCTGAGTGTGGGCTTTTCTCAATATTTGAGCACAAACACTGCTATAGTTCAGGCACTTCTCCGACTACGCTTTCATTTATATTTTGGTGCAATGTACAACGGGTAATTAACACGTTTACATAATAAACCATAATTCACATTATAAACCCATATAATTAAGTCAATAATTCTGGAAAATTGTGCCATTTTAATATAATAATTATTTTTTATTGTTTTTATATTTGTCAACTTATAAACTCACAGTCTTGTATAAATGTGGCTAGTTTGTTAAATTAAAAGCGTTGACTTGGATTGTTCTAACCAAAACAATAAGCCTTTTTGAAATATGGCGGCAAAGGAGAGGGCGTACTTTGAAGTAAGTAATCTTTTGTCAGTTGAGAAGCATACAAAATATTACTCACTTTAAAGTACGCCCTCTCCTTTTGTGGCCGCCATATTTCAAAAAGGCTTATTATTTTTATGAAAATTATACAACGAGTTGATTGGCTCGCCAACTAAACTATTTAAAACTCATTTCGTCTGTCTTGATTTAAAACAACTTTAATGATATTCAAGTGGTCTGATTAAGAACGGTAAAACGTCTATGGATCCTTGTTTCAAGATAGGGCACATTATACCCAGATATAAAGGGACGTAAACCTATATATATATAATAACGCAACCTAAACCAATGTTGACGTTCTTTATTTCAGGATAAGGTATATACTTTATCCAGGGTTTAGGTTGGTATTATTTTAGGTTTACGCCGCTTTATATCGGAATATAATGTGCCCTATCTTAAAATAAGGCTCCATAAACGTATAACCTGTCTTGATTAGACCAGTTGAATCTCTACACAGACTTGTTGGAGACTGCTTTCAGGAACGTCAGCTGGTAGTCAACCATATGTATGAGGAGATTTTCATTATACTTTTACAGAACTGAGGTGGATTTTACTAACATTGAAAGTCCTTTTAAAGGCTCGGATAGCGACGTTTTCACGTATTTTTGTGGGCCCTGAGAGCACATCAGATTATCGAATTGCGTTTTAAATACGAGGAATGTCCTTCTGATATCAAATAATTTAGATTTTTTGAAATTCGAGATTTTTATGGCAAAGGATTAAAACTTAATATTTTTGAAATTTAACAGTCCTCGAAGTAAATTGTATAAAACTAATGATATGTACATAAAGTGTATTTTGCTGTAGATTGGATGAAAAGCCGTCCATCATAATTAAAATAATGAAAATCTTAACATTTCGTATTGAAGATATAGATCTTTCCCAAAAACACCAACAGAATGTAGGTCTTTTCGGGACAAAATGTATATCTTCAATAAGAAATGTCAAAATCATCCCAGCTACATACACTTTAAGTACATGTTATTAGATTTATAA